>NC_047037.1:76872910-77185077 GCF_011762595.2 Tursiops truncatus | reverse complement strand
ACAACTCAAGGAGGCAAAAAGTAAGAAAAACCATATGGGAACAAAGAAACATAATTTACTTGGAAGATTTATTTAATATATCCTGAGCTTTATACCTTGAAAATGTGTTATAATTTCAAGTGCCCACTGAAAAACTTATAAAAGTTAAACCAATGTTAAAACCACAAAGAAGACCTTAATATGTAAAAGTAGAATCTTACAAACCACATTTTTAAATCAAATTAATGACCTAAGAAATTAAAACAAAAAAATAGAGAAAACAACAACAACCCCTACCACCTGCATGATTTTAAAACCCTCAAACAATTCTTGGGCCTGGTTTCTGACTTACTAGGTGAGTAGCTAGCTCTTTTTTCTTTTTTTTTTTTTTTTTTTTTTTTTTTTTGGCCGTGCCGTGCATTTTATAGGATCTCAGTTCCCTGACCAAGGATCGAACCCAGGCCCACAGCAGTGAAAGCACCAAGTCATGACCACTGGACCGACAGGATTTCCCACTAGCTTTTTTTTCATAGCTCCTGCAATATCATGGATCAAGAACTCTGAAAATTATAGACTTAAAGATCTGGAAACTAGTGGAAAGCAACTATAAAACTACTTACCCAGAGTAGAGAACAAAGAAGGGGGAGCTGGAGAAAAAATTCCAGACTACATAAAAAAAAATCTCGTGCTAAAAGAGACAAAAGTTAAGTACTACAATAGTTCATTCTATATGAAATTAATTTTATTAAAAGAATAACAAAGACTTATTTTAAAGACTTTTAGGATACTCAAAGGGAGCAATGAAACAATTTTTTAGAAGATTATGAAGCTAAAACAAGCACAAATGAAAAAGCCAATTAAGAATTGGATAACAATGGATGAACAAATAGAGACTATTAATAAAGAAATAGAAATTATAAAAAGGAACTAAGTAGAAATTCTGGAGCTAAAAATTACAAAGGCTAAAGTGAAAAATTCACCAGAAAGGTTTAACAGCAGATTTGAGCTGGCAGAAGAAAGTGGCCAATTGAAATTATCAACTCAGAGGAGCAAAAAAATATGAAAGAAAATTAACAAAGGTTCAGTGACTTGTGAGACACCATTGAGTATGCCAGTATATTATGGGAGTACCAGAAGAGAAGGAGAAAAAAGGGAAGAAAGAATATTTGAGGAAATGGCTGAAAACATCCCAAACTTGAGGAAAGATGTGAATCTCTACAGCCAAGAAAGTCAATGAGCTCCAAATGTGAAAAACTCAAAGAGACCCACACTGGGACACATTACAATCAAACTTTACACAGAGAATCTTAAAAGCAGCAAGAGAGAAGTGACTCATCATGTATAAGGGCTCCTCAATAAGATTAAAAGCCAGTTGCACATCAGAAACCATAAAAGCCAAAATGCAGTAAAATGACATATTTAAAGTGCTGAAAGAAAAGAAAAATGTCGACAAAGAATTCTATAACTGGCAAAATTTTCCTTCAAAACTGAAAGAGAAATTAAGACATTCCCAGATAAACAAAAGCAAAGAGAGTTTATCACTAGTAGACCCCCCCCCCCCCCCCCCACACACACAAGAAATACTAACGGGAGTCTGCCGGCTGAAGTGAAAAGACACTAGACAGTAACTTGAAGCCATTTAAGGAAATAAAGAACACTGGTAAAGGTAACTAAATAGGCAGATACAAAAGCCAGTATTATTATATTTTTCTTAACCCCTCTATTTTGTTTCCTACATGACTTAAGAGACAAATGTATAAAACTGTTATAAATCTTTTTTAATGGGCATGCAATGTATAAAGATACTAAGGCAACAACAACATAAGGGGAGGTGAGGGAGCTCTATAAGAGCTGAGTTTTGTATGCTATTGAAGCTAAGTTGGTATCAATTCAAAATAGATTGTTATAAATTTATGATGTTAATTATAATCACCAGAATAACCATTTGAAAATAACTAAAAAATACACAGAAAAGGAAATGTGGAGGGATAAAAAAGGTATATTAGAAAAAAAAATGAATCAAAAAAGAAGGCAGTATTGGAGCAATTCAGAAAGATATTTTTTGAAAACAAATATAAAAATGGCAGAAGTGCTTCTTTATTAGTAATTATTTTTTTAAAGTAATTACTTTAAATGGATTAAACTCACCATTTAAAAGTCAAATTGGCAGACTAAAAAGTATATAAGATCCAACTATACAAGAGACTCATTTTAGATTAAAAAAACAAATATATTAAAATTAAAATGATAGAAAATGATATTCTATGCAAATAGTAAACAAAGCTTGGGTGGCAATATTAATACTAACAGACAAAGTAGACTTTAAGTCAAAAACTAACAAAGAAGGACATTATATATTGATAAAGGCATCAATTCAGTGAGAAGATAAAACAATTGTAAATAAATATGCACCAAATAGCAGAGTCCCAAATATATGAATCAAACATTAACAGAATTGAAGGGAGAATTAGACAATTCTACAATAATAGTTGGAGAATTCGATAGGCTGCTTTCAATGAGGATAGAAAATTTACACAGGTGATCAAAAAAGAGGATGTGAATAACACTGTAAACCAATTAGTCCTAATAGACATATATAAAGTACTCTACACAATAATAGTAGAAGACATATTCTTCTCAAGGGCTCATGGAACACTGTCCAGGACAGGACATATTTTAGGCCACAAAACAAGACTCAGTAAATTTAAGAAGATTAAAATCATACAAAGTTTTCTCTTTAACCACAATGGAAAGAAACTAGAAGTCAGAAATAAAGCTGGAAGGCTTCCCTGGTGGCGCAGTGGTTGAGGATCTGCCTGCCAATGCAGGGGACACGGGTTCGAGCCCTGGTCTGGGAAGATCCCACATGCCACGGAGCAACTAGGCCTGTGAGCCACAACTACTGAGCCTGCACGTCTGGAGCCTGTGCTCCGCAACGAGAGGCCGCGACAGTGAGGCCCGCGCACCGTGATGAAGAGTGGCTCCCGCTTGCCGCAACTAGAGAAAGCCCTTGCACAGAAACGAAGACCCAACACAGCCAAAAATAAATTAATTAATTAATTTTTAAAAAGGAAAAGAAAAGAAATAAAGCTGGAAAATTCATCAAACTTGGAAATTAAATAGAACACTCTTAAACAACTAATGGATCAAAGAGGAAATTAAAAGGGAAATTGGAGATACTTTGAGACGAATGAAAACAAACAACTAAATCGATAGGTTACACCGTAGACACATCTCAGAGGAAAATTATAGTTATAAATGCCTATATTAAAAAGAAGAAGGCTCCTATTTACAATAGCCAGGACATGGAAGCAACCTCAGTGTCCATCGACAGATGAATGGATAAAGAAGATGCGGCACATATATACAATGGAATATTACTCAGCCATAAAAAGAAACAAAATTGAGTTATTTGTAGTGAGGTGGATAGACCTAGAGTCTGTCATACAGAGTGAAGTAAGTCAGAAAGAGAAAAACAAATACCGTATGCTAATACATATATATGGAATCTAAAAAAAAAAAAAAAGAAATGGTTATGAAGAACCTAGGGGCAGGACAGGAATAAAGATGCAGACATAGAGAATGGACTTGAGGACATGGGGAGGGGGAAGGGTAAGCTGGGATGAAGTGAGAGAGTGGCATGGACTTATATATACTACTAAATGTAAAATAGATAGCTAGGGGGAAGCAGCTGTATAGCACAGGGAGATCAGCTCAGTGCTCTGTGACCACCTAGAGGGGTGGGATAGGGAGGGTGGGAGGGATACACAAGAGGGAGGAGATATGGGGATATATGTATATGTATAACTGATTCACTTTGTTATAAAGCAGAAACTAACACACCATTGTAAAGCAATTTTACTCCAATAAAGATGTTAAAAAGAAAAAAGAAGAAAGCTCTCAGAACAATAATCCAACTGTACACCGTAACAAACTAGAAAAGATCAGCCAATTAAACCCAAAGCTAGCAGAGTAAGAAAAAAAATAAAGATGAAAGAAAATAAAATAGATAATGGAAAATCAATAATCAAGCCATAAGTTGACTCTGAAAAGATCAACAAATTGACAAACCCTCACCTAGACTAAGAAAAAAAAAGAGAATACAAACAGTTATAATCAGGAATAAAAGTGGGTACATTACTATCAACCTTACAGAAGTTAGAGGATTATAAGAGAATACTATGAACAACTGTATGCCAACATTAGATAATCTAGATGAAATAGGCAAATTCCTAGAAATACATGAATTACCAAAACTGACTTAAGAAGAAAGAAAATCTGAGCTTAGCTATTCAATGTCAAGTAAGGACATTGAATCAGTACTCAGAAACCTCCTGACAAAGAAAAGTCCAGGATGAGATGGCTTCACTGGTGAATTCTACCAAATATGTAAAGAAGAATTAACACATATCCTTATCAAACTCTTGCAAAAAAATAGAAGAGGGAACCTTTCCTAATGCATTCTATGAACCAGCATTACTCTGATTACAAACCTAGACAAAGAACACCCAAGATAATAAAATTAAAGACCAATATCCCTTATGAATATACATGCAAATATTCTCAAAGTATTAGCAAACAAAATCCAACAGCATATTAAAAGGATTATATACCATAATCAAGTGAGATTTATCTCAGAAATACAAGAGTGGTTCAACAGAAGAAAATTAAAAAGGTAAAAAAACCACACTAACAGAATGAAGGAAAAATCCCACACATGATCATCTCAATTGGTGCAGAAAAAGGATTTGACAAAATTGAATACCGTTTCATGATTCAAAAAAAAAAACCACACAAAACAAAAAAATTCAGAAAACTAGAAATAGAAGGGAACGTCCTTAAACTGATAAAAGTCATTCATGATAAGCCCACAGTCATTCTACTCAAGGGTGAAAGACTGAAAACTTTCTTCATTAAGATCAAGAACAAGACAAGGATGCCTTTGTTTACCACTTCTATTTTGTACTGGAAGTTCTAGCCAGAGATGTTAAGCAAAATAAATAAGTAAAGAGCATCCAAATTAATAAAGAAGTAAAACTATCCCTGTGGCAGATGGCATGATCCTCTATACAGAAAATCCCAAAGAATCCACAAAAGAACTAGAACTAATAATTTAGCAAAGTTGCAGCGTATAAGATAAACACACAGAAATCAGCTGCATTTCTATACATCAGCAATGAAAATTTTGAAAAAGAAATTTTAAAAAATTCCATTTGTAAGTCTCCCAAATAATAAAATACCTAGAAATAAATTTAACCAAGGAGATGTAAAACTTGTACACTGAAAACTACAAAACATTGCTAAAAGAAATTAAAGAAGACCTATGTAAGTGAAAATACATCCCTTGTTCATGAATTGAAATGCTTAATATTGTTTAAGTCATACCCAAAACAATCTAACAGATTTAATGCAGTCACAGCCAAAATACCAATAGCCATTTTAAATAATGAAAAAGCTTATCCTAAAATTCATGTGGAAATGACAAAGCAAAAATAGATAAAACAATACTGAAAAAAGGAGAAAGTTGGAAGACTCACACTTCCCAATTTCAAAACTTCCTGCATAGGTACACATATCAAAACAGTGTGATAGGGGCTTCCCTGGTGGCGCAGTGGTTGAGAGTCCGCCTGCTGATGCAGGGGACATGGGTTCGTGCCCCGGTCTGGGAAGATCCCATATGCCGTGGAGCGGCTGGGCCCGTGAGCCGTGGCCGCTGAACCTGCCCGTCTGGAGCCTGTGCTCCGCAACGGGAGAGGCCACAACAGTGAGAGGCCCGCATACCGCAAAAAAAAAAAAAAAAAAAAAAAAAAAACAGTGTGATATTGGCATAAAGATAGACATATAGATCGATGATAGAACTGAGAGTCCAGAAATAAAACCATACATCTATGACCAATTGATTTTCAACAAGTTACCAGGACAATTCAGTGAGGTTTGGGGTGGGGGGCAGGGAATAGTCTCTTCAACAAATGATACTGAGACAACCGGAAATCCACATGCAAAATATTGGAGATGGACCACTACCTCATACCACTTCCAAAAAAAAAAAAAAAAAATGGATCAATGACTTAACTTTAAGAGATAAAGCTAAAAAACTCTTAGAAGAAAACATAAGGGAAAATGTTCATGACACTGAATTTGGCAATGGATTCTCAAATATGACACCAAAAACACAAGCAACAAAAGAAAAATTGGACTTCAAAATTAAAAATTTTTGCACAAAGGACATTATCAAGAAAGTGAAAAGACCACCTACAGGGAAAATATTTACAAATCGTATGTCTGATAAGGTTCTACTATCCAATATTCAGAGAACTCCTAAAGTTCCATAACAAACAACTCAATTTAAAAATGGGAAAAAGTTATATAGATATTTCTCCAAAGAAGATATACAGATGGCCAATAAGCACATGAAAAGATCTTCAACTCACTAATCATCGGGGAAATGCAAATCAAAACCACAATGAAATATCACATACCCAATAGGTGGTGGCTACCATTAAAAAATAAAACCAGAAAATAATGTGTTGACGAGGATGTGGAGAAGTTAGAAACCTTGTGTACTGTTGGTGGGAATGTGAAATTGTACAGCTGCCATGGAAAACACACATTATTGACAATAGCTAAAATATGGAAGCAACCTAATCCACAGTTTATCAGTGGATGAATGGATAAACAAAATATGTGTAAAACATACAGTGGAATTTGTTCAGCCTTAGAAAGGAAGGAAATTCTGACATACACTACAACATGAATGAACCTTGAGGATACTATGCTAAGTAAACTAAGCCAGTCACAAAAAGAGAAAAATTGTACGATTCCAATTGCATGAGGTACCCAGAGTAGTGATATGTATAGATAAAGAAAGAATTGTGGTTGCCAGGAGCTGGGGGAGAGGAAAATGGGGAGTTATTTTTTAATGGGTAATGTGTTTCATTTTTACAAGGTGAAAAGAGTTCTGGAGCTGGCCGGTGCACAGTACAAATGTGCTTAATACCACTGAGTTGTACACTTAAGATTGGTTAAGATGGTAAATTTTATGTGTATTTTACAATCTTAAAATATTTTATCTTAAAAAGGCATTACTGATTCATGCTACGTAGATGAACCTCAAAAACATTACATGAAGTGAAAGAAGCCAGACAAAAGGCCACATATTGTATGATTCCATTTATATGAAATATGCGGAATAAGTAAATCCTTAGAAACAGAGAGCAGATTGATGGTCATCAGTGGCTAGGGAAGAGTAGAGTGGGCAGTGACTGCTTAATGGGTCAGTGCTGTTTTTTGTGGTGATGAAAATGTTTTGGAGCTATATAGTGGTAGTTGTTGCACAACATTGTGAATGTACTAAATGCCACTGAACTGTACATTTTAAAATGGTTTTATATGAATTTCACCTCAATAAAAACTGTAGGAAAAAAATTTTTTAAACTGGTGAAATATGAATGAAGTCTAGAGTTCAGCCAATAGTAGTGCACCAAGGTGACACTGGGAAAGGAGAATGAGAAATTTATGTATTCTATTTGCTACTTTCCTCTAAATGTAAAATTATTCCAAAATGAAATATTTCCTTTAAAAAAAAATGGGCAAACTACTTGAAAAGACTCTTTGCCAAAGAAGATAGATGGCAAATAAGCACATGAAAAGATATTCAACATCATTAGCCACTAGAGGAATGCAAATTTAAACAAGAATGGAATGCCACTAAATACGCATTAGAATGGCTAAAATTAAGCATACTGGCAAAAACGAAGTGATGATGAGGATAACACAGATCAACTGAAACTCTCATACTCTGCTGGTGGGAATGCAAAATGGTATAAGCATTGTAGAAAAAAGATTGGCATTTTCTTATAAAGTTAAAACACAATTACTCTATTATCTAACAATCCCATTCCTGGGTACTTACTCTAGAGCAGCAGTCCCCAGCCTTTTTGGCACTAGGGACCGGTTTCGTGGAAACCGTGGGAAAAAACAATTTTTCCACAGATGAGGGGAGGGGATAGTTCAGGCAGTAATGCGAGGGATGGGGAGTAATGGGGAGTGGCAGATGAAGCTTCACTGGCTCGCCCGCCGCTCACCTACTACTGTGTGGCCTGGTTCCTAACAGGCCATGGACTGGTACCTGGGGGTTGGGGACCCCTGTTCTACACAATGAAAAGTGATCTTCACTCAAAAATTTATATATAGATTTCATAGCAGCTTTAATTGTAATAGCCAAAAGCTAGAAACAACCCACATGTCCTTCAACTGGTGAATGGTTAAACAAAATGTGGCACCTTATACCATTAAATGCTATTCAGCAATAAAAGAGAACAAACTGTTGATATTCACAACTTGTATGGATCTCAAGATAATTGCACTGAGTGAAATAAAGCTGATCTTAAAAGGTTAAGTACTATATGAATCCATTTATATAGCAGTCTTGAAATAAAATTATAGAGCTGGAAAACTGATTAGTGTTAGCCAAAAGTTAGGAATGGGTGAGGGAAGGACTAGTGTGGCTATAAAGAAGTAACACGGGAGATCCTGTTGATGATGGAACAGTTCTGAATCTTGATTATAGTGGTAGTTCCCCAAATTGACACATGTGACAAAATTATTTGGAACTACACATACATACAAATAAGTACATCTAAAACTGACAAATTTGAGTAAGCTCTGTGAATTGTACAAATGTCATCTTGGTTTTGATTTTAAACTATAGTTATGCAAGATATTAGTGATGGGGAAATGGGTGAAGGGTACATGGAAACTCCCTGTACACTTTTAAAAATAACATACATATATATATATATATTTTTTTTTTTTACTTTTTATACAATTTTTAAAGGTTATACCCAATTTAGTTATTACAAAATATTGGTTATATCCTCTGTGTTGTACAATACATCCTTGTAGCCTATAATACACCCAATAGTTTATAACACCCACTCCCCCACCCCTATGTTGCCCCTCCCACCTCCCCACTGGTAACCACTAGATTGTTCTCTGTATCTGAGTCTGCTTCCTTTTTGTTATATTCACTAGTTCGTTGTATTTTTTAGATTGCACATATAAGTGATATCATACAGTATTTGTCTTTGTCTGACTGACTTCATTTAGCAAATGCCCTCCAAGACAAACCATGTTGCAGCAAATGGCAAAATTTTTTTATGGCTGTGTAGTATTCCACTGTGTGTGTGCATGGGTGTGTGTTTTATATATATATATTTATATATATAACATCTTCCTTATCTATTCATCTGTCGATGGACACTTAAGTTGCTTCCATATCTTAGCAATTGTAAATAATGCTGCTATGTACATTGGGGTGCATGTATCTTTTCAAATTAGTGTTTTGGGTTTTTTTTTGGATATCTACCTAGGAGTGGAATTGCTCGTTCATATGGTAGTTCTATTTTTAGTTTTTTGAGAAACCCTCATGCCATTTTCCACAGTGGCTGCACCAATTTACATTCCCACTAACAGTGTATGAGGGTTCCCTTTTCATATTTTTAATATAATTAATGTTTTAAAGCAATTTTACATATTGCGTATTCCCCTTCCCTCCCCCGCCCGAGAGCCTTCCCCACTCTTAACATCCTCCACCAGAACGGTACGTTTGTTATAACTGATGAACCTATATGAATACATCATCATCTCCCCAAATCCATAGTTTGCAATAGGGCTTACACTTGATGTTTTAACATATGTATAATGACACGTATCCATCATTATAATACATTACAGTGTAATACAGAATAGTTTTACTGCTCTGAAAATCTTGCATCACCCTGCTCATCCCTCCTTCCCCCGTAACTGCTAGCAACCACAGATCTTTTTACTGTCTCCATAATTTTGCCTTTTTGAGACTATCATACAGTTGGAATCATACAGTATGCAGTCTGTTCAGATTGACTTCCTTCCTTTAGTAATATGTAACTAAGTTTCCTTTATGTTATTTTCATGGCTTGATAGCTCATTTCTTTTCAGCACTGAATAATATTCCATTGTCTGGATGTACCACAGTTTATTCATCCATTCAGGCTTTTGTATGGACATAAGTTTAACCTCTTTGGGTAAATACCAAGGAGTATGATTGCTGATCATATGGTAAAATTATGTTTAGCTTTTTAAGAAACTAGCAAACTGTCTTTCCACAATCAATTTAGCGTTCCCACCATCAATGAGAGTTCCTGTTGTTACACATCCATTCTAGCATTTGGTGTTGACAGTGTCTTAGATTTTTGCCATTCTAATAGCTGTGTAGTGGTTTCTCATTCTTGTTTTGATTTGAAATTTAAAATATTTTTGTGTGGTCATTTGCCATCTATCTTCTGGTGTGGTATCTGTTTAGATCTTTTGCCCATTTTTTAGTCAGGTTGTTTTCTTTTTGTTGAATTTTAAGAGTTCTTTGTGTATTTTGGTTAACGGTCCTTTATCAGATATATATTTTGCAACCATTTTCTTCTAGTCTGCGGCTTGCCTTCTCATTTTCTTGATAATGTCTTTTACAAAGTAGAAGTTTTCAATTTTAGTGAAGTCAAACTTACCAATCTTTCTTTCATGGATTGTGCCTTTGTGTTTGATAATGTCTTTTTAGATGTAACACCAAAGTCATCTACATTTTCTCCTATGTTCTCTTCTAGTAGTTTTACAATTTTGTATTTAACATTTAGGACTATGATCAATTTTGAGTTAACTTTTGTGAAGGGTGTAAAGTCTGTCTAGATTTGTTTTTTATGTATGTATATGTCTAGTTGTTCCAGTACCATTTGTTGAGAAGACTATCTTTTCTCCATTGTATTGCTTTTGCTCCTTTGTCAAGGATCAGTTAACTATATTTGTTGAATCTGTTTCTAGGCTATTTCATTCCAATGATATATTTATCTTTTTACCAATATCATCTGTCTTCACTACTTTAGGTTTATAATAAGTCTTAAAGTCAAGTAGCGTCAGTCCTAAGACTTTGTTCTTCTCCTTTAGTATCCTATTGGGTATTCTGGGTCTTTGTCCTCTCCATATAAACTTTAGAATCAGTTTGTCAACATCCACAAAGTAACTTGCTGGAATTTTTATTGGGATTGTGTTGAATCTATAGATCAAGTTGGGAAGAAGTGATGGCTTGACAGGATTGAGCCCTCCTATCCATGAACATGGAATCTCTCTCCATTTATTTGTTCTTCAGTTTCTTTTATCAGTAAGGAATTTTTGTAATTTTATAGTTTTCTTCATATAGATCATGCACATATTTTGTTAGATTTATATAACATGCTTTGTTAGATTTATACCTAAGTATTTTATTTTTCAGGATACTAGTGTAAATGTTAATTGCTTTTAATTTCAAATTCTGTTGCTAGTATATAGGAAGGTTTTTGTCCCATGTGAATGCTTACCAAAGGGTGACCTCAGCTGGGGAGCATTTTAACACTCAAGTAGATAGAACGACCCATTCTGTGGATACCAGTCAGCTTCTTTCCCAGCCACCCTGTCATCGCCAAATGTGCTCATGAACAGAGTAACCATGGTCGCAGGGATGCAGGTTATGCAAAGGCTCAGCAACATGGACTTCCACTCACCAAGGTCATCTTGACTACAACCACTGTTGAGTGCCCATTATGACAACAGCAAAAATCAACACTGTCTCCAATATGGCACCATGTCTCAGGTGATCAGTTACCTGGTGGCAGGTTGATGACCCTGAACTTTCATCATGGAAGGAACAGCATGTTGTTCTTACTAGAATAGACACTTACACTGGATATGGATCTGCCTTCCCTGAATGGAATGCTTCTACTAGAACTATTATCCATGGGCTAACAGAATGCCTTATTATGATATTCTGCATAGCATTACTTTTCATCAAGGAACTCATTTCACAACAAATGAAGTATGGCATCGGGCCAATGCTTATGGGGGGCATTGGGCCAATGCTTATGGGGTCACTGGTCTAACAATGTTCCTCACCATCCTAAAGCAAATATATATATATATATATATATATATATATATATATATATATATATACACACACAGCTATTAATCTATTGATTAATGTTAGGGTGGTATATCTTTCTCTATCTGTTTACTTTTAATCTATATATGTATCCTTAAATTTCTTGTAGACAACATAAAGTTGGGTCCCTTTTTTTTTTTTTGGCGGTACGCAGGCCTCTCACTGTTGTGGCCTCTCCCGCTGTGGAGCACAGTCTCCGGATGCGCAGGCTCAGCGGCCATGGCTCACGGGCCCAGCCGCTCTGCAGCATGTGGGATTCTCCCAGACCGGGGCACGAACCCATGTCCCCTGCATCGGCAGGCGGACTCTCAACCACTGTACCACCATCGAAGCCCTGGGTCCCATTTTTTGAATCACTTTGATAGTCTGTCTTTTAATTGATGTATTTAGACAATTGACATTTAAAGTGGTTATATAGTTGGAATAATGTCTACCACAGTTGTTACTTTCTATTCATTTCCCTTCTTCTTTGTTTCTGTTTTCTTCTTCCACTTATTTCTTCTTTTTGTGGTTTGAATTGGGCATTTTATATGATTCCTTTTCCTCTTCTTTCTTAGCTTATCAATTATACTTCTTTTTTACTTTTTTTTTTAGCAGTTGCCCTAAAGTTTGCAATATACATTTACAACAGATACAAGTCCACTTTTAAATAATACTGTACTGCTTCATGGATAGTGAAAGTATCTTATAGTAACAAAATATTCCTAATTTCTCCCTCCTGTTACTTGTATTACTACTGCCATTCATTTCACTTATCCACAAGCTATACTGCTATCCTGTATACTTTTTGGGAACTTGGTGTGGTTATATATTTATTTCAAAATAAAAAGCAAAAAACTGTACCATTTCTAAAAAACACTGTGCCCTGGAACAAAAATCAATATCTAAAGAATAGAAAACAAATAGCACTTAATAACACAGGCATCCAGGCAATGATACCATGTCAACAGGAAAATACAATCCATGATAAATGGAAAATACAATTGATAAAGACAAAATATCAGTCAGTAGAAACTGACCCAGAAGTGACACACAGGATAAAATTAGTGGACAAGGACATTAAATCAGCTATTGTAAATATACAGATGATCCTTGACTTACAATGGTTCAACTTACAGTTTTTCAACTTTATGATGATGCAAATGCAATACACATTCAGTAGAAACCATACTTCAAATTTTGAATTTTGATCTCTTCCCAGGCTAGAAATGTGCAGTACAATACTCTCTTGTGATGCTGGGCAGCAACAGTGAGCCACAGCTCCCAGTCAACCACATCATCATGAGGGTTAACAACTGATACACTTCTAATCATTCAGTGCCCATACTAACATTTTGTTTTTTACTGTCAGCATAGTATTCAATAAATTACATGAGATATTCAACACTTTATTATAAAATAGGCTTCGTGTTAAATTATTTTGCCCAACTGTAGGCTAATATAAGTGTTCTGAGCATATTTAAGGTAGGCTAGGCTAAGCTATGATGTTTGGTAGGTTAGGTGTATTAAATGCATTTTCGACATAGGATATATTCAATTTATGATGGCTTTATTGGGACTTAACCCCCTCATAACTCGAAGATCTATACCTCATATATTCAAGGAGATAGAGGAAAGCACCAGCATGTTAAGAAGAGACATGGAAAATATAAAAAAGACCTGAATTAAACTTCTAGAAGTGAAAAATACATATGAGATGAAATATACACTGGACGGGATTAACATCAGAATTGACACTGAAAAAGAAAACATTACTGAAATCAAAGATTTACCATCCAAAATGACACAAAGGAAGAAAAAGACCAAAATCAGTGAACAGAGAATGAGCAATCTATTGTTCAACTTCAAGTTGCCTAATAAACATGCAATAGGATTCCTAGGAGAGGAAAGAAATGATGGGACAGAAAAAATGTTTGAAAAACTAATGCCAAAAATCTTTCTAATTTGATGAACATGTAAATCCACAGATCAAAAAAATTCAATGAACTTCAAGCATAAGAAACATGAAGAAAATTACGCCAAAGCACATCATAATCAAGTCATAAAAAACCAGCCAGCCAAAAAAATATATATATATATTAACATATAGAGGAACAAATAACAGCAGACTTCTCCTCAAATTATACAAGCTAGAAGACAGTGGAAGAACATATTTAAAGTACTGAAAGAAATTGTCAATCTACATTTCTATACTTGACAAAATATCATTGAAAAATGAAGGTAAAATATATTACAGACCCAAAAGCTAAAAGAATCCAGCACTAGAAAATCAGCACTACAAGAAATATTATAGGAAGTCCTTCTGGAAAGAAAGGAAAATAATACCAGAGGGAAATCTAGATCTACACAGAAATGAAGAGCACTGGAAATGGTAAATGCATGAGTAAGTAAAAACAATTACTTACTTAGTTTGTAAATCTCTTTAAAAGATAATTGATGACTGGAAACACCCCAAATATTCATCAGCAGGAAAATAGTTAAGCAAATTGTGGCATATCCATACAGTCAAATACTCCTCAGCGATAAAAAGAAATGAGCTCTTAATACATACAACAACATGGTGGAATCTCAAACTAATCATAGTGAGTAAAAGAAGCCAGACAAAATCAAGTATAAGTTGTATGATGCTCTAATATAAAATTCTATGAAATGTAAATTAATGTATAGTAACAGAAAGTACATCAGTGGTTGTTGAGAGTAGAGCGCCAATAGGGAGAGGCAGGATAGAGGGATTACAAATAGAAATGAGAAAACTGACCAGAGGTGATGGATATATTTATTATTTTTACTGTGAGATTAAGAACAGATTAGTGGTTGTCAATTTTAAATATGTGCAGTATGTCAATTATATCTCAACCTGTGCTGAGGAATGTAATTGTCAAATAAGAATCTATCATCCAAGAATGAAGGGGAGCAATGACTTGTTCAGACATCCAAAAATTAAGAGTTTACCATCTGTAGACTGTTAGCTTACATTTTAAGTTCTAGCCAATGAAATTATATAAAAGATATATTATGTATATGTATTCAAAAGAATGCAATAAAAAGTATTATACTTACAGGGGATAAAATTTTATACCTGAAATCTCAAGAGAATCAACTGAAAACTAATAAAAATAGTGAGTATTCAGTGATGTGGCTGATTACAGATTCATACCCCAGTAGTAAATAAACAAACATCAACTTTAAAATGGGGAAAACCACGTTTATAATGCTATCAAAAAGATAATATGTAGTAATAAACTTGAATCCATAGGATCTATGTGAAAATGATTTTAACCTCTATTAAAGAACATTTAAAGGACTTGAATTAATGATAAGACATACATTGCTTTCTTCCTTTTGGATAAGAAGACTTGAAATTGGTGTACATTTTATACTTTAGAAATAAATAATTCTACTGAAAATAACAGTAGAAAAATCTACTGATTTTTCAGAGGAGTAAAAGGTGATTTTAACATTCATCTGAAAATGTCAACATGTAAGATAGCCAGGAAAATTCTGAAAAACAAGTCATAACTATCTGGTCTAGCCCCACCAGATAGTTAAATACAGTATTAAATTACTGTTTAAAATATATTATGTATCTACTAATAATTATACCAATTTTGGTACTGATGTATAGAAAGTTCAATCAGTAGAACAAAGCAGAAAATTCAGAAAGAGACCCAAATGCATACATAAATTTTGTCATTGTAAATAAGTAGTCTTGAAAATCAGGTAGGCCATTCAATAAATAAAGATAGGTCATTTAATAAATGTTTTGGGGATGAGTAACCGGGCATCAGAAAAGTAATCTCCTTAAGCCAAAATAAATTCTAGATGATAAAAATATAAATGTATAGAGAAAAACCATGAAAAGTGCTAGAAGAAAACATGAGAAATATTTAGGCTTTGCTAAAGATGGCATAAAATTCAATACCCATGTAAAAACAAAACAAAAAAGTTGATAAATTTGATTATATAAAAATATAGAAAAAATACAAATGACAGTCTGCAATAACTTGACAAATAAGACTAGTTTCTATAATGTGCAAAGTGCTCATACATAAACAAGAAATGGAAGAAAACACTGGACAAATTTACAAAGGTTAAGTACTGGTAGTTCACAAAGAAATATAAGTGTCTTTAGAATAAAAAGGTGTCCAACACTCATTATTAAAGAAATGAATATTAAAACAGTATTTTTCCTATTAGATCAACAAATATCAAAGAATTGTATAAAGCAAAATGTTAGTGAAAATGTTGGGAGACTGGAGTTCTCATATACTGTTGGTGTGAATGTAAATTGGTTAACCATTTTTGGAAACCATTTGCAATCAAAACTTAAAATGCATATTCTTTTGCCAAGCAATTTCAATTCTGAGAATTCATTCTACAGATATAATCATGCATGTGTACAAAGAAGTATTACTACGGTCATTAAAGTTTGTTTTGAAATAGTAAATGCTGAAAGCCTAATGTTCATTAATAAGAAAATAGTCAAATTAATTGTTATATAGCCCTAAAAATGGATACTTTTTTCCTTTGTAAACTATTATACTATACTAAAAACAATTATGTATATCTATATGGAATGGCCTCCAAGGCACAGTGTGAAATGGAAAAAATACTAAGGTACAAAATATTGTGAAATGTGCTTCCACTTCTTTTGAAAAATGATTAGATTAATTCTGGAAGGATACTCAAAGAAAATGTTAACACTCTGTCTAAATGGGAGGTGGGACTCTGAGGGAATTAAGCTAAAATTTTAAAATTAAAAGTTATTTTAAAGAAAAGTAAATTGGAGATGGATACTACAGTATCCAGAGAACACTGTTAGAGCATAACATTGCATAGTATATACAATAATAAAACTCAGTCTTAATCTTTTTAACCAAACAATTTAAACTCAACGTATTAGGATATTTCCCCCTCAAAAGGAATAGATTCAAATTATTCATTATAAGTTTTCACATGACTTAGAAAATATATACTGTATGTACAGTTCATTGTGAAAGGAATATTCAGACACAAAAACATTAAGAAGTGATTATTGGTTTGCAAGTGTTTTACAAGGAAGTTCAGAATTTGAAGAACTGGCTCACTGAATGTAAATTACAGCAGGTGTTTCAAAGAAACAAAAAACTCATAAGCTTTTTCAAAGTTGAGGTAAATTTGTTCATACTGGGAGAGGGGGGATGATTTTACCCACATGATTATTATATCTTTAGACATTAGTTTTGCAAATTTCAGGAATTACAACATTTTGTTAAGCAATGAGCAATTTAGCAACACAAGATCTCATCTCTTTGGAGACTATTTAGATAGACTAACTTCTTTCTTATTTGTTTCTCAGCATACACTGTGGGTTCACCCACACACACACACTCTTCCCACTCTTAACATGGGACTTGAAGTGAACACTTACTTATGTGGTGCAGGGTAAGGTGTCAGTTTGCTTCTTCATCATCAATCAGGATATACTGGTGTTTTAATGTTACAATTTTTTGTTATTTCAAGTTATGGTCCAAGATGACAACATAGCAGACTTTTGAACTCACCTCCTCCCACTGATACACCAAATCTAAAGCTCTAAATGGAGCAATTTCCTCTGAAAGATGTCCAGAAGTAGCTGATTAACTTCTAAACATTGGATGAATGAGAAAATACCCATGCGGAAACAGGTCTTGGCATACTCTCAAATACTGGGAGCCACTAAGAACAAAAATGAGCTTGGACAATCACAAAGGATTTAGAGACTACCAAGAGCTCATGCCAGGCTGAATGCTAAGGGTCACCTCCTGTAAAATGCCACTCCATCAAGCCTGGGGGAGGCCACAGCTTTGTCTATTGTGTAGAAACCAACACAAGGAAAACAAAGAAGGAGGAACATAATCCAAACAAAAGAAAAAGGTAAACTCCAGAAACAGAACTTAGTGAAACAGAGATAAGTGACTTACCTGATAAAGTGTTCAAAATAAGAACAATGCATTGAACAATGAATTTAAACAAAGAGATAGAAAATATATGAAAGTACCAAAAAGAAATCACAAACCTGAAGAATACAATAACTGCACAGAAAAATAGAGGCATTCAACAGACTGGATGGAGCAGAAAAGGATCAGTGAACTGTAAGACAGGAGAGTGGATTACATATAATCAGAAAAAAAAAGAGAGTGAAGATTACTTAGGGGACTTATAGGACAACATCCAGTGGACCAGTATTTGCATTATAGGGATCCCAGATGGAGAAGAAAGAGAAAAGGAAGAAACTTATTTGAAGAAATACTGGCTGAAAACTTCCGTAATCTGGGGAAGGAAACAGACATCTAGATCCAGGAAGCCCAGAAAGTTCAAAATAAGATAAATCCAAAGAGACCTATATCAAGACACATAATTGTCCAAAGTTAAAGACAAGGACAGAACCTTAAAAGTAACAAGAGAAAAACAACTTGTTATCTACAATGGAATTTCCCATAAGACTATTAGCAGATTAGCAGAAAATTTGTAGGCCATCATGGAGTGGCATGATATATTCAAAGTGCTAAAAGAAGGAAAAAAACCTGCCAAATAAGTAACCTCTACCCAGAAAAGTTGTTCTTCAGAATTGAAGTAGAGATAAAGAGTTTTCCAAACAAGCAAAAGCAGAAAGAGTTCATCACCACTAGACTGGCCTTGAAAAAGTTATTAAAGGGATTTCTTTAATTTGAAACAAAAGGGTGTTAATTAGTAACAGGAAAACATATGAAAGTATAAATCTCACTAAGTAAATATATAGTAGAATTAAGAATAATCTAATGTTGTAATGGAGGTGGGTAAATCAGTTATAAATCTAGTATGAAGGCTAAAAGACAAAAGTAGTAAAAATAACTATAGCTAAAATAATTTCTTAAAGGATACACAAGATAAAAAGATGTAAATTATGATGCCAAAAATACAAAATTTGGGAGGGAGGGTAAAAATATACAGCTTCAGAATGCATTTGAACTTAAGTTGTTATGAACTTAAAACAGACTGTTATAAATATGTTTGTATACCTAAAACTAATACAGTTGTTCCTTGGTATCACTGGGGGATTGGTTCTAGGACTCCATGCTGATACCAGAATCTGCAGATGCTCAAGTCCTTTCTATAAAATGTCATAGTATGGTTGGCCCTCCATACCTGAGGGTTCCGTGGTTGGTTGAATCCATGGATGTGGAACCCATGGACACAGAGGTACAATGTTATGTGTCAAAAAATACATCAAGTTTTAAGGAATTAAAATAATGGTTTATATAAGCCTCATAGTAACCACAAAGCAAAAACTTGTATTATATACATAAAAGAGAAAGGAAATCTAATCATACCACTACAGGAAAGCATCCAATCACAAAGGAAGAGAGCAAGAAAAGAAAGAAACAGCACTTATAAACAGCCAGAAAACAATTAACAAAATGGCAGTAAGTTCATACCTATCAATAGTTCCTCTAAATACAAATGGACTAAATTATTCAATGAAAAGACAAAGAGTGGCTTGAATGGTTTTATTGGGTTAGCCAAATAGTTCATTTGGGTTTTCCCCGTAACAGCTTATGGAAAAACCTGAATGAACTTTTTGGCCAGCCCAACTTAAAAATAAATAAATAAATATTAAGAGTTATAGAGGCAGAAATAGACAACAGTAGAAATAGTAGGGGAATATCCCAATTTCATCAAATGACAGTTCATCCAGACAGAAAATCAACTAATGTGTCAAATAAGAAATCAAAAGAAAAATTAAAAATCTCGACACAAATGAAAATGGAAATACAATATAACAAAACTTACGGTATGCAGCAAAAGCAGTTCTAAGAGGGAAGTTCATAGTGATAAATGCCTACATTAAGAAACAAAATCTCAAACAACCCAATATACCTCAGGAACTGGAAAAAAGAAGGACAAATGAAGCCCAAAATTAGTAGAAGGAAGGAAATAAAGATCAGAACAGAAATAAATGAAATAGAGACTAAAAAGACAGTAGAAAAGATCAAAGAGCTGGTTTTTGAAAATACAAAATATACAAACCTTTAGCCAGATTCAAAGAAGAGAGGACTAAAATAAATAGTCAGAAATGAAAGAGGAGACGTTACAACTGGTACCACAAAAATACAAAGAATCGTAACATTCTACTATGAGAAATTGTATGCCAATAATTTGGAGAACCTAGAAGAAATAGATCAATTCTTAGATACAACCTTCTGGGACCAAGTCATGAAGAAATACAAAATCTGAACAGACCAGTTACTAGTAAAGAGATTAAATTAGTAATCAAACACCTCTTCACTGGTCAGTTCTACCAAACATTAAAAGAATTAACAACACTCCTTCTCAAATTCTTCCAAAAAATAAAGAGGAGGGAACACTTCCAAACTCATTTTACAAGGCCAATATTACCCTGATACCAAAACCAGAAAAGGACACTACAAGAGAAGAAAATAACAGGCTAATATCACTGATGAACATAGATACAAAATCCTCAACAAAATATTATCAAACCAAATTCAGCAGTACATTAAGAGGATCTTATGATCAAGTAGAATTTATTCCAGGGATGAAAGCATGTTTCAACATATGCAAATTAATGTGATATATCATATTAACAAAATGAAGAAAAATTATATGATCATCTTGATAGATGCAGGAAAAACGTTTGACAAAATTCAGTATCTGTTTTTAATAAAAATTCACAACCAAGAGAGCATAGAGGGAATGTGCCTCAACACATACTGAAGACCATAAATTGACAAGGCCACAACTAACACCGTACTTAGAAGTGAAAAGCTGAAAGCTTTTCCTCCAAGATCAGGAATAAGACAAGGATGCCCATTCTTGCCACTTTCATTTAACATAATACTGGAAGTTCTAGCCAGAGCAATAAGGCAAGAAATATAAAGGGCATCCAAATCAGAATAGAAGAAGTAAAACTTTCTCTATTTGCAGATGACATAATCTTTACAGAAAACCACAAAGACTCCACCAAAAACTGTTAGAACTAATCAACAAATTCAGCAAAATTCCAAGACAGAAAATCAATATATAAAAGTCAATTGTGGGCTTCCCTGGTGGTATAGTGGTTGAGAGTCCACCTGCCGATGCAGGGGACACAGGTTCGTGCCCCGGTCCGGGAAGATCCCACATGCTGCGGAGCGGCTAGGCCCGTGAGCCATGGCCGCTGAGCCTGCGCATCCAGAGCCTGTGCTCCGCAACGGGAGAGGCCACAACAGTGAGAGGCCCGCGTACCAAAAAAAAATTTTAAAAAGTCAATTGCCCAGCTTCCCTGGTGGTGCAGTAGTTGAGAGTCCGCCTGCCGATGCAGGGGACACGGGTTCGTGCCCCGGTCCGGGAAGATCCCACATGCCGCAGAGCGGCTGGGCCCGTGAGTCATGGCCGCTGAGCCTGCGCGTCTGGAGCCTGTGCTCTGCAATGGGAGAGGCCACAACAGTGAGAGGCCCGCATACCGCAACAAACAAACAAAAAAGTCAATTACCTTTCTATACACCAACAACAAATTACCAGAGAAATTAAGAAAAGAATAAAATATCCAGGAATAGATTTTACTGGGGAGTTGAAAGATCTAGACACTGAAAATAAGATGTTAATGAAAGAAACTGAATAAAACACAAATAAATGGAAAGATATTCTGTGCTCATGGATTGGAAGAACTAATATTTTTTAAACGTCCATACAGATTTAATGCAACCCCCTATGAAAATTCCAGTGGTATTTTTCACAGAAATAGAACAATCCTAAAATTTGTATGGAACCACGAAGGACCCCAAAGAGTCAAAGCAATCTTGAGAAAGAAGAACAAAGCTAGAGGCATCACATTTTCTGGTTTCAAACTGTTTCAAAGTTATAGCAATCAAAACAATATGGTATTGGCACAAAAACAGACACAGATCAATGGAACAGAAGAGAGATCCCAGAAATAAATTTATGCATATATCGTCAATTGATTTACAACAAAGAAGCCAAGAGTATACAATAGGGAAAGTATTCTCTTTCAAAATATTCTGGTGCTGGGAAAACTGGACAGCCACATGCAAAAGAATGAAACTTAACCTCTGTTTTACACCATACAGAAAAGCAACTCAAAATGGATTAAAGACTTGAATGTAAGACCTGAAACCTTAAAACTTCTAGAAGAAAACATAGGCAATATGCTCTTTGACATCAGTCTTAGCATTATTTTTTTTGGATTTGACACTAAAAGCAAAATTAAACTACATCAAACTAAAAAAGCTTCTGCACAACAAATGAAACCATCAATAAATGAAAAGTCACCCTACAGAATGGGAGAAAATATTTGCAAATCATATATCTTATAAGGGATAATATTCAAACTATATAAAGAGGTCATACAACTCAGTAACAAAAATCAAACAATCTGATTTAAAAAATGGGCAAAGGTATTGGGGTGCTGGTGTGATGAACTGGGAGATTGGGATTGACATATATACACTAATATGTATAAAATAGATAATAAGAACCTACTGTATAAAAAAATAAAATAAAATTCAAATCAAAAAAAATAAGGGAGGGAGGGAAAGAAGAGTTACCTCTGAACTATAAAAGTAAGCAAGGGTAAAGTTATGTGGGTTTTCATATATTTTAACTAACTGTTTGATACTGGCAACATTTTATATAGTTCAAAGCAAAGCCTTTTTATTTCATTTGTTTTCATGAATTTTAAAATCCAATACTTATTTTGATTTAGTATTATGTTGAACATTTATTTCACCATAGAATCACCCTCTGTGGCATAGGCATAATACTAATTTTCATTTTCTAGGAATCGTATGGTATATTAAAAAGTTTAACAAGACTATCAAGTATTAAATTAAATCTTCATTTACATACTACTATAAAGCTTTGGCAAGGACTATGTTAAAAACAATTTCAACTGGAGTCAATAAGCCATTTTTCAGTAAATCACTATTGTACCTTACTCTATATAATATATACAATAAATCAAATACTGATTTAAAGATACAAGAGAATCAGCTAATTTAAAGAAACTTGTAATTTTTTTAGATTTGAGAATCTTTCTGTAAAATAAAGAATAACAATTTCCCATTTGCTCTAATCTGCTTATTGTTTTAAGGTTGAATTTTTTAGAATGTTGAATTTTCTCTAAATGGCATAGAGCACTACAGCTGAGATAAAACATCATTGTAATCAGGAAGCAGTTGTAGGAAACAAACCATTCCATTTATATTATGCAGAAAGTGACTTAATACAAGAAACTAGGTGCTTATCAAGTCATTGAAAGATGGAGACGTAAACTCTAAGCTTGGCCTACAGGTATGACTTTCAGAATAAGGCCACCAAACAGACATACCAGGGAAGCAGACAACTTTGCTACTGTTAGAAACAGAATCAGAAGACTACTGCCGATCAATTGTTGAACTGAAGAGCACATTGTTATAAGATCAGTGTTCTACTACAACTGCCTCTTGACATACAGAAAGCTTGTGACTGGACACTGGAATGTTGCTTCCAAAAACAAAACAAAGTAAAATCTCCATTGCAATAACACCAAAGCAGCATAAATATTGCTTCCATCCCATTTTCAAAATCACTTGCCAGACATTTTGAAGCCCTGAGCCACTATGTAAAAATGGCCACCATGCTATGAGGAAGCCCAAGCCTTCTAAAGAAGGCACCATTGACAGTCCCAACTGAGCTCAACCTTTGCATCATTCTAGCCCAGGCCATGTGAGTAAAGAAGCCTCCAAAAGGGGCTTCCCTGGTGGCGCAGTGGTTGAGAATCTGCCTGCTAATGCAGGGGACACGGGTTCGAGCCCTGGTCTGGGAAGATCCCACATGCCGCGGAGCAACTGGGCCTGTGAGCCACAACTACTGAGCCTGTGCGTCTGGAGCCTGTGCTCTGCAACAAGAGGCCACGATAGTGAGAGGCCTGCGCACCGCGATGAAGAGTGGCCCCCGCTTGCCACAACTAGAGAAAGCCCTCACACAGAAACGAAGACCCAACACAGCAAAAATAAATAATAAACTCCTAACCCCAACATCTTCTTAAAAAAAAAAAAAAAAAAAGAAGCCTCGAAAAGATTCCAAGCCCCTAGCCATTCAAGCATTCCTGACTAATGCCACAGACATCATGGATATAATATCCCCACCTTGCCTTAGTCTAAGTCCTTGCCCACAGAATCTGTAAGCATAATAAAATGATTGTTATTTTACATTATTAACATTTGGAGTGGTTTTTATGCAACAAGAGCTAAGCGAAACACATCATAGATATTTTATAAGTTTCAACAAGCATTTCAAAAACATTTTTAAAGATTATAATACTCTGTTATGTAATATATACCACAGTGTACCTAAAAGTTTATGCTAAATTGTAAAGGAGAGCTGGTTTCCAATTTTTATCTATAACTTAAACTATACTGAATAATTTTATCAATAGAGGTTTTTGTTTCTCTTTTGTATTTAGCATTATTTCTTTATCATAAATTTCCAGAATGACTGTGTCCGGGCTATAACCAAATTTCTTTATAAGTGTTTTGTATCTACTCATATCTATCTTGAATATTTACTGCGGTTTTAAAAAAATTAAAGCAAATTAACTTCCATATATTTAAAAATTTTTAGCAACAACAAAAAAAATCCTTTAAGTTAATCAGCCCTATTGAAAACAGAAGAATATGGCCAAAAACTCTGGGCTACCCATGTATAGTAATTTCAGCCAGACCTCATGAGTCAATCATGAGGAGCTGGGGAAAATGTGGCCATACAGTGGGTAGGGGGAAAAAAAGACCAGCATATTGAGTAATCTAATAATTGATACTGCCCTATTATGAGCTCAAATGAAACAATATTCACATGAAACAGCCACCAAATGATGGTAATAGATAGGCAGGGACCTTGGCTTAGCAAGTCCAGAGTCCTGGCTAAGTGAACAAATTTTACTGTTCTCAGAGCTCTGCTATATACTTTTGTACCTAGATAAGAGAACGTGAAGAGGACTGTAATCCATCCCACATTACTCTGGATAAGCCCTAGAACAAGGCTTCACACCTGTGGAAGGGGCAACTTTTCCTAACTGGTATGCCCAGAGGGGGGCAATTTGTACCTCCAAAGTAGTCACTCTAAGTCTTTGTTACTGGCAGCTATTGCCCTCAGTGTTCTTCCTATTTATAAGACTAGATTTGTTAGCAAAGGAGGGCTAGAGCTCTTGACTTCTGCTTCCCCCTAGCTAACTCATCGTGTGATATTTGTGCCTTTCCATTCAGGAAATCTGATTTCAGAGATCTAGGTTAATATGGAAGATGACTGGTCCCAAAGGGCTTGGATCTCAATGTACATTATACAGGCTACTCCTAAACCCTACGAAATATGCCATCAAAATTGCTACTCCTTACCAAATATTTTAGCTGACCCTGTGGCCTAGTTTTTAAGCATACAGACACTAAGTGAGAAAAATCTGGATTAGAATCCTGTCTCCATGAATACTACTTATGTAATATTAGATGATTTTCTGAACCCTTTATTCTGACCTTCATTTTCCTCACCTGCAAAAATCAGGATAATAAAGCACCTACCTTGCATAGTTGTTGTGAAGATTAAATGAATAATGTGTATAAAATACCTAGCATTTAAGTATTCAATAAATGTTAACTCATTTTAAAAAAATAGTAAAACAGGGCTTCCCTGGTGGCGCAGTGGTTGAGGGTCTGCCTGCCGATGCAGGGGACACGGGTTCGTGCCCCGGTCCAGGAAGATCCCACATGCTGCGGAGCAGCTGGGCCCGTGAGCCATGGCCGCTGAGCCTGCGCGTCCGGAGCCTGTGCTCCGCAACGGGAGAGGCCACAACAGTGAGAGGCCCGCATACAGCAAAAAAAAAAAAAAAATTATGCAAAAGAAAGTCTAATACTATAACCTATTTTGTATTGCTATTAAATGGCAGAATACATAATGAGGACATAGAATAAATTTTAAACTATGTTAACTAGTCAAATTTTAAAAACGAATCTTATATTTAATAAATATCATGAAAAATTTGGCTAAATACTTTGGCAAAATTGAAATTGTGACTAAATACTAAAATAGCACGGACTTAGCCATCTTTATATGTTTTGAAAAAAGGAATTCTCTTCATTTATTAATCTACACACTTAGATTCCTTTATATTAAGATTTAATTATGATATTTATGCTGCCTTCTTCCTCTTGGTACAGATCATGTAAATGGACACTGCACAAGTCCAACTTCTCAGAGTTGCAGTTCTGGAAAACGTCTTTCCAGTGCTGATGTTTCAAAAGTAAATCGCTGGGGTCCTGGAAGACCACCATTTCGAAAAGCACAGTCAGCTGCTTGCATGGAGATTTCTTTGCCAGTTACAACAGAAGGTAGGTTAAACATACAAATTTTTGTGGATACAATTAAAATTTGACATACCACAGTAACAGGAGCTGGAGGATAAGGGATGGTGGTCAGGTGTGAAAGATCTGAAAAACTATGGTCAGCTAGACAGTGAGCAGCTGAGAACCTGGTCGAGCCGTGGCCATGACTCCAAATCCATTCCTCACTACACCTCTTTCATCTCTAAAACCAGAATGGCTGTTTATGAGTAGGCTTTCACCTCCTCTGTACAAAGTGAGACCTATGTCTTAATCTGCACTCCCAGTTTCTTTCCATCTCAATGGTAAGCCTCTTAGTGTCTCTATCTGTAGATAGTTATTTAATGTCTTATAACCTTAGTTTCCTCAACTGTTAAGTGAATGTGACCAAGAAAAAGGGAAGACATTAAATTCTAAAGTTTGCAATCTCATCTTCGTATGTTTGAAAAAGGGAGGATTATTTGCTTACTTATGGAATTACTGTTAGGGGCAGGGAGTAAAGTACAAGAGCCAGAAGGCCTAAAATTAAGACACACACACACACACACACACACACACACACACACACACACACACACACACACACACACACACACACACACACGGGAGTCCTGTAACTGCTGCTATTGTCTTGCTGATAAAAAGCTTTGGGACTAGAAATAGGAAAAAATAATCTTAGGAATATGCTATGGTAATTCTATGCTATAAAGTAATTCACCATTACCACCCCTCAAAAAACTTGGTAGTAATGATCTATATTATTCTTCAAATTTTTAAAATAAAATTTTTAGGGACTTCCCTGGTGGTCCAGTGGTTAAGGCTCTGCACTTCCACTGGAGGGACCGTGGGTTCGATCCCTGGTTGGGGAACTAAGATCCCACATGCCATGCAGCTTGGCCAAGTAAAAAAAGAAAATTTTTAGTTTTTTCCTTTAACACTATGCCATACTAAATTTGGTCCAGATGATCTTCTCTCACAGGTGCCTATGAATAGCAACCTAGAAACATTAGCTAGGAATGTTATAATGGAAGCAAAATGTAAAGGTTATAAAGGAAGTAGTACTTTTAATCACTGGATTGAATTGGGAATTTTGAGTTTTAGACTTTTCTGCCTCTAACTTGTTGATTCTGGGAAAATTACTTAACTCTATGTCTCTGTCTCCAAATCTGTAAAATATATAGATTATTTCCAAGCTCCCTCTCAGATCTAAATTCTATTACAAACAATTATTTGTATAAACTTGCTGAGGGATAGAAGGGGGAAATTAGGAATATTATATTTTGGTTTGTAGAAAAAGGGATAGTCTGGGGAACTTATATTTGGTTTTATTGTATATTATTTTATTTATATATTATATTATCTCTTTTTATAAAAATGAGTCACACTTATACCTATCAAAAAGGAAAGGAGAGGGAAGGCAGTAGAAAGAGGAATATGAGGAACTTGTACTCTGGAGTGATTATATGAACAATACAACCTTCCTAATATTTACCTGAGGTGGTGAGTTTCTGCTTGTTGGAGTGTTACACATGTGTAAGAGTTGATGAGCAGGAGAACCTGAAACCACCTTGTTTCCTTTAAGTGGGCTGAAGCCCTCTCAGAAAGATTATTGGTGGGGTGGCATTGTCTAGGACTCTGTATTTGGCCCTAGGCAAAGCCAAGACTGTATTTGCATTCAAAGTAGGCAGCTTGTAACTAGTTCAGGGAGATAACATTTGCTCTTTAGTCTTGGTGTAAATATAAATAGTTCAATTTTTACAATTTTAATTACTCCAAATATAACAAACTCAGAGGAATGTATTTACCACAGAACATTTGTTACCCTTCAGGTAAGTAGCCACAATGTTGTCAGTAAGTGGGAATTGTCAAGAAATCATTAGAAGTACTTCCAACAATTGAGAGATAGGAGGGAAACATAATTAAAACTGTACCAGAAGTTCTTGTAACCTTAACTATTCAGACTAAACATCTTTTTTTTCTAGATTAGAGAATTTCAACTAACTTGTGAGGTGAGGTAGAGAGAAAAACACAGTGGACTGGATCTCTGGAGACTCAAGGTCTAGTTCCAGCTCTTCCTAAGTTTATGATTTACACTTCTGGACTTGTCTCTTCATCTTCAAAATAAGCTGGTGAACTGGATAAACTGCCTTACAGATCAGTTAACAACGAATCAAGTTCTACTTCTCCCCCATAATTTTGGTTTTCACTTACTAAGTTTGGCTTTACTTGTTCTGGAAACACACTAAAACTAAATTTTTGGTTTTTAAATTCCCATAGAAAGTCGAGAAAATTCCTATAATCGCTCGAGAAGTTCTAGCATCTCCAGTATTGACAAAGATTCTAAAGAAGCGATTACAGCACTATACTTCATGGAGTCCTTTGTTCGGAAAAATGACTGTACTATCTCCCCTTGTTTGTTTGTTGGAACTAGTCTGGGAATGGTGTTAATCATCTCCCTAAACCTACCTTCAGCAGATGAACAAAGATTTACAGAGCCAGTCATGGTATTGCCAAGTGGTAAGAGTTTTTATTTATTCCTTCATTGCTACTTTTTCAAATTTAAATATATGGTATTTTAAAACATTTAATTTGTATTGATCTGGAGCAAAGATTTAAGTATTCTGTATAATAGGAACTATTAAGAATTTTATAAATCATATACTATCCCAAGTATTGCAGCTTACTTGCAGGGTGAAATAGTCAACCATTTCTATGGTAATAAATTGTGGAACTCCCAACCTAAACAATGCCTTGGGAAATAAGTTTCTGAAAAGCATTTAGGAAAGCCTTAAAGCGAAAGTTTAAAATTTTTAATGAATTGAAGCATTTCTCCAAAGTTACATGCCAGATCAGAGCCTATGAGTGTTTTACATCATCCTTAAAGAACTCAGATGATTAAGTTGGAAGCAGTCTGACTTGAGGTGGCTTTCTGAATTCATTGATAATCTGTGCCCATCTTGTTTTGAAGCCATGCCACACAATTTCTTCCCTTTTTATCCTAGTACCTAGAGAATTTGACCCACGTTATGAGTATTGTTGCTAAAGTATATGTTGTATTCTCTTCCTACTTGACTTGTCTTTTTCCTTTTAAAGAGATGTGTGATTCCTCCTGTTATTCCTTTGAGTATTTTAAAATTTATTCTGATCAATAGCTTTTTCATATATAGAAAAGAGAGTAAAAGTTATCTGAAAAACATTTCTTAAGTAAAAATAATTTTATTAATATATAGGATAAGGGATTTTATTTTAAAAGAACACATATATGGCATGGTAGGTTAGATAGAGTTCTGTTTTCTTTGTTAACTGGTATGCTAAATTCATATAGATGGATTGTAACTTACTGTAGGTAGAACAGTCAGCTCTCTACTAGTGAGGCAAATTCAGATAAACATATTGTATTTTGTGTGTGTATGGCTTAAAAAACAGAAGTTTATTTTCTCACACTTCTGGAGGCCCAAGATTAAGGTGTTGGCAGGGCTGGTTTCTTCTGAGGCTTCTCTACTTGGCTTGCAGTTGGCCACACTCTCACCATATTCTCACGTGGCTGTCCCTCTGTGTGCTTGTACCCCTGGTGTCTCCCCATGTTTCCTAACCTCTTCTTGGAAAGGCATTTGACAGTTTGGATGAGGGCCCGCCCTATCAGCCTCATTTTAATTTAATCACCTCTTTAAAGGCTCTGTCTCAAATATGGTCACATTCTAAGTCAATGGAGTTTAGGCCTTCAACATATGAATTTGGCGTGGGGGAGGACAAAATGCAGCCCATAACATGCACCATATTTTAAAAGTTAATCTGTTAGGATCACTAGATTTTAATTGTAAACATATTTCACAATAAGAAAATATCTTTTATTATAGTTCTAATTTTAAGGAAATATGTATAATTCTCTTATACTGGTTGAGAGAGAGCCAGATCAGTAAGGTCAAAATGAATTTTTAAGTATTAATTCAATCCATTATTTAACTCAATAAATTTGTATACAGATTGGATACCTAATATATGCCATGTATTCATCAAATTTAAAGGTAAAAATCAAACTCCTGTATACACAAGTTTACAACTGTGAGTGAAAGACAGTTTTCTAATAAGAGATTTTCTAACGAATGTGGTTTTCTATGCCACAAGCATAGAAATAAACAAGTGTCTGGAACTAATTTAATGGATCTCTCAGTACTATAAGAAAGTTCTTCAACATTCTTAGCAATTAGACTTAAAATGATGGCAAAATACAAAATAAGTATATATTTAACTTAATATTCTGGCATCTGGCTCATAAATATTTGCGTACTCTTTCCTTATCCATTAAAGAGAGATAATGAGAAGCTATCTTCAAGTTTCTATGTCAGTATTCCATTCTTTCAAGATGTTAGTTAATATATCAGTATCACTTCATCAGTTGTAACGAATGTACCACACTAATACAAGACCTTAATAACAGGAAAGGACAAAGGGGGCATATGGGAACTCTCTGTACTATCTGCTCAATTTTCTGTAAACCTAAGATTGCTCTAAAAATATTAAGTCTATTAAGCAGTACCTGTAAGGGAGGAAACTATGAGTCTAGGTTCAGATCTGTTTTATAATTAACCACTGAAAGAGAAATAGCCTAATTGGAAGCCATAATTTATGACAATAAAAAGAAAAAGGAAGGTGGAGTTTCATAAGAAAATATAGAGGAACTTCCCTGGTGGTCCAGTGGTTAAGAATCCGTCTTGCAATGCAGGGGACACTGGTTCGATCCCTGGTCAGGGAACTAAGATCCCACGTGCTGCGGGGAACTAAGCCCGCGTGCCACAACTACTGAGCCCATGTGCCACAACTAGAGAGCCCGAGTGCCACAACTAGAGAGCCCACGTGCTCTGGAGCCTGTGCACCACAACTAGAGAGAGAAGCCAGCACACCCGCGCACTGCAACAAGATCCCGGGTGCCACAACTAAGACCTGACGCAGCAATCAATCAATACATACTACAACAAGAAAGGGTTGCAAGTGGAATAGTCTGATAGAACTTAAAAAAGAAAGAAAAAGAAAAACTATAGAGATGACAGAAAGCCAATTCAAATTTAAAGTAGAAAACTTGTCCCCTCTTCCTCACATCTCACTTCCTGACTCCTTCTTCACCTTCTTTCCAGTATCTACTCTCCACTAGTCTCCACTGTTCCACTAGTCCCTGCCCTATCGGTACTGCTCTAGATTATGGGAACCATTTTTAAAGGTTTGGAATCGGAGGCATCTCCCTCTTCTGTTGCCAGTGCTAAAGTGGGTGACATGTTCTCAGGCTCTGAAGGCATTCTTCCCATCAAAACATTGTTAAATTACCTTTTATCAGTTGGCCTAGCAAAATTTATCTGAGTCTAGCAATTTCCTCAAAGTTGAATACAATCTATTTTGAAATTTATTCATCCATTCATTCAACATACATTTCCCAAGCTCATACTAATTAATTAGTCACTGGGGATACAATGGTGATCAGGACACAGAATGATCTTTATTCCCAGATTATATGTAGGGAAGAACAAAAGTAAACAGAAAATTACAATCAGGAAAGTAAAGAATACTGTGCAGCATAGGAGGCGGGGGTTTGGGGAAGACCTCTCTAACACAGCAGCCATCTGAAATGGGACCGGTTTGGAAGGGAGCTGTGCATAGTACTGATGTTTAAGAGTAATTTAAAGCAGCATGAGTAAAAACCTAGAGGTAAAAAAGAGCATGGCACAGCCAAAGCCTAGAGATAGAATGGTGCTAGTTGAGGCTGGAAAAGCAGGCAGGGGAAGATTAGAGGGCCTTACAACCATGTTAAGGAGCTGGAAAAGACTTCCTAGATCTGTGGGGTTTTTGTTTGTACAAAAAAAAAAATTGTGACGTGGTATGCTTTTTTATCTCAACCGCTGGTGCTTAAATTTTCTAATTGTAAAAAAATCCAAATACAGATGAAGATAAATGAAAATTACGCCACCAGCAAACATTCCCCCTTCTCTGTCGCATCTCCCCCTCCACACTTCTGCCCCTAGAAATTTTACTCTCCAACAGTAATTCTTTGAGAAATTTGCTGAGATTCTAATTTTAAAGCCACTTTATTGAAGTATGATTGACATATAAAAAGCTGTACATATTTAACGTAAACACCTTGATGAGTTTGGAGACAAGTACACATCCATGAAACCATGACCAAAATCTATGCCATAAACTTATTTATAACCTCCAAAAGTTTCCTACCCCTCTAATTTTTTGAGACTCACTTTAAATCCTATTTCATTTCCATGTAACGCTTTGTGCTACCAGCTACAAATTATTCTGTAATTACCAATCCTGCTACATGAAGTGCCTATCACTGCTTTGTAAAAAAAAATTATTTTCATGCTTCATGATCAAACTAGAGATTTAAACTCATGATTAAACTAAAGATTTTCCATAATAAATTCATTCTCTTTACCCCCGAACTATTTCTTCTTGCTCTTCTCCCCATTTCTGTTAATAGTGCCATGATGCTACCTAGATGACTTCCATCACTTCCGTTTCTTTTCTGATCCCTTTACTTACTGCCTCTGTACTGGTCTTATTACAATATTGTCTTCATCACCTAATTTCTATACACCATATTCTCTGATACCTTTCACTTACCCATAGAAGCAATTTCTTGAAAATCTTGGAAGTCAGTGATCTCTATAAGCTCAGCTTTGTTCTACCTTTCTAATCTGATTTCCTGCTACTTCCCAGCACCAGCTCTCTGGTCCAACCAGTCTTATTTCCTCACTTCCCTTTTCTCTTTGCTACCTGTCAATCATCTATCATTGGTGGATATCATATGAACTTCATGTTTGTTGCCAAAATTTTGGAAAACGTGTATCAAGTTTCTTGGGAGCTGTAAGATTTGGAAGAATTTTCTACAGACTAGCTTTTGGATCCAGACATTTCAAATTTCAAATCTTGTTTCTTCTACATTATCTATATATTTCTAATATTGACATAGTATATAATTTGTAATATGATCTTCAGCCCTGCACTTCCATGTCAGATTAATGCTGAGTTGCATCAGGGTGGTGGGAGTTTTCCTAGGAGCCATTCCTATACCTAAAAGGCTTTCAATAACCTAGACATGGTAGTGATTGTGAATCACGTACATAAGTCTACTAAATTCTAGATGTACCCCCATCTTAATTTCCCCTTGTCCAGATTCCTGAAATGCCTATTCACTACAATGTCACTTAACTGGAAAAAAATTACAGTGGAAAGAGAAAGGAGTTTAACTTGATTGTGGTTAAAATATTTTAGTTTCACAAACTTAAAACCCATGAACACATGCCTCACTTAAAGAAGGGCTGATAAAGAAAAATTAAAAATGTAAGAGATAAAGATTTGTGTAGATGGACTTACCTCATTTTCTCTAGATTTTCCTTTTTGTATACTAAGGATATGATTTTAACTTACTAATTCAGTTTTTTATTACATATTATCTAAGCTTAGATATATTTGTTTACATATCATCTAAGCTTAGATATATTTGTTTTCATATGCAAAAGTATATCAGAGATGATCTTCTTGCCTTTATTCTTTTTCTTACAGTATTCTTGTGTTGTCCTTTGCCTGTTGACAAGAAATATCTCCTAGACTTACCCTCTACTCTAGACTTTTCCCAGCCCACTCCCTATGTCAGACTTACTTGCTAGCATTTAATTCCTTTAAAATCTAGCTCTCTGATGAAGAACAATTAACTTATGCAAATGTATAGATGAGTGAATGTGCTATCTCACAGATATAATATGAAACTAGTTAATAGGTTTTGTCTGGAGATCAAATGAGAAGGATGTAGTTTTTCATCTTAAGTCTAAACCTTGATGAGAAATTTCGCTCTATGCAAGTAGTTAGGGCCTTTCCATGTAAGATGTGTATATTTCAAACATATTTGTGAAATTCATGCATTATATCTTAAAAACTAATACAGTAAGAATATAGTTCAAGCATAATGATTGTATTTGACTGAAGTATAATCACAGCTTAATACAGGAAAACAAATATACACACTCCACTTATAGGTAGCAGCTCTATTAGTTGTTTACAGTTCTTATTACTAGTTGTATTGAATGTGTTTGTAGCAATTCTATTTTCCCCAAAGTAGATATACTGTCGCTTGAAACTGCTGAATAAAGCATGGAATCTGTCTAAGCCCTTAATAGCTAGACACGTGGGAAGCTATTAAGATTTTTAGATATTTTAAAATTCATTGAATTAAAAAAGCAAAATAAAATTCTCTACAGGTACTATCAAAAAAATGAAATTTCACATACCCTTTTGTCACATGCTACTGTCATGAATTCAAACTCTTGCCAGACTCCCTTCTTTTATGGAGAGATTAAAAGAATGTACTTCTTTGGGAAAATCCAATGATCTAGATACATAGTTCTTAATATAGTAGGATAACCTAGAAGAAATGGATAAACTCCTAGAAACATATAACCGACCAAGACTGAATCATGAAGAAACAGACAGTCTCAACAGACCTGTAACTAATAAGGAGATTTAATCAGTAATCAAAAATCTCTCAACAAAGAAAAGCCCACTTATCTTTTTAAATTTAATTTCACATTAATTTATCTTGATTGTCTTGACAACAAATTCTCATCAATGATACGGAAATTTGAACTAAAGCACTAAATCACTGAATTTTAGAGTGAGAAAACACCTAAAGATTATCCATCCCAGTAGCCATCACTTTAGTCTGTATCAGAATCACTTGGAGGGTTTGTTACAACCATTCTCAGAGTTTCTAATTCAGTAGGTCTGGGATGGAGTCTGAGAATTTGCTTTTAAATAAGCCGCAGGTGATAATAGTACAAATGCAGTTTTGCATGCTGGGATGGAGAAAACAATGTTCTTTCCTCCTGTATAGGGAAAAAGCCAGTCCTTCCTCCTTCTGTGTTTCTCCTGTGCGTTTCCTTTACTTTCACACGACTACCACACTCACAACACTTCTGACACCAGATGAGTGGAGGTTTTCTCCACAAACAAGCAAGTCTCTGAGACACCAGCTGGGTGTTCCACAATTTAACACAATTCGGACACTATCTACATGGAAATAGTGTCAGATCACACAGGGTAAGTTCTCAGTCCAATGAGACTGTCCCCTCCCGCTCTTTCAGATGCCAATCCCAAGTCACCTGTTCTTCTGACCTGAGGTTTCCACAACCTCCTCCTCGGGTTCAATTAATTTGCTACAGCAGCTCACAGAAATCAAAAAAACTGTTTACTTACTGCTTAGCAGTTTCCTATAAAAGGATATAGCTGAACATCCGATGGAAGAGATGCCTAGGGCAAGGAACGTAGGATGGGACGTGAAGCTTCCATGCCTTCTCCAAGAGCTCTCTCCCACAGCTCTGCCTGCTCAACCCGGAAGCTCTCCAAACCCCCACCTTTTGGGTTTTTAATAGACGTTTCCTTACACAGGTGTGATTAATTAAACCATTGCCCATTGGTGATTGAACTCAATCTCCTGCTTCTTTCTTGGCCCCAAAAGTAGGGGGGTGGGGCTGAAAGTGCTAACCCTCTGATCACCTGGTTGGTTCCCCTGGCAAGAAGCCCCTATCCTTAGGTGAGGCCCCCAATCACCTAATTAACAAAATGAAAGACACCTGTGTTGCTCTTGTCAGGAAATTCCAAGGATTTTAGAGCACTGTGCCAGAAACAGGAATAAAGACCAAATAGATATTTATCATAAATCATAACATCATACATACGTAATATGGTTAATCACAATCCTGGTTAAATTTAATTTTACCTACTTTATTTCTGTATCTGTGTAGCTGGATATGGCTGGAGAATATATAACCAGACTAAAAAGTCTCATTTTGAAATAAATCATCATTAACCTCAAGTGGGTTCCTGTGCTGCTGGGTAGTCCTCTGTCCACCCTCTTGAACAATAATTACATATTTTCTCCACTCTCCTCAGAGCTCCCATACCTCCTCCACTGTTTTCAGTCTCAGCTAATGACCATGTGTCCTCTTTCACTGAGAAAACTGAAACGGTCAGATAAGAACTTCAGCAGCTGCCACCACCATGTCTACCAACCTGTCTGTCTGTATCTCCATGGTCTCTACCTTTTCTCCTGTTGTGACTGAACTGTAAGCTCCTGACTTGGTGAATGTCTCCACTTGTACACTAGATTCTACTCCCTTTCACCTACACAAGAAAGTCAATCCAGGAATTTTTCCTGTTTCCTTTATATAATTATAATAAATATTCATCATTTTACTAGATCAGCATACAAACATGCTGTTATTTCGCCCATTAAAAGAGAAAAACTCTCCTTGAATCTATTCTCCTACAATGCCCCATTTCACTTCTTTTTCTTTAGTGCAAAATTCCTTGAAATAGTTATGCTATATTCACTATTTCCAATTTTATTCTCCCATTCGCTCTTGAGTGCATTCTAATCAAACTTTCCCCCACACCAATCAACAAAAAGCTCTATATAAGTCATCACTGACCTCACTGCTAAATCCAATGGTCAATTCTCAAGTCACATCTTACCTGACACATTAGCAACATATTGCAGTTTACCATTTTCCCTACCTTATAACATTGCACTTTTCGCTTAGATTCCAGGATACTTTATTTACCTAGTTTTCTTCCACCTTTATAGCCATTCTTTTTCAGTCCCCTTTGCTCGCTCCTCTACATTTCATTGGACTTAAAACACCGGCATGCTCAAAGACAGACTCCTTAAACCTTTTCTGTTTTCTATTTATATTCAAGCCCTACATGAAATCAGCCAGCCTCATTACCTTAAATGCCTTTTGTAATCTAATGGGTCATATATTTATACTTATAGTCTGGCCTATCCCCAAATTCCTGATATAGGTATCCAGTTATAGGTATATGACATACACTTGGATGTCTAATAAGTATCTCAAACTTATGTCCCAAACTGAGTTCCTAATATTCCTTTCCTTTCTCCCACAGTCTTTCCCATATCTGTTAATGGCAATTCCATCCTTCCAGTTTCTCAGGTCAAAAGCATTAGAATCAATCTTGACCACTGTATCTCTTTCACACTCTAACCCCAACTTATTGGCATATTCTGTTGGCTTGACCTTTATAATATACTCAGATTCTGACCATTTCTCACCCTTTATACTATTACCACCTGGTTTGAGCAAGCCTCTATCCATTTCTCACCTGAATTATTGTACTAACCTTTTAACTGCTCTCCTTTCTTCCAACCTTGACTCCCTTTAGGATATACCCAGCACGAAGAGTGATCCTGTTAAATGGAAATTAGATTATATTACTCTATTCTCAAAATCTTCCCATCTCATACCAAGTAAAAGTCTAAGTCTTTACTGTGTCCTACAAGAACCTACATGACTTAGCTCCGTATTATCTCTGATCTCATCTCCTATAAGTCTGCCCGTAACTGCTCCAGAAGGTCAAGATCTGTGAATAGTTTGAGATTTTACTTTACTTGCAAGCTAATAAATTTAAGTTGCCAGTTTCATGGATGCTGATAGAAGACGTGAGACTCTTGGATCAGAGATAAAGGATAATCACAGTTGCCAGAATATTTTGTGCTGGTTTCCTGAGCCTTAATTCCACAGTACAATGCAAAGAAGCCTCCTCTTCTGTATAAATCTGCTCAGGCTGCCTTAACAAAATACCACAAACTGGGTGACTTCAACAACAGAATTTTATTTTCTCACACTTCTGGAGACTGGAAGTCTCAAATCAACATACCTGCACTGTTGGTATCTGGTGAGAGCTCTCTCCCTGAGTTGCAGACAGGTGCCTTCTCACTGTGTACTCATGTGACCTTTCCTATGTGTGGGGGAGGGGAGGGGAGGGGAGGGGGGGGAGAGAGAGAGAGGGAGAGAGAGAAAGAAAGAGCTAGGTCTCTGGGTGTCTCTTCTTATAAGGACACCAATTCTATCAGATCAGGGCCCTACCCTTATGACCTCCTTTAACCTTAAATATTCCCATAGAGGGCCCATCTCCAAATATCAATACATTCACACTGGGGGAGGGGGGGAGGGCTTTAACATATGAATTTGGGGAGGGGAAATGAACAAATATTAGTCCTTAACATCTTCTACTCTATTTAAAATTTAATCACACCCTTTTCCAAGAATTTCTATCCCCTTTTCTGCTTTATTTTTTCCTTAGTACTTATTGCTATCTAATCTCATATATATACTTACCGTATATATTGTCTGTCTCTATCATAGAAAGTTAGTTCTGTGAAGGTACGGATTTTTATCTGTTTTATTCACTATTTTATTCCCCTGTGCCTAAAACAGAGCCTAGAACACATGGTAAACCCTCAATAAGTATTTGTTGATTGAATGAATTAAGATTTTAGTGGGGAAGACTGGTAATTTGGAAAGCTGGAGAAGGTACACTTCTAGCCAGTAAGACCTCTTTTAGGAGGAAAATCCTCATTAATTGTCTGGTGAATTATTTACTGTAGACCGAATTGTTAATATCTTACTACAGAAGTCCTTAAATTTAAGCTTCCTTTGTAATGTGTATTTCTGAAATAGTAGAGGCTATATTTTGGACTTACTGAGCTTTTTTTTAAAAATCATGTTACATCATCTAAACATGTTATTTTTAATTTTAAATACTTTATAAAGTACTTTCTAAATGGAATGTATTTTTATAACACCCTTCCTAAGTCTCTGGTACATGTACACTCCTGAGGTATATCAGCCTGGGATAACTTCCTTACTCTCTCTACATGATGTCAAAGGAGAAAGGAAAGAAAAGGCTGCTAGGGCGCTGCTTAGGGGAGAATCTGCAAATGTCCAAAGGTCAGTCTACCCCAAGTTACTTCCTAAGCTTCATTGTATCTTGTCTCTGGGACTGGTAAAAATCACCCATAGGTAATAGTTTGGCATGGATATTCAACCTTGGAGAGTGTAGGTGAGTAAACCATTTTTCTGTATAAAAGATGCATAAGCCTGCCTAAACATCAAAGCTAGTTTGGATTTTTTTTAATACAATCAAAATTGCTAGCATGAACTCTAGATATTTAAATTTCATGAAATATTCTGAGTGTTCATTTTCAGAAGAAGAAAAATAGCATTTTCTAGTGAATGAGTCTATAAAATAAAGAAGTGGAATCAGTTGGCATTATTTTTTCAGCTGGTTATTCAATAAATTAAAATTATAAATTTTCTAAAATTTGCTCTTTAAAAAAGTATTTTAATGAATACTATATAGTATAATGAAAGGATACTGGATTAGGAATTAGGAAACCTGAGTTCTAGTCCAGGCTCAGCCACTGACTTGCTATGTGACCTGGCCCAAGTCTCATCATTTTTCTGGGTCTCTGTTTTCTCATTAATATAATGAGAGGATTTGACAAGTTGATGTCTTAGACTCCTTTTAGACCCCACCTTTTATGATTCCAAGTTATTGCAACTGACGAACTCACAAATCTACTGATTTATGTATAATACTGCAATATTATGACACTATAGATATGAATTATCATAATATAAAACATTTATCACCCATAGATGAATAGCAGCTGTTTTAGAATTTCATGTGCCAGTGATATGAAATTGTTTTTATAGGTACATTCCTCTCATTGAAAGGAGCTGTCCTAACATTCTCCTGTATGGACCGAACTGGCAGATTAATGCAACCACCATATGAAGTCTGGAGGGATCCAAACAACATAGATGAAAATGAGAAATCTTGGAGAAGAAAGCTGGTCATGAACTGCCCCTCTCCATCCCAAGAAATAGGAGATCATCAGTATACAATAATCTGCTCAGAAAAACAAGCCAAAGTCTTCTCACTGCCTTCTCAGACTTGCCTCTATGTTCACAACATCACCGAGACATCTTTTATACTGCAAGCAGATGTGGTGGTCATGTGTAACAGTGCCTGCTTGGCATGCTTTTGTGCCAATGGGCATATCATGATAATGAGGTACTTGCCTTCTTTATAAATTATCTGGTAATCATAATAGTGCAAACAAGGTACAATTATGAAAAGTATATGTGTAATGTGCAAGATGTTATCAAGAAGCAACCTGAGATCATTGTTTCATTATGTTTGTGAATGTTTTATTGCTCAAAAGTTTGAGGAGACTTTGAGTTTTTATTTGTTTTTGTTTGCTTTTTGTTTGTTTTTTGTTTTTGCTAAAAATGCTTTGCATTGTGAATGAAATATGTTAATTGACATCAAGGAATCTAAGGAAAGAGTGATTCTCCAGTCATCCACACATTCATTCAACATTTATTGAGCACATGTTATCTCCCAGATGCTATGCTAGGCACGGGATATATGAAGATGAATAAACTACAAGGAAAAGAAATGAACTGTTACCTTTACTATGTTTCATAGTACACACAAGAATTTTCCATACAGAATTTAATTTTATCCTTATAACTTCTCTAGGACATAGGAAAATAAAGTGTTATTTGCATCCTCCATTTTACATATGTTAACAAATTTGCCTGAGGTTGCAAGTCTAGGAAAAAGTGAGATCAATACTGAACAGTATACTAAAAGTCATTTTATTTTAACCTGCTCTAGCTATGCATTAAGAAATATACATGGAGGGAGAGCTTGGATGCGCTTTTGAACTAAAGTCGTAACTATATTGAAGGCTAGGTGGAAACAGATGTGAGGGATAATTGAGAGAAATTTGCTGAATGTAAAACCAATTGGTTGTGAAAGGTAATGGAGGTCTTTAAATCTCAGGGTTAGAAAAGAACTTAAAGGTTAAAAAGTTTTATCATGAACTTGGATAATAGTGAGGTCATTAGCAGATAAGAAAGTCAGAATTTAGAAAGACTGATAATGAGAAGTTTGGGAATGAATTGAGAATGAATGCTTGGAATGTGAGGTGCTTATATGCCAGCCTGCAGAAGTTTAGCCAGCAATTTAAGGTCTGGACTCTTAAAAAAATAGGGATGGAAGATACAGCTCTGGAAACCATTTACGTAAATGCATTAGTGAAAGTTGTAGCCGTGAATGAAATCATCAAAGAGGACACTATAAAAAAAGCGGAGAAATAGACTGGTCTTAGGACAAAAATTGAGGGGGAGGGGTGCATATGTCTACATTTATGTAGTGGACAAAAAAGAAACTCCAGCAAAGGAGATTGAGAAGTCATCAGAGAGCTAGGAAAAGGATCAGAGTAGCAGAACTTCATGAAATGAAAACGACAGCAGAGTATCAAAACGATGGTCAAGAGGTAGTACAAGAAAAAACCCTAGATCTGGCACCTAGATATTAGTGATCTTTGAGAAAGCAAATCTTAGGAGCACGGTGGAGGTAAGACTAAATTTCAAGGGGGCAAGAAGAGGCAGTGGCATAGATCAGGGGCTGACAGACTACAGCCCCAGGCCATATCTACCCTGCCCTCCCCCAAATCTGATATTGTAAAGCTTGCAAGCTAAGAATGGTTTTTACATTTTCAAATTGTTGAAAGAAATCAGAGAAGAATATTTCATGGTATGTGAAAAGTATATGAAATTCAAATTTTCAATGGCCATAAACAAAGGTTCGGGGAACACAACCACACCCACTTGCTTACATACTGCCCAGAGGGGCTTGTGCACAGTAGGGCAGAGTCGAGTAGTTGCCCTGGAGGCCTAAAATATTTACTATCTGGCTCTTTAAAAAAAAGTTTGCCAACCCCTGAGACAGTATTCTTTGGGGAAATTTTGGTAAAAAGAGAGATGAGAGACAGGAAAGTAGTTCGAGAGCAAACCTGGGTGTTTGAGAGTGTTTTTATTGTTATGTTTTATTTAATAGGGGAGACATGAGTAGATTTGTAAGCCAAGAAGTAGTTAATGAAGGAGAAAGTTTTGAAAACATAAAATCATTTATGGCCTGCTCATTCTCTTACATATTTCTTACTCTTTCTCTCTTCATCTGGTTTCTCTTTCTCAAGCTCTTTTTAAAGATTTCTGAAGGCCATTCCAGTCTTGTTTGAAAATAACGACTTAACTCCTAGACATGCCTTAGTTTAGAAGGAAAAAAAAATGTGTGTATACACTCCCCTGAGCTCACGTTTAGTCACTCAAAAATGTTATTTCGCAATTGAGTTTTTAGCTTGATAGTGACTACTTACCCTGTTTTTGCAAAATTTTAGTATGTCTTCTTTTCTTAAATGGTACATCTGAAAATTAATTTCTACTTAAATGAATACATGCTACATCTACATTTATGAGGAGGGGAATTTCTTGAGAAATGAAAAGCAAGAGTTTAAAAAGCAACAGGAGTCATAGCAATAGGAAAGATAAAATGATCTTTCTGTCTCTGCCCTTTGTAAAAGCTGTTTTACATGATAATGACTACTTTAATATTATGTCCTAGTGGAAACTCTTTGTGTTCACGAGGATCTCAAAAATATTTGAAAAGTGATTTTGACATGATTTTAGTAATGTGTAAGGTGTGGCTAGGAAACATGTGGCTTGAGTAACTGGAGTCTACAAATTGGCATGCTCCTGACCTTGCTAAGCATATTCCCAGATCTTTCCAGACCCTGTCAGAACTTAACTACGGGACTTTCCTGGCAGTCCAGTGGTTAGGACTCCGTACTTCCAATGCAGAACTTAACTACACTGAGCCCAATCTCCTCAAGTCCTAGTTTTCAGATAGTTGCTAGGTAGGTATGATTGCTCATGTGCCAATGTACCCAGACCTAGAAAAGAGTAGAGAGAGATGCAAGAGGCTTATCTATGTATAAAGTTCTCAAATTGGGCTGAGAGAGCCATTTTTAGTGGGAACCATCTTTAGTTACCTGACACTATTTCCTTATAAAAATGTCCTTGCACAGAAAAAAACTTTTTTTTTTTTCATCTTTAAGAGTACTTGTTTCCTAGACCTTAGCAATTGACTTACTCTTTCCTTTTCCTACCAAAAGCGATTACACCTGTTGTATTTTGTTGGCTTACTTTTATTATGCTACATAGACAACACAACTTATCAGGAAAGTCCATAGGAACCTCTTCCCCACCACAGCCCATTAATCTGAATGAATGGAAGTCTGTTTAACTGGGTTTGTTCTGGACTCATATCCTAAGGATCTTTGTTACTTCAAACGCCATCACATGTATTTTTAATATACTTTTTTCATACTAAATCTTTGAAATTCAGTATATAATTTACACTTACAGAATATCTCAAATCAGACAAGCCATATATCAACTGCTCAATAGCCACATGTGGCTAGTGGCTACCATATTGGACAGCACAGCGCTAGGACCTCATGAAAAACTTATTCCTATAGCACAGATTTCAGGTCCCATTTTATATGGTAAGATTCTAGGGCTTAAGTTGTAATTACAAACTACTTTGATAAGAGAAATAAGTACTTTTTTTTCAAGGTGCTGGTTTTATGATCTGGGTTAATTTAAAATCATTGTGCACACTACAATTAGTAGAATGATTTCAAAGCTTGAGATTTAACTACAAGTTTATTTTTCTCTTTTTGGCATTAGAGATGTGCTTTAAAAGCATCGAGATTGGTTTTCTTTAGTAGTTTGTAAATCTGGCTCCAGTGACAGTATCCAAAAGTACATTTTTATAAATATGTAAGCAGAATCATTTGACTACAACATTAGGATAAGCATAGAGCCAATCAGTAAGACACTTGAGATGTGGTATTAGCTTGGATGTGCAAATTTTGATCTATTATTTGTAACTAATTCTGTTACAGCCCCCAGCCATGTTTGTTTATTAATCATCCCTTCAGTGCAGGTGCCCTAAGTCATAGGTGATTTTCACTTTCTGTGTATAGAGGAAGTAAAGGAATGGGGAGCAAAGCCACTCCATTCCCAGGCACAGTGAACAAGACCCACTTCATCAGTGTATAACCTCCTCAGACCCAGTTCTGCCTTAAAAAGAGACAATGGACCAAGTATGCAGGCAGCCACTTTCTAGCTGTGGTGTTTCTGCCATAATCAAAGATTATAACTGTACTGTAGGAACCTGTGAAAAGCTCCAAAAAGCATTTTGAAATTGCTGGCCACTGCGTTTAATCCATCCTTCAAAGACATTTGCTAAGTATCTGTGTGGATTAAGATAGAAGAACTGTGCCCATAATTTTTTGTGAATATGATTTTATGTGAAAGTCTAGTTTACTACCATTGAAAATTCAAGAGGATAAAGAAACAACCATAAAGTAGTGGTATAAAAAGTATTGTTTCATGTAAGGATCTGCACATTTTATACAAAGAAATTAAAAGCTTCTAACAACTTGAAAATGAAATGTGGATTTGTTTTTTTCCATTCAGCCTACCTAGTCTTCGCCCAATGTTGGATGTTAATTATTTGCCACTGACAGACATGAGGATAGCACGGACGTTTTGTTTTACCAATGAAGGACAGGCATTATACCTTGTCTCTCCTACTGAAATTCAGCGGTTAACATACAGCCAAGAGATGTGTGATAATCTACAGGTAGGTCAGGCACATTTATGAATAAACATAGGACACAGTTGTAAAAAGAGAAAAAGTTAGAAAGATGTCTAAAAGCTAAAATATTATTGAGCCAGACAATAAATATGCCTGCCCTAGAACATGTTTTGAATATATGGTCATCATTGTGATGCTACCAAGTTCTAGTGTGGTTCCAGATATACACAGAAAAAAATAAGAAAAAACGGGATGTGCGAAGAATGTGATCATACATATCAATGGTTGTTTTGTGTGTTTTATTGGTTTTTTTGCCTATGGAGAATCCTCTGAAAGATTATGAAAATCTTCCTCCAGGGTGGGGAATATGTATGTACACACAAAAATTCTGCATACAATTCAGGGAGTTAATGAAATTTTTTTAAAGAAATCTTAATTGTGATTAAGAGCCATACAAAATAAATACATATCCTGTAGGTTAGAATTGGGCATTTGTCTTTGATCATAGCGGTTAAGCAGAACCTAGAAACAAATATAAAAGGCTATCTAACCTTGGATAAGTAAATGTGGTCACAAAATGTTAAAAGGCATCTTAGGGATTTAATTGGTTTCTCCTCCTTATTTTAGAAATAAGAAAACTAAAACCCATTCATTACAATATAGAGGTTCAGAGCATAAGCTCTGAACTATTTAAGTAGCATTTTGCTCACTTATATAACTTTGGCCATTTTACTTAATCTACTACCTTGAAGCACTGCTGTGAGAATTAAGAAAGAATTCATATAAAGCACTGAGCACAGTGCCTGGAACATAATAAGCTTTAAAAATAAATAATAATAAATGTTATTCAACAAATACTTAGAGTTTTTTATATGCCTGGTACTTGGCTGGGCTCTAGGAACACAATCATAAACAAGATACGAGTCCCTACCTGTTAGTGTGGAGGGAGAGATAAGTAAACAGACAACCACAATACTCTGGAAAATGCTGTTATATGGCTGTGCCGGTGCTGGGGAGACATGTGAGAGGGGCACCTGGGTTGATGGAACAAAAGGGAAGGGGTAGTTAGAAAAAGGTTGTGAAGGATGAATAGGAGTTATCCATAGGAATGGATGGCTGGAGATGGAAAAGGTAATAATATTCTTGACAGAGCAGAGGCATGCGACAGCCCCAAGGTTCAGGCAACTTCCAACAAAGTGCTGAGTTGGGAAGTGGAGAGAGTGAAGGGTTGATGCTGGAGAGTTAGTCAAGAACAGAGCTTGGAACACCTTGTAAGCTCCTTAAGGAATCTGGCATTTATCCCCAGGGCAATAGCAAGTCATTGAAAAGGTTTAACAAATTTGTTTATTAAAGCTAATATTCTGGTTGCAGTATGGCAATTAGTTTTGTGGAATTAAGACTAAAAGTAGGGAGAAAAATTTGGAGGCTTTTTAAAATAATTAAGGCCAAAAATAATAGTGGTTTGAAATAAGGCAGCCAACAGTGAGGAGAGAGAAAAGTTAGCAGATTCAATGGCTATAAAGTGTAATCAGTCGGATTGGAGGGTTATTAGATGTAGGAGTGAAGGAAAGGAAGGAATTAATAATTATTCCTGTATTTCTGGGTTGGGGAACTAAGTAGATGGTGCAGCCATTTCCAAAGAGAAGGGATTCGGAGGAAGAGCACAGGTCTGGGGAGTAGAGGTGAAAGGGGATGATGATGACAGTCATGCTGCAAGTTCACAGACAAACTGATATTAGGTCAACGGTCTGACTTTGGGTTGAAGTTCCTTCCTCCAAACCAATGGTTCTCAAATTTTGGTCTGCTTTAGAAAGACCAAAGCAAGTTAAAACTTTTTAGGGCAAGTTAAAAGTTAGGAAAAGTTAGAGCAAGTTAAAAATACAGATAACCAGAATACATCTATGCAAATTTTGATTTAGTGCATGTGGAAATAAAGCCAGTGCATCTGTGTTTCTAACAAGATATCTCCCCAGTCGTTCTAAATTACATCAAATATTAAGAACAATTTTACCTCACCATGCAGTAGCTGCCTACTTTGACTCATTTAAATTATCTTGAGCTACTTCATTATTTTGTACGTGATATAAAAATAAATCCAGCCTTTCTCTACACACCACCTGGTTCCAGAAAGGGAACTAGGACAGGAAAGACGCTATGGTAATTGAAAAAGAATCAGAAGTCTAGATTGGCAGTCACTGATCAAGTGTAAATTAATCCTAGGGTGAATATTAGCTTCCCATGCTTTCTAATTGTAGAAGGAAGAAACGAAGAGGGCAGAAAAGTGAAAATTTTAGGATGTCAGTTCTTGGAGAAGGGAAGGGAAAGGAAGGAGATGGAGAAAGAAAGGCCAGAGAGAACTGGGGGCAAAGCAAAAATCACCAGGAAAATGTATGGAGAACAGACTGCCTTTTCATGACATGCTCTAACCTGCCACCATGTTATCTTTTGATCTGTTACTTTACTCTTAGTCTAATGCTGTTTTCTTTTGATCTGATATAGGACATGCTAGGAGATTTGTTTACTCCCATAGAGACACCAGAAGCTCAAAACAGAGGCTTTCTCAAAGGACTGTTTGGTGGAAGTGGACAAACATTTGACAGAGAAGAGCTCTGTGAGTAACAGAAGACCTATTTCTAGACTAGCGTTTTGCTTCTATACCATGAAAACTATTTGTTTACCAAACATGAATAAAATTGGTCACTTTATATTAGACGCAATTCTAATAGTATATGCAATTCATAGTACATGCAATTCATACAAAAAATGAGTAAGCTAATAAATGTGTCATTTGCAGGTAGATCATACCTGCAAGGCAGGGTGAAGACATTTGATTACTAAAATCTGAAAAAATGTTTTTGAATCTGCCTGCCTTTACTTCTAGGAAACAGATTATTTATTCAGAATTCAAGGTTTACCAATGGTACAGAATAAATTACTTTAAAAAAATCTACCTGCGAAACTCTGATGAACAATCATCAAAATGCAGTAGAAAGATACTAGGGAACATTTTCAGAGATAAATTAAGAATACATTTTCCAGAATATCTCACCCACCATTTGGTCTTACAGATCAAAACTCCTTTTTTGAATTTTTAACTATGCAAAAGATCTAGGTACCTCCATACAATGGAATAGTATTCAGCCATAAAAGGGAATGACGTTTGATACATACTACAACATGGATGAACCTTGAAAACATCATGCTAAATTAAAGAAGGAAGACAAAAATGGCCACATATTGTATGATTCCTTTTATACAAAATGTTCTGAATAGACAAATCCATAGAGACAGAAAGTAAATTAATAGTTGCCAGGGACTGAGGCAAGGAGGGACTAGAAAGGGACTGCTAATAGGTACAGAGTTTTCTTTTTGGGGTGATGAAAATGTTCTAAAATTAGACAGTGGTGATAGTTGCACAAATCTGTGAATATGCTAAAAACCACTGAATTGTACACTTAAAAAGGGTGAGTTTTGGGAATCTCCTGGCAGTCCAGTGGTTAGGATTTGGAGCTTTCACTGCCGGGGCCAGGAGTTCGATCGCTGTTCTGGAAACCAAGATCCCGCAAGCTGTGCAGCATTGGCCAAAAATTAAAAAAAGGGGTGGTGGTGAATTTTATGATATGTGAATTTTATCTCAATAAGCCTCTTATTTTTTAAAAAACTGATCTAGATTCCATTCCTAATGTTATATCCTTGGGAATTCTCACTAAATTTTTACTAAGAGAGCTGTTTTTCAATATTTAAAAGTTACTTCATTAAAATTAAGTGAAAATGCGCTTTGTAAATGATGGGGAAATTTTTAGTCTTTTATAAAGTTCCTACAAATGTTTATTAATGCCCATCATGCATACACCCCATTCTCTAGTATTTACATACACACACACACAGAGATTTTTGAAAAAACGACAACTGCGGCCTACAAAGACTGACAGCAAGATGAATACAGAAGATTAGAATGCCAACTTGGGCAGAAATTTAAATAAATGATCAGGCCTGAGATTGGAACAGACACTAATATGGGTTAAATATGAGGTCACAATAAAATTGTGAGCATCCCAATTCAGCAATGTCAAGAAATGCAGTTGGGCTTCCCTGGTGGCGCAGTGGTTGAGAGTCCGCCTGCCGGTGCAGGGGACACGGGTTCGTGCCCTGGTCCGGGGGGATCCCACATGCCACAGAGTGGCTGGGCCCGTGAGCCATGGCCGCTGGGCCTGTGCGTCCGGAGCCTGTGCTCCGCAAGGGGAGAGGCCACGGCAGTGGGAGGCCCGTGTACCGCAAAAAAAAAAAAAAAAAAGAAAGAAATGCAATTATGCCGTATTGTATGGAACACCCCCCCACACACACACATAATAAGGCATATGGTACCAATATCTCTCTCAGTCTCTTTCATGGGCATTTTTCTTCGGTAAATGCTAACATCTGCAAATACAGATCTATGATAGGAACAAATATGTCTCTTCATGAGAATTATGACAGTAGAATTCAATGTAAGTACTTTGGTGATAAACTTGACTATAATTACTTGAATTACTGACAGAATGTTTTAAATTGCTATGGCTTGAACTCCCAGTTGGGGAAGCTTCAGCAGGAAAAGCATCACGCAGCCTCGCACAGCACATTCCTGGACCAGGTGGTATAGAAGGGATGAAAGGTGCTGCCGGAGGGGTGATGGGAGAGCTGACTCGTGCACGGATCGCACTTGATGAGAGAGGACAGAGGCTAGGAGAGCTGGAAGAGAAAACTGCAGGCATGATGACCAGTGCAGAAGCATTTTCCAAACATGCACATGAGGTAAACTGCCTAAGTAAATAAAGGCATCTTCATACAGTAATAACTTTAAACATTTAGGTCCTGCAAAAGAAAGCCTAAACAGAGATGTCACTGAAAGTAATCCTGTGTGAGAGCCAAGGTAACTGGGATCTCTTTATAAGTATTATAACTCCCCTCATATTGGGGGGAAAAAATTTTTTTAATACTATATTGATACTTCTTTACCTTAGAGGATGACTTAAAAGAAAATTATCCACTGGTTCTGGTACACTGGGTCTATATTGTGCATCAGCTGCTAAAAAGGTACTTAGGTTGATTACATGATCTCCCCCAACAAGGTGTGAGGGGGCAGTAGAGGCTGGGATCCACACACCCCTTTTTGTCTCAATCATTAAAAATCATTTCCTGTCAGGCAAATCTTTAGAGCTTGATTGGTTTTTTAAAAAGTCTTTCTATATGCACTTTATTTCAAAAAATAAAGGAAGTCTTATAAGTTTTGAGATTTTGATATGCATGATTAGCTCAATATGAGCTTGCTTTGATTAGCACTTTTAAATAATTTTTTAACATCTTATGGTGACTATTTTTTCTTTGCAGTTAATGCTGAAATATAAGGATAAGAAATGGTACCAATTCTAAACTTCTAAAGAAGCTATGACTGCTTTGAGAAACCATTATTCAGGGAAACCATATTTATTCCCGGCATCACTATTCAACTGCTAGAAGACAGTTTCTTCCACAAAATGTTCCATTACAGTCCATCTGAAGTTATCATAAGGGAGACTTATCAGAGACACTGTACAACCCAAAGGCTGGAACCCTGGTTAAAACCCCAAGATATGGCTGAATTTGCCTCTTCCCACGTGGAATGGAGCTATCATCTTGGCATGTCGTTTGCTAAGGATTTACATTTAGGAACTACGGGGAGTCCTGATTTGAAAAAATCCTGTACAAACAAAAACCATTAATGCACTTAATGAAAAAAAATTTTGCATGATAAATTAACATCTTAAGAGGAAAAGAAAAAAAAAGCATGTTGTGACAGAAGAAAAAAAGATTTATGGTAAACTATTTTTATAAATTGGACCACACCTGACAATTTAAAAAAATCTGTGTTAGAAGATATCAGTGCATTTCAAGTACATTTGCAATACCCAACTGAAAAAACAAACAAAACCAGACTTTTCTTTTCATCTATAACTTTCATTATCTAGAACATTATTGAATTCTTATGGCAAGAGTCTGATTAACGTTCTTCTCTCTCCATAATATTTTACATTATTCACAGTTCTTGGTCATAATCAAATATTGCCAGTACAGTAAATTATTCCTAACACAATTATATCCATTTCTATCACCTTCAGAACAAGTTGCTATTTTTAGTCACAAACCGTGCAGGGTTGGGTCACCTCGAAGCATTTTTTCAGCCTGGCTTATACTCTGCAGGGGAGTTGACAATAGGTTTGGGGAAACTAGACTTACAGGAACAATGTAGTTAGCTTTGAGAACTGATTTCACTCACTCTGGTTTCAGGTTCTAAAGTGATATATTTTTAATGCTCCATTTGTATCCTTGTCTGCCAATTACACAGTATATTACTGTTCAATCCCAGTGGGGTCTTCAATTCAAAGGTGCTCTTGCAGCCTGACACTCACAGACCAAACTGGTCATTCTCTTTAGTCTGATTCAGTAAAACCTCAGTTAATGTTTTAGGAAAGGGATTCTGACATTTATGATTAACAAGGGCTTTCATTAGAAATTACTTTTTGGTTCAATACTTACTATTAAAAATTGTTATAAAGTGGTGGTGTTTTTGCTATCTTGGCTTTAGTCACCATTATGGACAACAGAAATTTTGTCACTCAACAGGCTAAATAACATAAGCCACAGGATTATGTCAACAGGTACCAAATACCTATTCCTTATTAAAAGCTCTTTTAAAAATGGAATGAAGAGGCTTCCCTGGTGGCGCAGTGGTTGAGAATCTGCCTGCTAATGCAGGGGACACAGGTTCGAGCCCTGGTCTGGGAAGATCCCACATGCCGTGGAGCAACTAGCCCCGTGAGCCACAACTGCTGAGCCTGCGCGTCTGGAGCCTGTGCTCCGCAACAAGAGAGGCCACAATAGTGAGAGGCCCGCGTACCGCGATGAGGAGTGGCCCCCGCTTGCCACAACTAGAGAAAGCCCTCGCACAGAAACGAAGACCTAACACAGCAAAAATAAATAAATTAATAAACTCCTACCCCCAACATCTAAAAAAAAAAAGGAATAAAGAATATCCTTAACATGATAAAAGATTATCTATTATAACTCAACAGAGAGCTAGTAGAGGCAAACAAAATAAAGATGTCTGCTACCATCATTTAATATGATTCTGGAAGTCAAAAGTCTTAGGAAATGAACATATGCAGATTCTGGGACCCATCCTATAATATGTATGTTATTCTTTCAAAAAGAATCTTTTTAAAGAAAATTAATGGGTTCGGCTCATTGAATTTTGATTAATCAAGGTCTTACCAGACTCACATTGTTTCTTAAGAATTCACCATTTTCCTGAAGTCCAGGCTATTTGAGTAGCCAAAAATAGTATTTCTGCTTGTTTTTTTAGTTTTTAAATTTTTAGTGAATTTGTTTAAAGTGGCACTTCTTTCAAATGTTCTCAGTAATTTTGAGAAGAACAAATTAATCTTTGAGAAGAGTAATCTTTGAAAAGAGATGGGGGAAAGAGTCAGAAAATGTATACCAGGATAGCATTTCTCAGAGTCCTTGAATTCTCCTGATTTCTCAAAAAAGCCTCTCTAGGAATCTCTCCAGACTCCTGTGAACAGCCTTAGGGTAACAGAACCTGACTTTGAAATACAAACATGATACATAAAATTATATAGTAAAAATACTGAAGAAACTTGAGACCAGGATTTGGAAAACACTGGTAGGCAAATTGCACTGCACTATTTGTACCATCAGTTTTAAGGACCCAGTTTTCTGATTTTCTGAACAAATACTTTATCATTTCTATACTTAAAAAAAAACCTAAGAGTAAAATATTGGTTTATTTTAGAAGCAATGAAATAAAGCCCAAAGTGGCATTAAATTCAATGACTATCTCTAAAGCCCCAATAGGATGTGACTTAACTTGTTCTGTATCAGGGTTTCTCAACAATGGCACTGTTAACAGAAAATTCTTTGTTATGTGGCACTGTCCTTTGCACTGCAGGTGTCTAGCAGCACCCCTGGCCTCTCTCCACTAGATGCCACTAGCGACCCCCACTCCCACCCGCCCCAAAATGACAATCAAAAATGTCTCCAGCCATTGACAAAATTACCCCCAGTTGAGAGCCACTGTTCTACATCATTTGGAGACAGATTAAGTGTGAATATGTAATATGTCTTGTATAAAATTAAACATTGTTAGTACACAGTAACAAATTATTATACCCAAAATTACATGTGTGGTTCATATGCAATAAAATGCTATTTTGGGGAAAGCTTACATGAATCACTGAAAGATAACAATTACAGAATATTTTAAAGCATACAGAAAAAATACCAGAAAGGACAAAATAGCATTTCACAGAAGTGCTTAAAACTGGCTTTAATGAATAGATCAAAAGTTTATAATTGGCACGTCAATTGGAAGTAAGGTGCTTCTGAAATGCTTGAAAAGAATAGGTTCTTTTCGTCTTTCAATATTGTTTTTATAAACCCTTTCTTAATGTAAGGGTAACTTCATCCCACAAACTCCTGATTAGTGGAATACAAATTAATGAGGTTTTACTGTATCAAAATTATTTTTCTAATTCAGAGATAGCAATAACAAGAATCTAATATGGACGTGATTTTTCTCTTTGAACATTTCTGTTGCACTGACCTTAGCATGCGCGTGCACGCGCACACACACACACACACACACACACACACACACACACACACACACACACACACCACCATCTCACCATCATCATCATCTTTAGAAAATGAGTACTGTTGATCCATGTAATACTTTACATCTCTCTTCTCTACTATTTAAATGTCTTGCCTCTATCTTAGAACATAAGAAAAATACTCCTAGTAACTTGAACAATGATAGAGAAAATGACTCTGAGCCTTAGTTGTCATCAAAATTACATTTTGTCTGCTTAAGGTGACATCAGAAGATAAGGCTTGCAAATCACAGTCTCTCTACAAGTTGACCATATCTCATTATGATTCCCTGAAGAGATAACCCCTTCTTAGTGTCCCAGGAGAAAATGGGCCTTTAGCATTTTAATTCATCATGGAGCTAGAGGTATTTTTTTTCCTGGTTCTAATATGCGAGCAATAATCCCTACCAAGAAATCATCCATTAACCTTGGAGTTTGGAGGGATGGATGATTGATTTATCATTTATTTTAATCCACTGCAAAAGCAGTACTGCCAGCTCTGCTTTCTACACTTCATTGAGACCCAGACTTAGTGCCCGTCATCATCATGGCCATTATCTGACTAACTTTGGAAGGATGGTGACAGAACTGAGTGAGATGTTTTCTGATAATTCAGTCATAAAGATAATGTTTCAAATCTTTCATATAGCATTTGAATGATTCTCCAGTTAATAAATCAGAATCCAGGTCTCTAGTACTCGAAGATCTTAAGGGATTGTAAAGGAAAAAGTTTACCGTTGGAGTCCTTTTTTAAAATGTGAACCATGTGTCTGTTATCTGCATTAAGGGATCACCATGGCTTTGAGGAAGGAAAAGGAAAATAAAGATTATGCCCAAGGTTGGTTGAAGAAGATTAAGATTAGCTCTTTGAGATACTTGGTTTTAAAATGTTTGGCAGAAGGGAAAAATGAAGCATATTTAGAAGAGTAAGCTAAAAGCCCTCTCATTGGTTTAGGGTCATTGGGACAACCCAGGAGTATCTGTGTGATTATAGCCCGTGTCCATGGGAAGGCATTGTTAACTTGACCACTTTTGTTCTGAGAGGGCAATGTCAAGAGTCAGATGTTTCTGCGAGGCCTGCCCTTTGCATCAGGAGAAAAGTGGTAGCCTTTGCAGCTTCTTCACCTATGTCTTCTGTAGCCCCAACCCCACTTGTGACGTTACTGTTTCACAGACACACTGCTCCAGGGGCCAGAAATACTTGCCAGTAAGTCATGTATTTGGATTGCACCGTTCCAGGGAGCATGGCTGTAGAAGTTTATTGTGTATATGTGCAGACAACATAGCCCTGAAAGGACAAAATTCAAAATAGGAAAGGTCTGACTTAGGAAAGAAGAGAAAGTGCAATTTGGTACAAGCGGGCTGGGGTAAAAAGGGACATGGGAGCCAGAGTGAAGCATAAGAAGCTTTGATGAGGAACCGAGGCACAGTTGGTCTATTTATACATTTATGTAGGGAAGTGATTCTCAACTTTGGCTGTGCATAAGCATCACCTAAGGCGCTTCTAAAATTCCCAGTTACACCAAAATCTTTCAGAGTGGGTACCAAACATCAGTGTTTTTGAAAGCCTCCAAGATAGTTCCAATGTCCAGCCAAGGTTGATAACTATTACTAAGGAAGACACATTTGTCTACCCTGACTGGCGTCTCAGCCCCACTTCTGAGGGGTCAAGGAAAACAAGATATTGGAGATATTGGCCAGATTGATATTTATTCTGTGTCTCAACCCAAAACAAATGTTCTGTAAAAATTTCTGACCAGGCAGTGCCCCATTAATTCTTAACATCTCTATCTTTGTGATTTTCTCCTATATGACTGGCCACTAATTATTCCAATTCAAACATCTAGGTTTCGATTGCCTTATACATGTGACATCACCAGACACCAAAGATATCATAAGAAATTTAATACCATGCAACGTGAAGTGGAAAACTAATTCTCAATAGTGGGATAGTAGAAATTCTCAAAACAATCATTTACCAAATCAGGTCCAAATTTATTACTCATTCTTCATTTGGAGGAGACATGGGTACCAGGTACCTGGTTCTGCCACAGCTATATTTTATTGGATTTGATCTTAGCAAGAAGGGAGAGCAACTCTCCCTTTTTGATTTTTGTCTTTGCTCTCAGGGCAAAGGAGTTTGGATTTATTTTCTTAGTTACTGGACATGTGTTTAAAGGGAGAAGAATGCCTGCAGCTGACTATGTGGCCTCCAGTGCCCTGAAAGAGTGATTTCACCTTCAAAAACGGGAGAGTCCGCCTATCCAACGCAATACTAGTCAATGAGAAAACAGAAGAGTTCTCTCCTCTCACACTGCTCCCCTCTGGTATTGGCCCATCCTTCTCAACTGCAAAGCCAGAAAATAAACTAGGTGGTAGTTATGGACAAGTGTGCACAGGATCAAAATCTCTAATAACCTATAATTTTTAGTACTTAATTATGTGATGTTTTATTCTAGGAAATAAGAAACAGATGACATCATTGATGTATCTTTCTTTCATCTTAAGAATTTTTGCATCTTTTCAGAAAATGACAAATTACTATTTTTCTGTTGCACTCAGCAATTGTGACTATACTTAAAATTCTTGTAGTCTGTAGAGATATCAATAAAATTGTATATGTTTGTACATAGATGCTCTCTTATGTTATGTCATACACCACTAATGATTGTTGCCAAGATTAAATGTGGACAGAGGTAAGACCCTCATTTGCAACAGTGTGAACTATGGTTTTGCAAACTAAAATTGTTTTAAAAAGGGGAGGTGGGTGGGGGAGCGATGTAAAGCATATGTATTGGAACTAAAATAGAGAAAGGGGTAAAAAAAAAAAAACTGAACACAAGTTCCCCAAACTGAAAGATTTTACTAGTTTATTAATCTAAAATGGTAGAAATAAATAAGATGTACTTACAAATTCAACATTCATACCTACTTCCTCACTTTTTTAAAGTTCAGACTTTAATCCAATGCAGGCAAAAAAAATAAGCTATTATGGGCTTACACCACCACCTACTGGTTATTATGAACATACATTAACCAGCACCTCCAAAAGTCCCCCAGAAAGCCTGCACTCTTCTGCTCCTCTGGCTTTCAGCTGCATGGTTAATTCCTCTTCATGCACTTTCTTTATATTTACCTCCACTGTGGCCTTGGCCAACTACTCTTACTCTTCCAAATGCTGTCTAAGTATTTCAGAAAAAATTTCCCACCACCACCAAATTTCCCTCCTAGTTTCGGTCTATATAAAAATGGGAAAAAAACCGAACCAACCCTAGGCTAAAGAATGTTTTCTGATTTAAAGTTAAAACTATTAAGATAGACTCTTTAAAAATCCAAATACCCAGTCTCCCCTTCGCAATTTTCTCAAAAGGATCCATTTACTTCCTCACCCTCTTTGAATTACAATCACTCAGGCTTCACGTAGCTGTAATTCAGTGTTTAAAATACTGATTTGACATTTTTCCTTCCTTCTCTCCCTCCCTCTTTTCTTTGTCCATTCATTCAGTCCAAAAGTCAACCAACCTGAGCAAGTTCTGACCACAGCCCCACGTAGGGACTGCACTGGAGCAGGGTGAGAGGGACAGCCCACAGGAGGACAGAGCTGGAGCGAAGGGCAGGGTCAGCCCTCAGGTGGTCAGTAGCGGTGCCTGTGTGAGGGAGGCGGTGGAACAGGGCAGAAGCCAGCCCAGCAGGTCAGGAGATTAGGGACTGAGCAATTGGGTGAATACACTGAGGAGGCAAGAGGCAGGTTTCTCACTGATGGAGAAGAACAAGTAAAAGGGAAAGTGAGAATAACCTCTGTAGCACTGGACTAGAATTTGAACTGTCAGTATGAGTTTTATATATACACATACACACACATATATATGATGTAACTAAGTGTGTGCGTGTGTTGTACACATGCATATCCTAAGTCCGAACACCGAGAGGACTGGGAACACCACCTGAGGAAAAAGGAACATACCTAGTGCCTAGATTTTTATTTCTAAACACTATTCTCTGTTAAAAGGAACTGGGGCTCCTTGAAGAAATAGCTGATTTCAAGGGTGAAGCATGTTTTTGTGCCAGAAAATATTCAAAGAATCATGGGGATGTGTCAAAAGGACACAGAAGTCAGCTTGAAAAGGAATATACAGGCCAAATCAGGGATAATTTGTATCAAAAAGTAATGATAGGAATTGAATAAAATAGGAACTCATGAGTCCACATTGACATTAATTGATTAATTAGGAAAAGAGAAAGCTCTTCTTTACTGCAGAATGTCAATAAATGTGGATGGAATTTTCAGATTTCTCTTTGGCAACCACTGTAGTGATAATATGGACAACAGATACCAGTGGATGCTAAAACTAGCGAGTTAACGTGGGATAGAGGAATAGGATATTTACATTGTCTCAAAGTATCTTCACAAAAAGTACTTACTAATCACCATACACACACACACACACACACACACACACACACACACACACACACACACACACACACACACACACACACACTATATGTAAATAATTTTACACTGGAGAAACCCGGCAGACAATATTTAATCAGGTGATCAATGTTACCATCACCAGTAGGGGAACAATCATGTGCCATCTGACAGCATGTAATGAAAAGAACACAGCATCACCTCTGTGATAATTCTGACAAAAATGAACAATATGGAAATATTGGATAAAACCAAACTGAGAGACATTCTATAAAATGACTACCTTGTATTCCAACTTTCCAAGGTCACGAAAGTAGAGGAAAGATGGATGTTCCAGATTTAAGGAGACGTGACAAGTGGGTGCAACACATGATCTGGAATTGGACCAATTTGCTATATAAGACATAATTGGCCCAAATCACAAAACTTAAGTGTGGTTTCCCACTTAAGTGGGAATGTTTGTGCTATTCTTGAAACTTTTATTTAGGTTTGAAATTATTTCAAAATAAAATTATAAAAATAAAAAATACTAAATAAATAAATAAATAAAAATTAAAAAATACTTTCAATTTTGTTGATTTACTTGCATTTCAAAAACATTGTCTTCTACCTTTCACAGCAAATGAACAGCTGCTTTATGGATTAAAGAGTAGTTCTGAGCTGGTTTGGGAATCCAAACATTATTTAAAATTTTTCTTTCAAAAATGTGTTTTAATTACACATGTAATACATGAATACATATTTGTAGTGACACCAAATAATAAATTTAGACAAGATAAAAGTGCAATTTCCCTTGGTCACCTCCTTATCTGTACTAGTTATTGGTTTGTTTCCTTCCAAACATTCTTCCCTGCTGCAACTTGCTTATTCAAATACTGTGTCTGAGATACCTTTCCAGGTCAGTACTTCAAACATCAATCATTCTTTTTAACTTACTTATATTATTGCATGGTGTCAATAAAGCATACTTTGTTACTATTACTCTACTAGTAAACATTTAGATATTTCCCAATCCCTCAATATTACAAACAAGACTGCAGTGAACATTGTTGCACATGCATTTAGCATATCTGCAAATGTTTCTCCAGGGAAGATACTGTGGAATTCAGTCAAAGGGTGTGCTGGTTTAAACCTCTTAAATAGATGTTGCCAATTAAACTATTCTTCACCAGTATATGAGAACTACTGTTGCCCTACATCTTTGCCCACTCTCAATATTAATTTTTTCTCAATCTGAAAGGTGAAAATGGCATCTTGTTTTTATTATTCCTGATTAGTGAAATTGAACTCCTTTTTGTTTACGTTCTTACCCCCTCTTTTGTGACTTGTCTGTTTGTAATTTTTTATTATGTTCTCTTAATAGTTCTGTTGTGGTAATCCTACAGAAGTAGACTAGACACCCTACCCAAAATTTGGTTTGGATATTAAGACTAATGACACATACACACACCCTAGGAGGACACAAAAAAGATTTACTATTGACATAAAGAGGCTTTCTGGGGAGAGGAGGGTAGCACTCAAAATGGTCTAAAATGGCTTGAGAGCACAGGTAAAGAGACTGGTTCAGGGTTTTTATTGTGGTTGGGAGTGGGACCAGAGTTTGCAGAGAGAGGCTGCACTGGAAAGAGGGGAGCACTCAGGCTTTCTTCTCAGTTCACCCAGACATGGGGCTGGAGGGGAAAAGAGGGGGTGAGGCTTGAAACTTGTCAGCAAACATCAAGAGATGGAGTCAGACTCTTTACCACAGGTTATCTATTATTGATTTTTAGTATAACTCTGGAAATTAGTGTAGTTACTTTTTATAACTGCTTTTTCCTTATTTTTGAGTCTTCCTAAAGATGATTGGTTTCTGGGTTTAGAGGAAGGCTTACATGAACTCGGTGTAAAGGAAGAAGGGTCCTGGTCCTTGTGATTCACTCTGAGTCCTCTGTGATTCCCTCTATAACAGTGGCAGGTCTGTTCGAGACACTTGAGCACCTTTCACTGATTTGTGCTAAAGTACACTTAGTGAATGTGTGCCTTGCTCTCTTGTTTGGGGCAGGGCCCTGTGGTCTCACTTGCTAACTCAGACTCATCTAGGCTATGGAGCCCTCTGGGGTTATCTATGCCCCTCTCCTGGATTAGGCTGTTCAGTATCTTGATGTCATCACTTTTTCATATTGAGGATTTTTTTCTTTTAATGTAGTCAAATTTTATCATCTTTTAGCTTTATGATTTTTGAACTTTGTTTTAAAGGCCTTTACATCTATAAAATAATAAACTCTCATATCTCCTTTACTTTCAAAGTTTTATTTTTTATATTTAAGCCTTTAATCCATCTGGAGTCTCCATACTTTTACAAATGGAAAACATATCATTACACCCCTATTTTTAAATGACTTATCCCTTCACCTCTAATTTGAAGTGCCATTTAAATCATTTCCCATATACACCTAAGTCTGTTTTCTAAATTTTTAGTCTGCCCAAGTAATCTATTTGTCTATTTCTAGGTCCTTATCAAATAGTTAAATTACTACAATCTTTATAATATGTCCTAATATTGATCTTTTTTAGTTTAATAGGTATTGAGTTTTTTTCTCTAGGTGAATTTTAGTATATAATCTATCTCAAAAAAAAAAATTCCTGTTGAGACTTTGATTGGAATTACAGTAAATTTGGAGGTTAATAAATAACAAAGATTTTTGCTGAAATCGCTTCCCCTAGGATATCTTCATCCTCTTTGTCACAACCATTTCCCTCATTTATGTTGATAATTTTGCCTTCTAGGTTTTTCAAGTTGCATATCTAGAGTATCTAGAATGGCATCAGTGTCAATACTTCCACAGTCAACTACTTCTTATATAACTCTACATCCAATTTGAAGTTCACTTTATACTGCTGTCATTTTTCATTTCATTTCATTTTTCATTTCATGGTGCACCTGCATCTTAATTAGCCAATTTCCTCTTCTGGTTAACCATTTTTATAAAATGTCACATGGATTTAACACTGGGAGACTAGGAGTCAACACTGCTACGTGCTTTATTGTCTGTATGTAAAGTAAATGACAGATGTACAGTGACCAGTCATTGACAGACTTTGAAAGAAATGACGCAATTGGTAACTCACCATGTGTATTAGTTTCCTGTTACTGCTATAACAAATGACTACAAACTTACTGGCTTAAAACAACACAAATTTAGGGGTGACATCACCAAGATGGTGACATAGGTCATTCCCAACTTCACTCCTCCTCACAAGAACAACTAACAACTATTCATGGACAAGACACCACTGAGAAAATCCTAGAATGTGGGGTGAGACTGAAGCATCCCCTGTACCACAGAGACTGAGACAGACCATGTTAGAAGGATGAGGAGCTGCTACATGCTGACCATACTGCCTCTCCCCCAGGCCAGCACAGCATGGGTCTCCCCTGAACTTACAGTTCTTCCAGTGGGAAAAGAGATCCCAGTGGACATCCAGCTCTTCCAGTGTTTTGGGTCCCTTCTTAGGAGTCCCACTGGGGTCTTGCCTTATGGGGATAACAAGGGAATCTGCAGGGCTTGACCTCTGAGAATCAGATCCTGATGAAGAAGGGGTGAGAGGCCTGCAACAACCAGCACTCAGATCTTGCAGACCCAGGTCCTACTTACAACACCCAGGTGGTAGTCCCAACTAGTGGCTTTGCTCATCAGCATAGCCAAGACAGTGGTGCAGTCTGACCAGGGAACTCAGCAAGGTGCAGGTCTGCCTGACTTGGGACCTCAAACAAATACCCCTACCCACCCTGGAGCCTGGTCTGCCTCCCCTCACCCTCCACTCTCCCCATCCAGGCAGGGGAGCAGAATCATAGCTCCACTCACTGTTCAGTGTAGCTCCCAGTCCTGCCCAACCAGAAAGCATCCGGGTGCAATAATTACTTTCATGGATTAAATTATCCAATCAAAACATGAATGGATTAAAAAAAAAAAAAAGAACACTACATGACCCTCACTTTAGCCTTAAAGACACACATAGACTAACAGCAAAGGGATGGAAAAAGATACGTCAAGCAAATGATAAACGCTGCCCCCCCTCCAAAAAAAAAAGCAGGGGGTATCTAGACTTATATCAGACAAAATAGACTTTAACATAAAAATGACAAAAAAAATGATTATTATATAATGTTAAAGAGGCCAATTCATCAAGCGGATGTAACAATTGTAAATATTTATGCATCCAGTATTGGAGCACCTATATATGTTAGCAGAAACTAACAGAACTGAATGGAGAAATAAACAGTAATACAAATATAGTTGGGGACATGAATACCGCACTCTCAAAAATGGATTCTCATCCAAAAAGAGAATCATTAAAGAAGAGCGAATTTGAACAATACTATTGATCAAATGTCTCTAACCGCCATATACAGAACTTTCTATCCAACAACAGCAAAATATACACACTTCTCAAGCACAAATGGAACATTTTCTAGGATAGATCACAGGTTAGGCCACAAACCAAGTCTTAACAAATTCAACAAGACTGAAATTATACCAAATACCTTCTATGACCACAATGGTATAGAAACTAGAGATCAGCAACAGGAGAAAAACTGGAAAACTCACAATTACAAGGAAATTAAACAATACTTTCCTGAACAACCAATGGATCAAAGAAGAAATTAAAGGGGAAATAAAAGAGAAGCTTGAGAAAAATGAAAAAGGAAACACAATTTATCAAGATGTATGAGATGCAGTAAAAGGTCTAAGAGAGAAGTTCACAGCAAAAAATGCCTACGTTAAGAAACAAGACAAACTCACAAATATTGTGTATTTTACAAATTAAAGGTTTGTGGCAACCCTGTGTCAAACAAGTCTATCGACACCATTTATCCAATAGCATTTATTCATTTTGTGTCTCTGTGTCACATTTTGGTAATTCTCCCAATATTTCCAACTTTTTCATTATGATTATGTTTGTTACAGTGATCTGTGATCAATGATCTTTGACATTACCATTGCAAAAAGATTATAGCTCGCTGAAGGCTCAGATGATGGTCAGCATTTTTTAGCAATAAAGTATTTTTTAATTAAAGAAAAATAAAAACCAAGATCTCAAATAATCAACCTAACTCTGCAGCTCAAGAAACTAGAAAAGGAAGTGCAAACTAAGCCCAAATTTAGCAGAAGGAAATAAATAATAAAGATTAGAGCAGAAATAAATGAAACAGAAAACAGGAACAATAGAAAAGATTAACAAAACTAAGAATTGGTTCTTTAAAAAGATAAAACTGACAAATCATCAGTTACACTAACCAAGGAAAAAAGAGGACCCAAATCAACAAAATTATAAATGAAAGAGGAGACATTACAAATGATACCACAGAAATACGAAGGATCATAAGAGGCTACTATGAACGACTATATTCCAACAAACTGGGTAATCTAAAGAAATGGAAAAACTACTAGAAACATAAAACCTACCAAGACCGAATCATGAAAATTTGGACAGAGCAATTACTAGTAAGGATACTAATTCAGTAATAAAAAAAAAACCTCCCAACAAACAAAGGCCCAGAACCAGATGACTTCACTGGTGAATTTTACCAAACATTTAGAGAAAAATTAATGCCAATCCCTCTCAAAGTCTTCGTAAAAAAATCAAAGAGAAGGGAACACTTCCAAACTCATTTTATAAGGTCAGCATTACCCTGATACCAAAGCCAGAAAAGGACACTACAAGAGAAGAAAATTACAAGCCAATATAACTGATATACCCAGATGCAAATATCCTCAACAAAATACTAGCAGACTGACTTCAACAGCACATTAAAGGGATTATACCGCATTATCAACTGAAATTTATACCTGGGATGCAAAGATGTTTCAACATATGCAAATCAATAAGTGTGATACACCATGTTAACAGAATGAAGGATAAAAGTCATACAATTGGGCTTCCCTGGTGGCGCAGTGGTTGAGAGTTCGCCTGCCGATGCAGGGGACACGGGTTCGTGCCCCGGTCTGGGAAGATCCCACATGCCACGGAGCAGCTGGGCCCATGAGCCATGGCCGCTGAGCCTGCGCGTCCGGAGCCTGTGCTCCGCAACGGGAGAGGCCACAACAGTGAGAGGCCCGCGTACTGCATTAAAAAAAAAAAAAAATCATACAATCATCTCAATAGATGCAGAAAAAGCATGACAATATTCAACGTCTATTCATAATAAAAACTCTTAATAAATTAGGTATGGAAGGAATGTACCTCAACAGAATAAATGCCATATATGACAAGCCCAAAGCTAACATCATGCTCAATGGTGAAAGGTTAAAAGCTTTTCCTCTAAGATTTGGAATAAGACAGGTGTGCCAACTCTCAACCACTCTCAATCAGTACTGGAAGGGGGCTTCCTTGGCAGCACAGTGGTTAAGAATCCACCTGCCAATGCACGGGACACGGGTCAAAGCCCTGGTCCAGGAAGATCCCACACGCCACAGAGCAACTAAGCCCATGCCCCACAACTACTGAGCCTGCAAGCCACAACTACTGAGTCTGCATGCCACAACTACTGAGCCTGCATGCCACAACTACTGAAGCCCACACACCTAGAGCCTGTGCTCCGTAATAAGAGAAGCCACCGCAACGAGAAGCCCACGCAGCACAATGAAGAGTAGCAACTAGAGAAAGCCCGCGCACAGCAACAAAGACCCAACACAGCCAAAAATTAATTAATTAATTAATTAATAGAAAAAAATAGTACTGGAAGTCCTATACTAGACATCAGCCAAGAAAAAGAAATAAACAGCTTCTAAATTGGAAAGGAAGAAGGAAAATTGTCTCTATTTGCAGATCACATGATTTTATATATAGAAAATAGGGATGTAATGAACAGAATGAAGACTATAGTTAACACTACTGGACGGTATATTTGAAAGCTGCTAAGAGAGTAGATCCTAAAAGTTCTCATCACAAGGAAAAAAAACGTTTTCGTATCTAATGAGATGATGAATGCTAACTAAACTTATAGTAGAAATCATTTCACAATATATGTAAGTCATGTTGTACACAAACTTACACAGTGCTGTATGTCAATTGTATCTCAATAAAACTGAAAAACAAACAAAAACACAAATTAGTATCTTACAGTTCTGAAGGTCAGAAGTCCAATATGATCTTATTGGGCTAAAATCAAGGTGCTGCCAGGGCTGTGTCCCTTCTGGAGGCTGTACATTCCACTGCCTTTTCCAGTTTTTAGAGGTTGTCTGCATTCCTTGGCTCATGGCTCCTTCTTCCATCTTTAAAGTCAGCAGTGCAGCATCTTCAAACCTCAGTCTCACTCTTTCCATCGTCACATTTCCTCCTCCGACTCTGATCATCTGTCTGCCTCTCACAAGGACCCTTGTGTTCACATTGGAACCACCCAGATAATCTCCCCATTTCATGATCTCTAACTTAATCACATCAGCAATGTTCCTTTTGCCATGTGACGAAAATGTTCACAGGTTTTGGGGATTAGGATGTGAGCAGTTGGGGAGGGGAGGTGCATTATTCTGCCTACAACAAAGGGCATCTGTTACTAACATAGTGATTTGTAGACTGAAGAGCTACCATTGAAGTTTGAACTTTATGCGATCATTAAGTTAATATACCATGCCAATTGAAATTTGAATTGTGTTGTATGGACACTAGTGTTATTTAAGTAAACCATGGTAACTTGAATTTTTTCATAACTGAATCATGCAAAGCAAGGAGTTCCTGTTTTAAGCCCAGCTGAAGGTCAAAAAGGATGAGAAAATGCATGTAACCACACATGCAGAGCCATGGCTGCAGAAGATGAGGTGGAAGTGATCTATATGTCTGCGCTCATATTTGGAGAACACTCATGTAAATAGGCTGAGGTTTCTCTTGTGCTGGATTCTCAAGGCCACCAGAATACTAACAGCACTGCAACTCTTCTGAGAAACGTGGTACAGATGAATATGGAAAAAACTCGAGAAATAATGATATAACTTCCCTCTTACCTCTGTCGTCTTCTGCCACTTCCCCCCAGCACCAAAATATCTGAGGATTTTGTGCACTAATATCCAACTACTAATAGTGTATTACACTTTGTTTATAAAGCAACTGTCTTTTAAAATTCTGATGAATAAACATAAAAGAGCTCTTTGATAACTGATTAAGAATATAATAAACACTTCCTATGTGTACACTGTTGAGCAAACTATAGAATAAGTAAATGGATACACAGGCTTCTGATACTTAGACCAAACACAATTTTGAAAACTGAACTGCTGGTATAAAGTTTCTCATAAATTAATTTTATTAAAACAGCAAAAAAAAAAAAAAAGGTCAGTTATTCACCTCTGACTGGGATTATAAAGTACAATCTTTTAGCGTGAGTATTCTCACCATGCCACAGAGAAAGGTACTGAGGGACTGATGAGGGGGTGTTTTCCTTCTCTGGCAGTGTTATATTAAACTGCAGTATAAATATCTGATCTTAAGATCAGAATACCTCTTGAAGAGGTGTAGCTTGTTTTATAATACCTAAGTATTGGAAATATATTAATTGCATGAATTGGGAGAGGGAAAGGAAGAAGAAATGGCAATTCATGAAAATCCATTCCTAGACTACATCCATACCAAGTCTTACCACTTTACAGAATTCTTAATTTACTAGCCAGTGCTATTTAAAAATACCACTTCAAAAGTCTTACACCGATACTGGATGAAAATCACACACAACACCTAACCCTGGTGGTTTATGTGAAACCAAATCCTTATCTGCCTCTGGCTCCTTCAGGGGTCTGTATCACCAGTGTCTGAATCCTGGTTGGGATGAAAATGACCCTGAGACAGCAGTTTCATTTTCTTCATGCTCAACCAGACAGATGAAGATCCAAAGTGCTAAGTACGTATTTCAAGCATGTGTTCTGAAACTGTTTAGGGCCACAGTAAACTATAAAAGGCAATTTCATAGATACTCTTTGAGAGCGAATATAATCATTAAACTTGATATTTTGCCTCAAAAATGTTTTTCATACTACAGAAAATAAACTCATATATGTTTTGAAACTCTCACTATAAAATTACTATCGTAAGTTCACCAGAACTTGAGGTTTTCTGTTTTCATGAAGTAGGTGAAAGGGTAATCTCTATTCTTTCCATGTGATTGTACCTACACCAGGCTTCCCTACCATCACACATCAAAGTCCTTCAGCTCGCCCCAGCTGGCACCTATTTTCACTTTCACTTTCAGTTTCACAGAGAGTTTTACGGCACTTTCCATTTCATTCTTGACAATCTGAGCTACCTACAAAACAAAAAAAAAGAGGTTAACAAACTCTGCCCAGTCAAAGAACTGACTGCCAGCCCACTCACTGAGGGGATAAACCAGACTGGAGCTCTTTACCTCATGGTGCTTAAAACTCTAAGTTGGAAAAGAGCCAGGTATCCCACACTAATCTGCACTGACAAACAGAAGCTCTGCCAGGTTCACTAGAATGCTCAGAGCTTTGAAATCCTCAGGGCAAGACTCCAAATTCTCATCTAACTTCTCGCAGACAAAAATATCCCTGCATCAGGAATTTCTTTTAAAATGAGTTTAAAGATGAGCACTCTTAGCTCTTTCTCTACCCTTAAGGATTCTACTTTTCTATAGCCATCCTGGGGCTAGGAAAGGGCTCCAGAAATCTCATGCATCTTAGCCTGACTTACAGTGTCTTAGCTTTCTGTAGAATGGATATGAACACTGCAAAAATACCTGAACAACATCCTCTTCTGCCACTTCGTATAAGAGTTCATCATGGAGTTGAAGGATGAAGAAGCCTCCTCTGATGGGACAGAACATCCCTTGCAGTTTTCTCTTTGGTAACAATCCTACCCCATGAGAAAAGTAGCAAAACTGATCAGCATGTCACTGTGCTATGGGAGTATTTTTTTTTTGAGAGATTTTGGGAAATTATAATTAAGAGATTAAAACACATAAAATTTGGAGCTATCAAGAAAATAACTAATTGCTGATTGCCACCTAGCCCACCTATCAGGTAAACTCAAATCTCCACCTACCTCCTCCCAGAAATGAGGAGTCTAAAAAAGACATCAGTAAATGGAGTTGATTGACACTCCTTGATGTCTTTTTCTGGCCAGAAGTGTCACCATGGTAGAATTGGTGATTCCCCAGTTGGACCACACACTCTAGACAAGTAATTCTAAACCTAGGGTCCAAATGTGGACTTCAGAAAATACACAGATTCCTTCAAGATATATGAAAGGGTCTATGTCTGTATATTTTTCTGTGGAGATGATGTATACCTTTTCAGAAGATTCTCAAAAGAACTCATGAATCCAAAAATGGTTTAAAAAAATCACTGTATTATAGTTATTATAATATAGTTATTATAGTCACTATTTCCTAACTAGTGGGCCTAGTGGTACAGATTATGCCCCTCTGATCACTAAAATAAGGTTCAACATTAATACTTTTAGAGTATCTGCCTTCCATTGTTTGCCCGTTTCTCAGAGCAGTCCTTCCTTTTTGCCATTCAAATTTCCTATACTTATTCTTCAGGACAGGACAGCACAAATACTGTCTCCCTCGATATCTGGTGCTTCCCTCAGAGAGAGTTCTTTAGCTGTCACTACCTGCAGCCCAAGTTTTCTCAGAGGTGGCTCTCACAGGGTAAGAGAACAAAGGCAGATGAGGCATGGCAAGTTGCTTCCATACCAGGGCTGCAAAGGCTGTGCATCTGTTTGCCAGTTTGGCTAAAATCTGATCTGACCCATTGGGCCCCACTTATCTTGCATCATTGGCTGTCTGGATGCTCTAGTTTTTCTGCTTTCTGATCATTATACCTTTGTCCTCTTGATTTCCCTTGGTTACTTGGCTTCTGACCCAGAATGCCATGATCCTCCTGTTCCCTGTGTGGTCTGCTTCCTCAGGCTGAGCTCCCTTTGATCCCACTGACCTACTACTGCCTTTAACTCAACATGACACAATCAAGCCATCCTCAGTGACATACCCACATTGTCTTCCACTCACTCTAAAGAGTGATACCACCTATATCTTCATTTTGACACTGCATCACTCTGCTGTGAAGAGTCAGGTAAATATTTCACAGTCAGGTATCATATCTTCCTTTCCTTAGCAGATTTAAAATTCAAACATAGGTTGACAACTTTTACTTCTAAATCCTCCAAAGCACACAGTACAATGTTATTCCCCAAATAAGTTTGACCATACATCCTCTTTCTACAAATATAAGAGTGTGAATGTGTGCATGTGTTCATGGAAAGTCATGAACAGGAAAATCAACATCTTCTTAAGGTGTGGTATGAGGATCGAAGAGGATCCCAGAAATTCTTTCAAAGCATCTGCAAAGTCAAATTATTTTCGCAATAACACCCAAAGGTTATTTTCCTTTTTCAGTCTCCTTCTTTCATAAGCGTACAACAAGGTGATCAATTACCTTGGTTTTAGCAATGAAAGTCCCACATCCTGGGAAACCATCAGTCTCCCACAAACTGGGACATTCATCATCCTCTACAGAGGATTTTCCAGAGATTACAGAACAGGTAATATTGCAACAAACTGAATGCAGAAAAATAAGAGACTCCAACTGTCATCTCTTAAGCCAGACATTAAAGAGATTTTCAGAAAAAATAAAACCACTCATCACGAATTTTTTTGTTGTTCTGAAAAAAATGTAGTTATTTTCATAAAAATATGTTATTTATGTTAACACATGATGGGTTTATTATTGTTACCTGTAAATGTTAATAAATGTTTTTAAATTCCCAGTTTTAATTTCTAATATGGTAAATATTAGTAGATATAATTAACACACATAAACAAAAGCTCTTTGGGATCCTTTCTAAGAGTGTAAAGACATCATGAAACCAAAATGTTTGAGAACTGCTGAGAAATAAATATAAATCGTTTCCCCCTTTCTTTTCTGATGTAATTAATCTCACCATGTTATAGCAAGGGCCTCATTTATGAACAAACCTGTTCTGTCACTTTGGAGCATACTCTCCCGATGACCATGGGATTTGAAGGCTGAGTGGAAGGTTTCTAATTGCTTCTGAATATTAACTGTGGCTATTTTGACAATATCAGCTGCCGAACCTTGGACTCTTGTGTTGATAGCCTGACGCTCAGCCTATGAAAAACAACAACAGATGCTCCATCAGACACGCCAGCATTGTTTCATACCTGCCTTTAGCGTCCACAGATTAGTGCTCACATGTGCAGACTGGAAATCTGGAACTGAGATGTGACCCAGGGCATCCACTATAAGCTGTATCTTAAGAATAACAACCAGAATGATCCAGGGCTCTAGATCCTGGGCTATCATTCACATGAGGATAGACTAAACAAAAGAAGGTCAGATTGCTTCAGTTTAGAAATCTTCGACAGTTAGGAACCAAAAACTACATTACACTTAAAATGTATCTAGAAGCTCAAAATTATTTTTAAAAATATAGTATCAGTATTCTAAACTTCACTTTAAAGGATCCATTCCTCAAAATACAATTCCTCTTAACACTAAATAGATATAATTAGAATACCATTCTTTGTGATGTGGGTTGGAATGTTTCAAGCACATCCCCCATATCAGTGGCCTCTCAGTCCTATGTAGAGTTTGGCCACAGCAAGTCTGCAGCCCTCTGGTATGAATCAGAGCTTTTTATGGGCTATTGGGCCTAATCATTAGCTGCTGGTGAAAATGCAGATCCTAGATCCCCAGGTATTAAATTAGAACTTCCCTGAAACTATTGCTGCCATGAGCTTCTTGGCAGGCAACCACAGCTGCTAAAAGTGAACATCCTGGGGCAGTAGGAATAGGGGTCTAGGTTAATATCCAAGATGTAATCTATCCATGAATATCACTCCTGTTGTTGCAAAAGGGCTCAGAAAATGGGAAGGGTCTACTCACTGGAGGGATCTATGTAACCTGAGAGGTGTTCTCTAGTTCCCTGTCACCTGGGCTACATCCAACTCCTAGTATATTACATACTGGTAAAGAGACAGACTTTTTAACTATTGTTTTGTCAAATGCTGATGAATCCATTCTAAACTCATTCAGTTGTCATTGTTTAAAGAGTGACTGAATTTCAAAGTTCTGACTGCTCCTGTTCTTGAAACTATATGCCTCTGTGCAGTGGATTATGTTATTGTTGCTATTACTTGCTGCCTTTCTCTGTGAAGTCCCATGGCCCCCACCCATTGCCATGTAATTCAAAGTGTTTTTCACTCTAAAAGAATGGCCTTGACTTGTTTTGGCCAATAAAATGTGAGTAAAACTGACATACAGCACATGCAAGGAGTTTTAAAAGCTATCTAACACTGTCACAAAAAAGGGCTTATCCCAGGTAGGTACTTTTCTTTATTCTGAATTTTAGAATGAAGAAAATACAGAGCAGAGGCAGAGTCAACCCAGAGCCAAACTATACTATGAATTAAAAATAAATATTCTTATTATAAGTCACTGAAATACGGGAGTTGTTTTTACTGTGACACAACAAATATAACTAAAATATATAATTCATTCTCATGATACTGTACTTCCCTGATTCTATTCCAAAATAAGAAAACTTGGCAGTCTCAGCTTTGTGTCCCACAATCTTAGTCCCTTCTCATCACTAGAGTGTTTTCATATACATAAAAATATACAGGTTTCTGGTAATAGGAGATTATGCCATTAGGACTAACCCTTCCACTGATAACCAGAAAAAGGTGGTCAGAAAATGCCTCTTTGAATGAATCAGACAGGAAAAGGGAAGTGAAGAATTATAGAACCTAGAGAACTGGGAGAGAAAGGAAACCAAGGAGGTGATCCTGGCATTGGAGGCCATCCTTTCTCCCAGGGAAATCAACAGATTCCAGAAGAGGCAGCTGACAGGCTAAGAAGCTGAGCAGAACTTGATAGTCTTGAAATATTTGGGTTCACAGCCCAATAAGTAGGAGGCCTGGTAAGGAGGTAAGATAATACAACTGTTTTTATAGAAAACTAAGAAAAACAAAAGGCAATAGGAACAGACTACAGGGATTCAAGTATGAGCCATATTTGACTACAGACTAGTATCAAACCTATTAGACTATAAAATGATCATGTTATCAAGAAAATAAAAGACAAAATTGAATATTTCGGCAGAGAACAAAATACCATTAAGAACCAAATAGAAACTCTATAACCAAAAAAATTAAAACAACAGAACTTAAAGCATTTAAACAGTGCTTTCCCTATAGTTTGGTGTATGTGTGCAGTGGGGAGATAGTATCGACTTGGAGAGAAGATAAAAAGGCCTTCTGGGGTGCTGGAAAAGTTCTATATCATTTAGAACCTAAAAGCTCAATAGTTGCTCAACAGCAAATTGAAGAGCAAATCAGCCAACTGAAAGATAAGTTAGAAGAAAATATCCAGAATTAAGCATGAAGAAATATAAACATGGAACAGAGGATACGAAAAATGAGGAATTAAAGAGAAAAGTTTTTAAAATTTATAATAGAAGTTCCAGAAAGAGAGGAGAGATTTTGATGAAGCAATGACTGAAGAAGAAATGACTAAGAATTTTCCAAAATCAACAAAAGATCTCACGGTGCCGATTCAAGAAGTCCTAACACCCTCAAAAAAAGATCAGTTAAACACACACACACACACACACACACACACACACACACACAGGCACATGAAGTTAAAAAAAAAAAACCCACAGGGGCTTCCCTGGTGGCGCAGTGGTTGAGAGTCCGTCTGCCGATGCAGGGGACACGGGTTCATGCCCCGGTCCGGGAAGATCCCACGTGCCGTGGAGCGGCTGGGCCCGTGAGCCATGGCCGCTGAGCCTGCGTGTCCGGAGCCTGCGCTCCGCAACGGGAGAGGCCGCAGCAGTGAGAGAGGCCCGCGTACCACAAAAAAAAACAAACCCACAAACTTAAGCACATCACAGAAAATCTGTTGGAAATCACAAGGAAAGAAAAATACTGTATTAAAAGCAACCTAGAGAAAAAAGGCAGATTGCATTTAAAGAAGAAACAGACCACGGATGGGCAAACTAAAGCCTACAGGCCAAGTCTGGCCCATCTCTTGTTTCTGTAAATACAGCTCTACTGGAACACAGCCACACTCACTCATTTATGTAGGGTCTATGGCTGCATCTGCACTAGAACAGCAGGCTTGAGTAGTTGTGATGGAGACTCTGCAGCCTACAAGCACATGTTTAAGGGAGCTTACTTTTTCTGACACAGACACTATTAAAAACCTAAAGGAAAGTTCTACTTATTGGTAAAATGTTTAAAATTTCCCTCTGAGACCTGAAAAGTGGCAAAGATACTCACTATCACTAACTCTGTTCAACACTGTCCTAGCTAGTAAGTCAAGCAAAAGTAAAAAAAAAAACAAAGAATAAGACTCAGAAAGACAGTTATAAAACTACTTTTTTTTTCCAGATAATAACTGTGTAGATAGAATACCTAAAAGTATCTACAGATAAAATTTTGTAATTAGTAAGTAATATTTGCAAGGTTTCTAGACAAAAGAATAAAGGCAATTATCTTTCTATACCAGTAGTAAAGGGTTAGAAAATGTAAAAAGGGAAGGAAAATAATTAAAAATTAAAAAAGATGCCATTCACAACAGCATGAAACTTTTCCAATATCTAGCTATAAATTTAATAAAAACCTTGTAAGATCTCTTCCCCAAAACTATACATCATTAGTGAGAGAATTTTAAAAGACCTAAAGACCTAAATAAATGGACATATATAACATGTTTATCGACTGGAAAACTCAAATTTATAAATATGTCATTAATCCCATCTTGATCTATGAACTCAAGGCAACTGCAATTAAAAAATCCCAACAGGATTTTGTGTTTGTGTGGAAATTCACAAGCTGCTTCTACAATTTATATGGAAATGCAGAGAACCCAAGAACAGGCAAATCTTGGGGGAGAGAAAAAAAGCAAGTTGGGAAAACTTTACCATATATCAAAACATAGTATTCAAGAAAAAGCAAAACTACAAGACACTACTTTACACCCACCAGAAAAGCTAAAATTATGTTAACTTAATAGCAAATGTTGGCATGGATGCAGAGCAATGAGAACTCAAACTCATATGGGAGGACAAATTGCTACAACTACCATAAAACACAACGTTGCTTTATCTACTGAAATTGAAGATGAGAGCAATTCTATGTCTACCGCTTTACCAAACATAAACAGAAACATATGTGCACCAGGAATCTTGAACAAGAATAATCAAATCATCAAGATCCATAATAGAAACCCATCCAAATAGAAAATTCTCCAAACTAGAAACCCATCAACAGAAAAATGGATAAATTGTGGTATATTCATATAACAGAGCCATATACCTACCCCAACATGAAACAACATAAATGACTTGCCTAATGTAATTTTGAGTGACAGAAGCTAAACACAGAATACATATATATGATATACAGAGAGGTCAAAACAAAACCATAGGGTTAGAGGTTATAGTGGTTATTTCTGGGAAGGCAGTGTATGGTGATTAGGAAGAGGCATGAGGGGAGCTTCTGGGGTGCTGACAATATTCTGTATTTTGGTTTGTATGGTAGTTACATAGGTATAGCTCTATGATAATTTACTGAAATTTAAATTTGTTTCTTGTGCTTTCTCTATGTATATTTTTCAGTACAGTAAAAGTTGAAATAAAATGTAAAACCAAACTAAATGAAAACCAAACAATAAATCTGGCTATATTTACTCCATATCTGATTCAGAGGGGTGCAATTTTTTTTTTTTTCCCTCAGCAACAACATAATGAATCAATTAGAACTCTGACTCCTAAGGATTTGGTATAAAAAGTCTTACTCTCACAGTTTTAACTTCAAAAATATTAGTTTTTAAAAAATTATATGGTTCATTAACATTAATCATTCTATCCTCCATTTTTCATTGTGTAAATACCAAAAAACATAATTAATCCCTATTAGATCAAGCCCAAATTTCTCAGCCTGCCATTAAAAGCCTTCCCCAATAGCTGATTCCATCTGACCAGTAGAAAATTATCTATTCCTAAGTGACAACTCAAACTTTCCACTCCTATCAGATTGGCTTCTAGCCAATCCTTACTCAAACTCTTGGTCACTTGTGATTATCTTTTTCTTATGCCATCAATTAAATTTTAAATAGTCTTCAAGAATCTGTTTAAGTCCTATCTCCTCTAGAAGCCTAAATAACTGAGTATACATGCTACTTTTATATTTTTTTAGTTTGCTTTATCTCTTCCAATACATTTTAAGACTTACTTTTCCTAGTGCAACAACTACAGTGCCTACTTCACTTGGAGATATGGTAAAAGGCTGATAAATATCTGACATCTGTATGTGGATATATGGGAGGCGAGAGAGTGAAGAAGTAACAAAACCCCAACTACTCCTCCATGGTCCCTAAGAGCATTATTGCTCTGAGAGATTCTAGCTCAAGACAGTAGTTTAGCAATTTGGGGGCTGGATATTTTCATTACATACAATGTGTAGTGGGCACTGACACACAAAAGTATGAGGTAAGGGCAAAATACAACCAGTTAAAATAGGAAGGTTTGGACTATAACAGAAATTTAAATGCTCAGATACACAAAAAGTGTACAGATACACTTTTATGGATCCCAATGATTTCAGAAAGAGATTTCAACCATAATTTGAGTAAATACCATCAATACATCTTTTGAATGATATTAAATATCATTTTAATATCTTCTTTAATATTTTGGGTATCCTAATAACAACCTCTGATGAGCCAGTGCTTTTAAAATAAATAAACAAAAGGAATGAACCAAAAAATACCGCAATTCAATGACTGGCTAATCTCTGAAGACAATGCAATCTGGTGTAATATGACAAATTAGTATAGATATCTGAAACAAAGAACAATTAGCAAATGTAAGAATTAAGTTTATATATAACTTATTACCAAAGCTAATAAATAATTGGCTTACTAAAACAGAACATCTTTAACTGAAATATTACTAAGTGAACTCATATTTACATTAGTCTCCTATAGAGACTGTGTTCAGCAAATACTGGCATGTACCATCACTTCAGAAGTCCTTAATAAAATAGAAGATCCAATTAATATGCTAGTGATCTCTAAAAGGGACAATAGCAGGGTTCAGTCTTTGTTGAAAAAGTACATGTCATTAAAGTTAAAAATTTAAGTTAAAATATTAAGTTAAAAATCCAGAGAAATTTCAACATACGTGAGCTTTGTGATAAGGGTTGTTGTCTTTGATTCCTGGTAAATATCTACGCCTTCCCAAAATGGTCTGAACAAATCCATCTCTTTTACAATTCTTCACTGTCTCTCTCATGAAATGATTAATCCCTGCAAAGAAAATGAAGAAATAATTACAATCAATGTCCATCCTTAATCTCACTCACTAGTTTCAATATAGTGAAATATACCAAAACTTCACCATGATTAACATTAATATCACATCATCAAAATTTTGCATATAAACTTTCATTCACTTTTTCTTCCAGTTTTATTGAGAAATAACTTATACACATCACTGTACAGCATGACAGTTTGCTTTACATATATTGTGAAATAGTGCTCGCTTAGGCAGCACATATACATATATTGTGAAATTACCACAATAAATTTAATTAACACTCATCACCTCATATAGCTATGAAAGTTAGAAACAAAAGGGACTTTAGAAATGACATAATCTCTGTTTTTCAACCACCAACAACAAAAAATACAAAACTAAACTCTAGAACAACAGAGCAGGTACTAAATCCTAGATGGTTTTATTACAGGACCTTAAGACTACTCCATGCTACTTTTCACAGGGTTCTGTTCTTTGATCACACTAACCCTCTTTTACTCTTTGAGCTTATCTTTACCAGGCTTAATACATTCCAACAGCTCCTTGTTACCATCTATGCTATGATTCAAATAGGACCTAACTGAAACTAATGCATGAAGTTGTAATATTTTATTAGAAACTTAAACAACTCACTTCTTAAAATTCAAAAAGACTACATATAGTATATTACTCAAACACATTCACATTCCCTATACCAGCATTCATCCTTTGCTATATAGGTCCGTTATTAGGTCTTATGACTCTCCAGGATGAACTCTTTGCTTCAGATGGGCCAGTCTCTTCATTGCCCATTCCTGTCTCTGAGCTAGAGAGGTTCTTCTCTCCTGGAACATTCTTTTTCTATACTCTTTAAAACACATTTAAGTACAGAGACTGCTAATCTATCTTTATTCTTTTGTGCAATTTCTGCTTTCTCACAGCTCTGCTCATCCTAAGTAATAAACACTAATGCCTCCCAATTAAAACCCCTCATTTGAGGATTTCTATTGTGTGGCTGGCACAGATTGTGGGTGAAAGGAAGGGGAGAAACCCTGCCAAGTGCAGCTGTTGGTGATATCTGACTACTAGCATAGGAATTTCAGAAAGCAATCAGGCTCTCATCTTCTCTTCAGGAATTACTGTGATACTGCTGAGTAAAGAGCAAAGAAAAGGATGAGATTTAAGAGACTACACCTCTATGAATTCTCTTACCTGACTCCTGTAGGAAGGCTTCAAATATTCAGAGATTGCAAGAACTACTTTAAAAAAACAATCAATGCTGAGGTATAATTTACATACAATAAACAAAGCTGAGATATAATTTACATACAATAAAAGGCACCCACTTCCGGTGAACAGTTTGATGCATTTTAACAAACATATGCACCCCTCCAACAACCACTACAAGATACAAAACATTTTAATCACCTTCACAGTCAGCTCCCCATTATCAGCCTCAAACACTAATGGATCTACTTTATTACACTGTATCTTTTTCATGTTCTTGAATTTCATAAATTACACTGTATGTTCTCACTTGTGTCTGCCTTCTCTTGCTAAGTAGCATTCCATTGAAGAGATATACCAAAATCTGTTTATCCATAATCCTGTTGACAGATAGTTGTTCCTGTTAAAAAGGAGACAGCAGGGCCAAAATGGAGTCACTTGTGCTAAACCCTATGTTAGCAAACTAAGACTTACTACCTAACCAAATTGCAGCCTCAACACCCCCAGGAATGTAACCTTTAACCAGTCAACCTGGTATTACATGGTCAGCACTAGTGAGGTTATCTGCCCAATAGGCCCTTCCAATCCCCTTAGGAGAGTGACCTTGCCTGAAACAATGCATTCTTTGCTAATATTTCCTTTATCCACCTACCCCCTTTCTGCCTTTAAAAAACTTTTCTCTTCTACAGTTCGGTGGAGCTCCTTTCTAGTGCTAGATGGGATGTTGCCCGATTCATGAATCATTGAATAAAGCCAATTTGATCTTTAATAAATTTACTCAGTTGATAAAGAAATGGAGTAATCGATACAGAGAACAAACAGATGGTTGCCAGAGGGGAGGGAGTTGGGGGGAGGAGAAAAATAGGTGAGGGAGACTAAGAGGCACAAACTTTCAGTTACAAAACACATGAGTCACAAGTATGAAATGTACAGTGTGGGGAATATAGTCAATAACTATGTAATATCTTTGTATGGTGACAGATGACAACTAGACTTACCATGGTGATCATTTTGAAATGTATAGAAATATCAAATCACTGTGTTGTATACCAGGAATTAACATAGTTTGTAGTTCAAATATACTTCAAAAACAAACTCATAGAAAAAGAGATTAGATTTGTGGCTACCAGAGGTGGGGAGTGGGAGGAGAGGGAATGGGTGATGGTGGTCAAAAGGTACAAACTTCCAGTTATAAGATAAATAAGTACTAGGAATGAAATGTACAACACGATAAAGCTAATTAACACTGTTGAATGTTATATATGAAAACTGTTAAGAGAGCAAATCCTAAGAGTTCTCATCACAAGGAAAAAATCTTCTTTTTCTATTTCTTTAATGTTGTATCAATATGAGATGACGGATGCTCATTAAATCTATGTGGTAATCATTTCATGATGTATGTAAGTCAAATGATTATGCTGTACACCTTAAACTTATAAAGTGCTGTCTGTCAATTATAACTCAATAAAACTGGGAAAAAATTTTTTTTAATTTACTCACTAGGAATTTTGTTGTTTAACACTTCCAGTCTTTGGCTGTTATGAATAAAACTGCTATAACATTCACATACAAGTCTTTCTTTGGACATATGTTTTCATTTTTCTTGGGCAACCATCCAATAGTAGAATTGCAGAATCATACAGTTAAGTGTACGTTTTACTTTATATGAAAGAGCCATAGTGTCTTCCAAAGTGGTTGTACCATTTTACAACCAATCAGCAATGTAAAAGAGACACAATGTTTTTAAATTTTAGCATTCTAATGTTTATATAATGGTATCTCTTTGTGGTTTTAACTTGCTTTTCCCTGAGAACAAATGACGATAACACTTGATGTAGTTATTCACATATTTTCTTTTGTGAAGTGTCTGTTCAAATTTTTGAACTTTATTTTATTGCATGATTTACTTTCTTAGTATTGAGTTGTAAGAGTTCTTTATATATTCTGGATGCAAGTCCTTTGTTAGATAATAGGAACTATAAATATTTCCTCTCAGTCTGTGGCTTGACTTTATATTTTCTTAATGGTGTCTTTTATAAATATTTATTTTTTATGACTAATTCAGTGTTATTATCACCTAAGAAATTGTTGCCTACCTCAATGTCATAAAGCTCCTCTCCCTTTTCTTCTGCAAGATTGATAGTTCTAGTTTTTACTTTTAGGTCTGTGGTTCATATCAAGTTAATTTTTGAATATAGTATGAGATAAAGTAGAAGTTCATTTTTTTTTCCATACTGGTATCCAGTTGTTCTGGCACCAACTGTTGACATGACCATCTTTCCTCCATTGAATTACCATGGCAACTTTGTTGAAAATCAATTCACCATATATGTATAGGTCTATTTCCTGATGCTCTATTGTGTTTCATTGTTCCCTGCGTCTACCCTTATACCTATCTTGATTATTGTAGCTTTATAATAAATTTTGAAACCAAGGAGTGTAAATAATCAACATTGTGCTTTCCCCCCCAAATTATTCTAGTTATTCCAGGCCCTTTGAATTTCCATATAAATTTAGAATCAGCTTGTCAAATCTGACACAAAAGTCTAATGATATTTTGATTGGAAATGCACTGAATCTATAGAACAATTTACAGAGAACCGTGATAACAATATTGTGTCTTCTAATAAATTAACATGGTAAACCTCACATTTACTTAAGTATTCTTCAATTTCCCTCAGGATTGCTTTGGAGTTTTCAATAAAGTCTTGCACATACTCTGTTAAATTTATCCCAAGTATTTCATGTTTTTTGATGTTATTGTAAATGGTTTTATTTTTACTTCATTCACTAATTGTTTATTGCTAGTATATAAAAATACAACTGATTCAGGGACTTCCCTAGTGGTCCAGTGGTTAAGACACCGCATTTCCATTGCAGGGGGCATGGGTTTAATCCCTGGTCGGGAACTATGATCCCACATGCCATGCTGGCATGGCCAAAAAAAGGAAAAAAAAAAAAAAATACAACTGATTTTTACAAACTGACCTTGTATGGTGGGAACCTGTGCCAAATTTAGTTATTTGTTCTAGTAGTTGTTTTTGTTGAATTCATGTGATTTTCTATGTACAAGATCATGTCATGTGTGAATAAAAGTTTTTCTTTTTGGGGACTGGGGACAGGGTAGATTACAAAGGGGCATAAAGGAACTCTCTGAGATGATGAGGTGATGGTTCCATACCTCAGCTGTAATGTAGACAGTATGATTGCGTGCATTTGTCAAAATTCATAGAACTATACAACTAAAAAAGGTGAATTTTATTGTGTGCAAATTACCTCAATAAACTGCCGAAAGAAGAGAGAATTTAAAATGGTGATATTCAAACTGCTCTATAAAAGCAATTTTTCTCTCACAGTTTCTGGTACATTTACTCAATGGTTTACTGTTTCAAGATAAAGCTATGTAAACCTAAAGCACAGGACAATTCCTAGATTTTATAAGATTTTCACAACGACACAGTAGCATATACATCAACTTCATTTTGCTATTCCATTTCTGTCCCTACTTTTATGAAAAAAGCACATCTCTAAGTAAGGTTGATGTTATTTAATCAACAGTGCTTGATGAAAACTTCTGTTAATAGAAAATTCTGTAACACAAATTTTTAAAAATATAATATGGAAAGAGAGTTGAGAAGAATAGTATCTAGAAGATAATTAACATTCAATGCTTCCTTACCGGTATATCTGGATTTGAAGGAGTCAATGTAAAAAGCAGCATCATTTTCTTTAATACCCATCTGCTCTCCCAAAGATTTAGCTCCCATTCCATAAATGATTCCATAGCAAATCTGAAAGGGACTCATCACACAAAGTAAGTAAATTATAGGTCATAACTACATAAAATGCAAACATAAAAAGTTCATTAGGATTGAGATTTGGTAAACTTTTCATAGTGAGTCAAAGAAATGATTAGATTTGCTTTGGTGGGTTAGATCCATAGAAGCTGATATCCAGTGAGCGCCTTTACTGCCTTTTAGCAATACTTTTTGAGGTGTGGAGAGAAAGAGAAGAAGGGGCAGAATATGAATGAATATGAGTGGGTGAAGAAAATAACCCTAGTTGTTTAAAAGGAAATATTTCTGACTGTCATTTATCCAGAACTCTTCAGAGAAGCTTTCTACTCCTCATAATACTTCATTAACTGCTGCTTAAAGAAGTGCCTAGGAGTCAGGAAAGAGAAGCATTACAAACATTCCTCTCCTCACCTTTGAATAGCACTAAAAAAGCAGGAAGAGTAGACTACATGGCTTCATAATAGGGAGGACGTCATTGGAAATAAATATCCTCTTCATCTCACAGCCACCTGAAATCCCACAATTGCAGAATTCATTTGGGTTAAAGACAAACTTTTGAGAAAATTTTGGGAGTAGTGGAGGAAAATGGTCTAAATAGGCCAATAAAGAAACTGATTTATTAATAAGTATTGCCTGGGTTCAAATCCTAGTTCCACCATTTACAAGAGGTATTATCTTGCACAATCTACCTTGTATCTCAGTTTCTTCAACTATAAAATGAGGACAGTAATACCTACATCATGAGTTTGTTAGGATTAGATGAGTTATTTTATATATGTGTGTGTGTGTGTGTGTGTGTGTGTGTAGGATACCACCTGACAGAAAGCAAGATCATATAAATATTGTTAAATAAAATTTAAAAAGATAACTTGCAAAAATTGATTATCAAAATCCAAAATACTTCCCAAAATATTTTTTTTTTAATTACATTGAGAGGGAGTTTTTTCACTCCTGTTTTCTTTTCCTTTTAGGTCTTTTTACACTTTTTTTTCTTAATTCAGATATTACTTAGTGCTAACTGATACCTCAGCAAGACTGAGATCTAGATTAGATGGTTCAGTGCATGACGATTCAAGAAAAAAAAACTGGTATATCATAAACCCTATTAAATCATGCAAGAACTTATTAAATAGAGGCAGCTATCATCAGTATATAAATGCTTAGATTATGGAGTCAGAATGTCTAAGTTCTGTCATTCTGAACTTATCCTGGCTCCACCACTTATAGCTATATGACCTTAAGCAAACTACTAACTTTCTGTGCCTTGGTTTCCTCCTATGTAAAATGGGAATAATAATAATAAAACCTATTTCGTGTACTTACTACGAGGATTAAATATTGGAATATTACCTATTTAACTTAGGGTTTGATTCTTGCTAAATGCAGGATTTAATCTGAGAGGATTAAATAGAGAAGACAAAACTGGCTTTCTAAATAGTGGAAGAAACAAGTGTTGGCACTAAACAGGCAGTGGTGAGAGGAATTGTTTCATGCCTAATGAGCCAGTCAAGAATCACAGCTGTGAGTAACAAGAAGTGCAAATGTAAAACCAGTAAAGCAGGATCTTAGAGGTGGTGTGCCTTTACCTCAGCCAACAATCCTGCTCTCTTGAAAAGGGCATCAGATTTCCCACAGGTCATGTGATAAACAAGTATCAGTTGTTAATCTAGGCCAGGGAACAGTGTGAATGTGGCCTTTGATTTTCCCTGTGCCCAACAGTCATCCAGGAGTAGGAACTAATATGGGCCCATGTGAAAAGTCCAAGGGCAGTATGAAGTTTTACAGGCAGATTAGCTAACTAATGGCCTCAAAAAACTAAAAAGCTGGGTTTCCCTGGTGGCACAGTGGTTAAGAATCTGCCTGCCAATACAGGGGACACGGATTCGATCACTGGTCTGTGAAGATCCCACATGCCGCGGAGCAACTAAGCCCGTGCGCCACAACTACCGAGCCTGTGCTCTAGAGCCCGTGAGCCACAACTACAGAGCCAGTGTGCCACAACTACTGAAGCCTGCGCACCTAGAGCCCGTGCTCCGCAACAAGAGAAGCCTCTGCAATGAGAAGTCCATGCACCGCAACAGAGTAGCCCCCGCTCACCGCAACTAGAGAAAGCCCGTGAGCAGCAACAAAGACCCAACACAGCCAAAAATAAATAAATAAAATCTATTTTAAAAAATAATAATAAATAAATCTTAAAATAACTAAAAAGCTAATAGTTACTGATTATAATCCGCAGCTCAGCAATATTTATTTTTCAACAAACATTCAGAGAGCATCCTTCTATAAAAGGCACCATGGCTCAATGCGTGTGAATATAAAAAGATAAATATTTGTGTGCTTACAGACTAGAAAGAGATTTTAAAAATACACACACACACACACACACACACACACACACACACACACAATATCTACCACCACCACCACAATATCTACCACTAATGCATATAGATTTCCCAGAACTAAGTAGGCTCGGACTAACTCTACCTGATTCTTTCTATTGACTCTACAAAGGAAAATATGAATACCATGAGACAGGCTCAGGTGAACGTTGTGAAAAATCCAAAGAGGGAGAAATCACTCCTCAACCACAAATGATTGAGATAGTTAAAAAATTTTTTTTTAAATCATAAAAATTCTCCTCATTTATGTTAAACATGTTCAGTAAAGACCACCTGTTTTGCTTGTTGCCTCAGATCATCCCCAACAGACTCTGGCTCAATCATCTTCCATTCAGCTGCAATACTCCTGAAAACATCAGCTCCAGTGTTTAGTACTTGAATGAGACGATGATCGTGGGATAAATGAGCTAAGATCCTCAGCTCAAGTTGAGAGTAATCAGCAGCTAATATTAAACCACCTGAAACAGAAATGATTTTAGAAAAGTCGGTACAAAGACAAAACAAAGTTTTATAACACTGAGCAGGATGACAGAAATTTAGTTCCAACATACAACCGTGAGATCATGTAAAAAAGCTCAAATCAAAAAAAGCTAAAACCTTGCTCTTAATATGATGCAATTCAGCTCTGTAACATATAAAAATTTTTTGCTTAGCTTTCAAGGATATGTAATATATGTAAAGCCACCCTTGACCTCTGCCCGTTAACCACTGTGGTAGTGCTTTCCTCAGCGTTCCTATAGCACTGATACATAATCTAAAATGGTTCTTTCATGCCTCTCCCACGTAACACTGAGCCATTAGGGATGGGAGATAATCTTCCTTTGCATTCTACAGAAATGCACAATTCCTGGTACCTAATAGGTCCTTAACAAATGGTTGTTGAAGGAATGAATGAATGAGTGAATCAAGAAACTGGTTTCTAATGTGTGCTGACATTTTAAGGGGTATGGAGAGAAATGTGTGCTCTGCTTTGAAAATAAACTTGCTCAACAAAAAAAGGTCAAATGGCCTGTATGTGAAAAAGAGTATTCAAATAATTAAGAGGATTCAAATAATTTATCTATGGACTAGGAATGACTGGATAAGCACGGCAAAAACAAAATAGAACAAGCAAAAGCATAGTTAAAGAAAAAGTAGAAAAATATTTGCAACTGATATCACAAAGGACTCACTGCTATATTGTATAAAAGAGGTGCTATAAATCAAGAACAAAATATAAACAAGCAATTCACAGAACTAATAAAAACAAAAGAATCTTAAACCTATTAAAGAATGCTTAACTTCATTCACAATAAAAGAAATGCAAATTAACTCTATAACAAGAAACAATTCTTTTCTACTTGTAAAAATCCAGAGGTTGGATGGCACATTCTGTGGCAAGGCTGTGGAGAAAGAAAACACTCATACATTGTTACTTGGAAGTAAATGGTAACTGTGTCCCATTAGATGGCAATTTGACAATATCCATCAAAATTAAACAGGCTTTTAACTCTGTGACTCAGTAAACAAGCCCACAGGCTGCTGCAAAGATTATCTGCATACAAATTAAACTGGCTTACGTTCAAATTTCTTTACTGATAATCACAAGTCTTCAGCATAAAAATATTAAACAAAAAAACAAAGCAAACAACAGTGTATACAGAATGCTTATGCTTGTGTAAGAACAGAGGAAGAAAATAGTACATATTCATATTTGCTTGTATCTGTATAAAGAAATACTGGAAGGATATATAAGAAACTCAAATATGTAATTAACTATAAGAGTTATACATAACAGGGTAGCTAGGACAGGGAAGGAAGCAAAGTTTCTCAATATATACCTTTTAAACATTTTGATTTCTGAACTATGTGAACGAATAACCAATTCAAAAATATATAAATACTGATTTGAAACAAATGACCACAACTTTTATGGCCTTTCTGCCCTAAACAAAATAAAACTGGACAAACTATATGAAATAACAGTTTTCAGATGTTGGACAATAGGCAATGCAGGACTACAATCCCTGAGAAAGGGGAAGGAGAGGGGAGATAAGAGGAGCCATGCAACTGTCTCAAGTTTCTGAATGGAGGCAGCGCAGGGAAAGAGGTGAAACAAAGCACTGTGGTCTCTGAGCTGGAAGAAGAAAGTGTAATTTGGGCCTGCTGAGGCTGCTACAACTTGTGAAATTTGGAGAGAAAGGAACTTTGCATAAAAGGATCACCAGAAATATGCACAGTAATCCCTTTGGATTTTTGACCAAATACTAAACTGTGCAGGGAGAAAGTTCAGAGAACCAGACAAAGAACAAACACTAAAGAAATAGCTATTATCAAAGTTCAGCTATCAGCTGAACTACTTGAACAACATACTCTTGAATGTTGAAAGATGTTCAAGCTCTGACCAGACTGAGTGGAGAAATCCTGCTGAACAACTTGAGCACAAAGTAGAGACCGCAGTAAGGCCAAACCTTACAATGATGGTTAATCTAGCCCTAGAGTAAAGGCTACTCTAAACGTCTGCTCACAAAGCTTAAAACACTCAAAATGATCAAGCTGATGTGAAAGTAAATTAACTGCCTGCCAGAAGAAAACGCTATAAATGAAGACTACAAAATCCAAAGAGTTAACAATGTAGTAACCATAATGTTCAGCATGCAATAAAAAAAATACTAGACATATGAAGAACCAGGAAAATGTAACTCTGACCAGGAGAAAATTCAGTCAATAGAAAAATGACTCAGAAATTACAGAGATGATGGAATTTTAATATGTTCAGGAATTTAAAGACATATAAAAATAATGATGGAACAAATAGTGAATTACAATAAAGTAATGAAAACTATACAAAAACTTAAAATTCTAAAACTGAAAATACAATATCTGAAATGCAAAATTCACTAAAAGGATATAACAGCATTTAGACACTGTAGAAAAAAAGATCAGTGAACATTAAAACAGTCAGTAGAAAATATCCATTGCAGTACAGAGTTTAAAAAAATGAAGAGAGGGGAATAAAGAAGAAAAGAAAAAAAGTTTCAGTGATCTGTGGGACTATACTAAGTGGTATTACACATGTATATTTGGAGTAATAGGAAAAAAGGGCAAAATATGGACAAAAATATTATAAGAAATAATGGTTGAAAATGTTCCAAATTTAATGAAAAATATAAGCACATAGATTAAGAAGAAGAAAGAAAAAAAAACCTAAGTGGACTCAGGAAATTCAGCAAACTCAAAAGCCCAAATAGTAAAGCATAAAAAACCACCCAGAGACTCACACCCAAATCAAATTGCTAAAACTGAATAACAAATTTAAAAAATCAAAAAAGCATCCTGGGAAAAAATATATTATGCTTGGAAGAATAGCAAGAAAAATAGTGGTGTACTTCTCATCAGAAATAATGCAAACCATAAGCTAATGGAAATATATATTTAAAGTGCTAAAAGAGAAGGACTATAAACCCATAAATCTATGTCAAATAAAAAAATCTTACAAAAGTGAGGATAAAATAGAGAAATTTAGACATGGAAATGCTAAGAGAAATCACTGTCAGTAGAACTGCACTACAAAAAAAACCTTAAAGAAGTACTCTGGGTAAAGAAAATTGATAGCAGATGGAAACTTGAGTCTACTTCAAAGAACAAAGAGTGCCAGGAAGGGTAAAAAAGTAAACAGACAGAAAAGACACTTTTGTTTCTTGATTTCTTTGAAAGGTCATAACTGTTTACAGCAAAAAAAAAAACTACATAGCAAAGTTTATAATAATCATAGAAGTTAAACGTATTACAAAAAATGGGAAATGGAAAAACACTCCTTACGTTATGGATGAAGTGGTATAAAATTATTTGAAGCTAGACTGTGATGTGATGCATATTGTAAACTCTGAAGTATCTAAGATATAGAGTTAAAAAGATAATAGAGGGGCTTCCCTGGTGGCGCAGTGGTTGAGAGTCCTCCTGCCAATGCAGGGGACATGGGTTCATGCCGCGGTACGGGAAGATCCCACATGCCACGGAGCGGCTAGGCCCGTGAGCCATGGCCACTGAACCTGCGCATTCGGAGTCTGTGCTCTGCAACGGGAGAGGCCACAGCAGTGAGAGGCCCGCATACCGCAAAAAAAAAAAAAAAAAATAGAGGAAATAAAACAATAACAAAAATAGTCACTTACAGTTTTTAAAAAAGAATAAAGAACAGATAGAACAAAATACAAATGACAAGACAATAGACTTAGATCCAACCATATATCAAGAATTATTTTATTTTTTTAACATCTTTATTGGAGTATAATTGCTTTACAATGGTGTGTTAATTTCTCCTTTATAACAAAGTGAATCAGCTGTACATATACATATAGTCCCATATCTTACATTTAGTAGTATATATAAGTCCATGACACTCTCTCACTTCATCCCAGCTTACACTTCCCCTTCCCCGTGTCCTCAAGTCTATTCTCTATGTTTGCATCTTTATTCCTGTCCTGCCCCTAGGTTCATCAGAACCTTTTTTTTTTAGATTCCATATATATGTGTTAGCATACGGTATTTGTTTTTCTCTTTCTGACTTACTTCACTCTGTATGACAAACTCTAAGTCCATCCACCTCACTACAAATAACTCAATTTCATTTCTTTTTATGGCTGAATAATATTCCATTGTATATATGTGCCACATCTTCTTTATCCATTCATCTGTCGATGGACACTTAGGATGCTTCCATGTCCTGGCTACTGTAAATAGAGCTGCAGTGAACATTGTGGTACATGACTCTTTTTGAATTATGGTTTTCTCAGGGTATATGCACAGTAGTGGGATTGCTGGGTCATATGGTAGTTCTATTTGTAGTTTTTTAAGGAACCTCCATACTGTTCTCCATAGTGGTTGTATCAGTTTACAATCCCACCAACAGTGCAAGAGGGTTACCTTTTCTCCAGCATTTACTGTTTGTAGATTTCTTGATGATGGCCATTCTGACCAGTGTGAGGTGATACCTCATTGTAGTTTTGATTTGCATTTCTCTAATGATTAATGATATTGAGCATCCTTTCATGTGTTTGTTGGCAATCTGCATATCTTCTTTGGAAAAATGTCTATTTAGGTCTTCTGCTCATTTTTGGATTGGGTTGTTTATTTTTTTTGATATTGAGCTACATGAGCTGCTTGTAAATTTTGGAGATTAATCCGTCGTCAGCTGCTTCATTTGCAATTTCCTCCCATTCTGAGGGTTGTCTTTTCGTCTTCTTTATGCTTTCCTTTGCTGTGCAAAAGCTTTTAATTTTTATTAGGTCCCATTTGTTTATTTTTATTTCCATTTCTCTAGGAGGTGGGTCAAAAAGGATCTTGCTGTGATTTATGTTATAGAGTGTTCTGCCTATGTTTTCCTCTAAGAGTTTGATAGTTTCTGGCCTTACATTTAGGTCTTTAATCCATTTTGAGCTTATTTTTGTGTATGGTGGTAGGGAGTGTTCTAATCTCATACTTTTATATATACCTGTCCAGTTTTCCCAGCACCACTTATTGAAGGGGCTGTCCTTTCTCCACTGTACATTCCTGCCTCCTTTATCAAAGATAAGGTGACCATATGTGCATGGGTTTATCTCTGGGCTTTCTATCCTGTTCCATTGATCTATATTTCTGTTTTTGTGCCAGTACCATACTGTCTTGATTACTGTAGCTTTGTAGTATAGTCTGAAGTCTGGGAGCCTGATTCCCCCAGCTCCATTTTTCTTTCTCAAAATTGCTTTGGCTATTTGGGGTCTTTTGTGTTTTCATACAAATTGTGAAATTTTTTGTTCTAGTTCTGTGAAAAATGTCATTGGTAGTTTGATAGGGATTGCACTGAATCTGTAGATTGTTTTGGGTAGTATAGTCATTTTGACAATGTTGATTCTTCCAATCCAAGAACATGGTATATCTCTCCATCTATTTGTATCACCTTTAATTTCTTTCATCAGTGTCTTATAGTTTACTGTATACAGGTCTTTTGCCTCCTTAGGTAGGTTTATTCCTAGATATTTTATTCTTTTTGTTGCAGTGGTAAATGGGAGTGTTTCCTTAATTTCTCTTCCAGATTTTTCATCATTAGTGTATAGGAATGCAAGAGATTTCTGTGCATTAACGTTGTATCCTACTACTTTACCAAATTCATTGATTAGCTCTAGTAGTTTTCTGGTGGCATCTTTAGGATTCTATGTATCATGTCATCTGCAAACAGTGACAGCTTTACATCTTCTTTCCCAATTTGGATTCCTTTTCTTTCTTTTTCTTCTCTGATTGCTGTGGCTAAAACTTCCAAAACTATGTTGAATAATAGTGGTGAGAGTGGACAACCTTGTCTTGTTCCTGATCTTAGTGGAAATGCTTTCAGTTTTTCATCACTGAGAACGATGTTGGCTGTAGGTTTGTCATATATGGCCTTTATTATGTTGAGGTAAGTTCCCTCTATGTCTACTTTCTGGAGGGTTTTTATCATAAATGGGTGTTGAATTTTGTCGAAAGCTTTTTCTGCATCTGTTGAGATGATCATATGGTTTTTCTCCTTCAATTTGTTAATATGGTTTACCACATTGATTGATTTGCATATATTGAAGAATCCTTGCATTCCTGGGATAAACCCCATCAATAGTTATTTTAGATAGTTAACTAAACAGTACATTTAAATGGCAGAAATTTTCAGGTTAAATCCATATACATTTAATTTAAATTAATTTTAAAATTTTAAACAAAATCAGTATAAAATATTGTTGTGTTAAACACAGTTTTATTATTTAGGTAAGAATAAATAAATATCATGAAATATTATTTGGCCTTAAAAAAGAAAGAAATTCTGACACAATTGCTACAACATGAATAAACCCTGAAGACATTATGCTACGTGAAATAAGCCAGGCACAATAGTACAAATATTATATGATCTCGAGTGGTCAAATTTATAGGGACAGAAAATAGAATGGTGGTTGCCAGGTGCTGTGGGAATCCAGGGGGACAGTTATATTTAATGGGTACAGAGTTTCAGGTGGGGATGATAAAAAGTTCTGGAGATGGATGGTGGTAATGGCTGCACCACAATGTGAATGTACTTAATGCCACAGAACTGAATACTTAAATATAGTTACAATGGTAAAATGCTGGTAGTTCATATTTAAAAAGCAAAGCTGAAAACTGCCAAATGGGTTATACTATCATAGACCTGAATTCACCCTTGGAATATAAATTTCTGACAGAATTCAAATAAATTCAGCTGGTTAACTGCACTCACCCAGAGCTGCCAGGTGGCAAAAAGAGCAAATATGTATACAAATAATAGGGATGATCTGGGAGATAGATCATGACTTCCAAATGTTTTGATGACGAGTACTGAGGAAAGGTCAGACAGAAGTAAGATAGCCTTGAGGGTTACCCCCTGCAATAGGAAGCAGCAGTGGGGAGAACTGGAGAAGAAACAAAAGAGCAAAACAAGTTAGAAAGAGACCAAAAAAAAAAAATTGTGCCCTTAGAGGTCGGGGGGGAGAGAAATTGAGGAAAGAGAAGGGTTAACAGAGTGACAAATGCTATAGAGAAGTCAAAGAGGATGACAACTAACAAAATTCACTGGATTTTGCAAAAAGGTTTACAATGACCCAGGATTACATGATTTCAGCAGGATGCTGAGCAAACAGCACAGAGGTTTCCCACAGAGCAGATCATGAAGACAATAATGACTGACTGTTATAAACCTGGCAACATGAAGGGGAAAAACAGGCTCCACCAAAGAGAGGAAAGATGGAGAAACTAATGTATTCTTCTGAGTCTTATTCATAAATCAGGCTTTATCAGTGCTTTGAAAACCATTCCCACAGCAAAAAGAAGCTCAAAAACTATCATCGGTCACCTTACCTGGGAAAGGCACAAAGGCATGTCTCATGCTAACTGAAAACGGCATTCCTCTGTCTGAGGCTCTCTCCTCCATCTTTCCCTGGTGCCTGGGGTTCAGGCCACAACTCTTCTTTTTTCCTCCTCTGTTGTGCGAAAAACATCATCAGCTGGACATGAAGTAGTCTTAAATATATGAAAATGGTCTGAGTTTTTCAGTAAGTCAATATTTCCATCTAAGAAATTTAAAAACCTTATTTGAAACACACTTTAAAGCTTAACAAATATACTAGACCTCGTTCAGCAAACCTTCAATTAAACAGGAAGGTATTTCTGTAATAACCTTTCCCACAAACTGCTTCACTCAATTCAGTAAATCTCATTGACCATATCTAATATAAATGATCTGTGCTTTTTCTTCCTTTTGTGAGCATATGAAGAGGGCAGGAAGGGGTATGTTCCAGACACTGCTAAACTTGTCCCTTTAGTTTTTGACTTAAGCATATAGTGCTGGTTGATTTAATTAGTGACCCAGATTTTCAGCTTTTTGCCATCAACTAGCTTCTTTATAGACAGACTCAGGATTTGAAATAGAATAGAAATGTGTATGCCTGGAACAGAAAATTAAACTGATTTCATTATTTGTCCAATAGGCTATTTTTGAGCCATTCATACTCCCAGAAGTATATTAACCCAAATAAAGAGAAATAGAGTCTACCTGCCCATAGGAAGTAGGCCTTTGCCTAGGGCTTGAGAAGGTGGGCTTTCCTCTACTAGTGTTGGCATTTTGATCTCAAAATCTCTTGGTACATTCTGAATATTTGGTTCTATAAAGGTTATTCGTCCTAAAATCAAGCAGAATGAAGACATAAAATTAGGGGGGGAAGGGAAGAGGGGAAATCTGACATTTACTTTAACACGAATACCATTTCTGAATTATCCTAAAAATGCATGCTCTGTTATTGTTAAACTAAATTTAAATGATATACACTTTATTATGTTCATGTGTCTAAAAATAACAAGTACAAGACCAATCGTGATATAAGTGAATATATGAATCAGCTACAATACAGTGTTTTATAATTAACCTCGTTCTACAGAAACAATCCCATGATAAGAATATGATAAATCATACTATTTCTACGCTAAAATGAGTACCAGAAGTTAGCACTATAAAATGCTAGCAGTTATACAAATGAGTAAAAGACAAATCAAATGGATCTTAGGAGAAATGACTGTCGAAGCCTTTAAAAGCCAGGAACAAACAAGATACAGAAAAGAGGATCTGAAGCAGAAGAGCAACTGAGTGCTGAACAGAACAACTGGGGCCACAGGAGTTAGGCCACAGGATGCAGGAGATGGAGTAGTAGTGAGAGATGGTGACTAGAACGTTACTTTCTAGATATCACCTGGCCAGTTTTCCTCCTCCTCCTCATCACTTATCACAAGAATCAATGGTAGGTAGCACTGACATGACTAGAAACTAGAATCAGGTGGCTAGTACATTTTCTAGGAAACAGAAAGCTATTTGTTTTAATGCTTATGGCCTTTAATTTCCCCCAAATATTTTACATTTTATTTATTTATTGGATGAATTTTTCAAAAACACACAGGTGTTGTTCAAAAAGTTCGGGTAACTGACTGCTACTGCAGTTTTTATCATACACATATAGTGACCAAAAAATCCTCTGTTTTATGACACTCTTCATTCTAACAGGCTCTCTACTAGCTACTGTATGTAATTCCATCTTCTTTAGATGAATCAGAGATCTTAAGTATCTCAGATACTGTTTTTCTGAATAAACTCCTGATACTATATCCTCGTTATTTTGATTTTAGCAAAAATTAGTGTTCAATTAATGGTAGATATTATTACACTTATTAGCATTAAATGGCCTAATCAATTTTATAAAGCTAACAAATAGCACAGGAAAGAATCCAAGTCTCTTTCTGCCTCAGCACACTGTCTTCTCTTCTATGATAATATCAATACTTAATATTCAGGTCTAGTGTTTGAATTAATGAGGTAACACTGGTAGACAAATAAAATGGCAAAAGTAAATTACAAAACATGAATATAGCTTCATGAAGATTAATTCTAATAATGAAAGGGCTTTACTATACTTAGGTAAGCTTGTATTTCTAAAATAGTCTTTAAATGTAGGCATAGTATAATGAAAAACAATCAGGAAAACAACAAGGAATTGATGACTTTCTGCTTTATAAGCAACAAATAAATGTGCAAAAGCTTTGAAAACTCTAGGTTGATTGTTTTTTCACCAACAAGGATTTATTTTACATAAGTTTACACATTAGCCTACGTTTCAAAATGAACCTTAAAACAGGGCAAGAAATAGGCAAGAAGCACCAAGAGGTTACCTAAATAGGGAGAAGGAAGAGGAATTGTTTAGAACAGAGACTAAGCAAGAAAAGAGAAAAGCAGCTCCTCACGGTGCCCCCATCCTCAATAACAGCAACAACTGATAATGTACCACGCATCATTCTAAACACTTTACATGTACTGACCTATTTAATCCTCAGGATGACCCAGTGAGGTAGGACTGTTATTATCTTGTTTTATACATTTGGAAACTTGGGTACTGAAAGGTTAAGTACCTTGTCTAAAGATTCTCAGCACCAAGATTCAAACCTTGTGAAAATGTGATATCAAAGTCCACATTCTATACCACCAAACTAAAATGCCCCCTCTATGAAGGAGTTAATGCTGCCCTTTCTTCCACTGCACATTGCATTTGACAAATATGTGAAGCTGTGCACTACCTAGAAAAAGAATGCTTTTTTTTCTTCATGAGATTACATGCATACTGATCCCAAGAGGGCCAAAAGACATGCAAAGGACTCTACAGCTTTCTTTTCCGATTGAGTAAAGTAAGACACTCCCTTATTACTGCACAGGCCTACTTAGATTCAACTTGGAGAGACTCTTAAGAGATTCAGAATAGGGCTGTGACTGAAATTAGATAAGATCACTGACTCAAATAAATATTTAATTCCTGGCCATACTCTCATCCAATCTCAGACATCCAAGTTACTCTATACAGTACTTGAAAGCAGGAACTGTTATCTTACTAAATTTCATCTCTTTATCTACCTGATATTCACCTATGCTTTGGATGTAGTATGCGTTTCATAAATGTTTATAGAACTTCACTGAACCCAATGATCAACATTCGAATTGGTCGTCATAAGCAAATATTACATATGCAAATATTATATTATTATTATTATATTATATTAAAATATTATTATTTGCTTATTACATAAGCAAATATTACATATGAATTTTTTTTTGCAAAACTGGATATTATCCATATTTAAGATTTCTCATTACCTGTAGCAGTGTGTGATTGTGATACAGGATAGATTCTTTCCATTCCAAGGAAAGGATTCAGACGTTTTTCCCGCTGCAGGGGAAAGACCACTTTGGTAATAGCATTAGTGATTCTTCTCCACTCTAATATCAAGCCTGGTAAAGGATGTAATGCCCTTAATTTATTTAAAACATCCTGCCAAAGAATTATAATAAAGTAGGATCAGATTCTTGTCCAAATTCCATAGCAAACTAGAATCTCTTTTAAGTAAACAATATAATCTCAAAACTAAATTTGATAACTCCTGTATCTAAACTCAACTTTACTATTATAAAATTACTATTTGGGTTTTTTGGAAATCACCATAATGATAAATCTATAATAACTATAGATTATAAAATGTAAACATGTTAATGTTGAGTAATGTCAATTTACATCTACTATTAAAAAAAAATCAATGAGATGTCAACTTAGTAAAACAGCTGCTTCCCCACACCCCACCCAATTGTTTACATCATCTCTTTCCTTTATATTTTCCTCCTCCATTGCTCATGTGATTGTAAGTTTCCCAGTCTTTGTTTTTTCCTTCTTTTTGCCATAATACTTTCATGGTCTTTGTATCAAGGAAATTTATTTTTAAAACTTTGAATTTTCCATGCTACAGACATTCAATGAACCTTTAAGGAACAAAAACTTGTAGGGTAAAAGGGCCAATGCGATTAAATAAAAAGTTTTGCTACAGAATGAAGCTGTGGAAACTTCCCCGGGGCAGGCAAGTCATAATTAATAATATTATGGTCAAAATTCTACAGAATGGCAACTTGGACTGCTCTCTCCATGGCTGTTGTGGCTGTACTTTCTATCCTTATTTTCCATTGATAATTCATTCAGTAAAAATGTAAAATTAAGGCTTTCTCTCTTTTGTCCCATGTATACAGTTTCCAAGGGTTGTGATTCAATTTGACTTTGAAATTAACATATTAGATTCTCAAAACAAATGCATGGAAAACTTACTATTTTGCTCTGAAATTGAAAAAAACAAAATTTTATTTATATTGACTGTCTTTTTATTTTTTAAATTCTTCCATACCTTTCTGTTCATGTTCATATAACGACAGAAATTATATTATACTAGAAGTCCAAGAGTAGTGCATATCAATAATTAATGTCTATATAGGTCTGAATTTACAAACCTTTACACTGTTTTAATGATAGGAAGGACACAATTGCTAACTCAGATTATGATCCAGATTTTCCATGCTGGAATGTTTCCATAGTGTTTGTGGGCAGCTGAACAAAAAACCAATTTGTTTTTGTCTGGATAAGTTCAAATGGTGTACTACATTGGATCTTGATTTCATCAGCATTCTTTCAGGACACCAAAATGCTAAAAGTAGTTCAGATTCTGCCCTGTGACTGCCCCAAAGAGCACCTTACTAGTGCTGAACTGTTTTCCCAGCCTTAGCTTCCATCCATCATCATTCCCTCTTCTGGTAGAACCCAAAGTTTTCTTGCTGCCTTGGTGTTTTCTCTCTCCATTTGGTGGCAACTTCAATTCCAAAAATAAAACCTGCAAGAAATTAATGCTTCTTTAGTCAAGAATCAAATCACAAGTATTATCATTCAGAAAACATTTAAAAAAGTTATTCGAGAAAAGATTCTATACATTTCAACATGGATTGTAAGAATATTTTTGGACAATTTGGAATTATCACATTTAATAAATAATGGCAATAAAATCTTACATCAAGTAGGCTGTCTATACCCTAATTTAGTCAGTATTAGATTAACAGTAACACCAGGCTCTTAAACAGTCAAGAATACAAGAATGTATATTCTGTGCTGAACGACTGACAAACTATTGGCATTGCGACTTTAGGTTGCTCTGATTATAAGCTCACCTAAATACTCCTTGATGTGGTGACCAATGCGGCTGCTTGATCATTTAAGCCCCATAGAGGATAAACATGGGAGCCTTCATGGCTATTGTGTGATCACAAAACTCAGAGAACACTAAAGTAGGAAGGGGCCCCAAAAGCCATCTAATTCCACTACCACAAGGCTAGACCCTGAGAGGTCCTGGGCAAAAAGCCAGGAGAAGGTGATTGATCCAATGCAGCAATAATGAAAGTTAGAGAGTGGCCAGTAAGCACCCACTGAAGAAACTAGGCTTACACGGAACAGGGATCCAGGCTGCGGGTCAGAGGGAAGATCCCATGTATACCTTAAACTCACTAGTTCTTGTTAGAGGGGTTCCAATTTAGGCAATTCAGAACACTATCTACTCTTTCTACTCATTCATTTATATACTTTCAGTAAGATTTATTAAACCTTGGATTATTTTCCCAATAATAATTCTAAAAATTGAAACCCTTTGCATGAGAATTTTTTCTACAAGTTGGGCCAGGGGTGGAAGTAAAGATATACCTGTTTCCCTAGAACAGTGGTGATGACAGAAACAAAAATCTGGTTTTAGTTTTAAGTAGTGTGAATAAGTGGGGTCCTAGGCATGAAAATTACTGAGGCTTACTATGGATGTTAATAACTAACTTGCCCAAAGACTGTGTTATATAGATATGAACATATGCACACATAAGGATTGGGGTTGCTATATTTAGCAAATAAAATTACATGATGCCCAGTCAAATTTGAATGACATGGAGCATACTTATACTAAAATATTGTCCACTGTTCATCTGAAATTCAAATTTAACCAAGTGCTGGTATTTAATCAGGCAACTCTAATATACTTATCAAAGAGTATATAAATGAATGACAGCAGAGAAGAGAGAAGAAAATAACTGAATAGAAAAAATGAAACATTATTACAATAACAATAAATCGACAACCCCAGGAAGGAAGACCTATCATAATTAAGACAATTTAAAGATCTCAAGTTTTATCTTAAGCTTCCATTTTTGGTGAATCCTTCAGAATTAATTATAAAAACTTCACACATAAATTCTCTCTTCAGGTCTTAACTAACACATCTGTGACTGAGGGAGTTGAACTGGATGGGAGCAAGAGACACTAATATTTATTAAGCACTTCCTATGTGCCAGCCATCAGGCTAGGTGCTTTAACATGCAATCCTTATAACAACTTTATGACAAATCTGCAAAGTTTAGACAGTTGGAGAAACTTGCTCAAAGTTGCATGCCCAAAATGTAGTAGAATTAAGAATTAGAACCCAAAGTCTTCTAACTCTAAAGTCCTTTTTCTTTCTACTAACCCATGCTTCCCTCTAGACCAGGAGTCAGAAACTTTTTCTACAAAGGGCCAGACAGTAAATATTTTTAGCTTTGTTTTACTGTCTGTCACACCTTTTCAACTGTGCCATTATAGAATGAAAACAGCCACAGGCAATAAGTACATGAACAGCTATAGCTGTGTTCCAATAAAACTTTATTTACAAAAACAGGTGGCAGGCCAGATCTGGCCTGCAAGTCATATTTTGCTGATACCTTCTCAAGACCAGTGCCATCCAAGAACTTTCTGCAATAATAAAACTGTTCTATATTTGTATTGTCCAATATAGTGGCCACTAGCCACCTGTGGCTATTGAACACTTGTAATGTGGTTAGCATGACTAAGGAACTTAATTGATATATTTTATTTAATTTCAGTTAATTTAAACTGAAACAGAGATAAGTGGCTAGTGACTCCTTTATTGAACACTGCAGCTCTAGATGATTAGTAACATCTTGCCTATTTGAAAGATTCAACTTAAAATCACCAAGGATAAAATAATCAATGTATGAAAATGTTAGATTACCTTTAATATAACTTCCATTTTAACATGAAGATCTAAGAACAAGCCAATAATATCAAAGGACTTTTATTCTAGGCCAGAGTTTGGTCTAGGCCTAAGGCCCACACGCCTTTGCACCCATCTGAATCACAAGAGTACTGGTTCTTGCCTTTGCCCCAAGCCTACTTGTGCTGATATCCAGAGATTCTATATTTTTGACAAGTTCCCCATGTAATTTTAGGTGTAGCGAGCTAGGTTCTGGCTTGGGGACTTGTGGACTAAAGAAATCAAAAGAAAGTATTTTAAAACACCCCAAAAAACACCACTGAATTCAATACAAATGTACCACGTGATTAGGAGAAACAAAGTTCCTCATTTTTTAAAAACGCATAACTGTGGCTAAAGTGGGGGGGGGGCATTTGTAAGCCCTTTATATAATATTTATACAACACTTACTATGAGATAGGCACTGTTCTAAGTGTTTTACATTTATTGCTTATTCCTCACAACTCTATGAGGTATTTCTAACATGAGGTATTTTACTGATGAAGAAACTGAGATATAGAGTTAATGAAGTGGTCCAAGGTCATGGAGTTAATTAATAAATAGAGCAGGTAGCATTCAAACCCAAGAAGTCTGGATTTAAAGTCTATAATACCAATATACTATAATACTGAATCACATCTAGATAACAATAGAACTTCAAAGATATCAAGAGTAAGCACCCACCCTGTATCAGTAACTCCTCTAAAACAACCCAACCACCCTTTATGGAGTGTGGGGAGGGAAGAGAACACCAACTTTTGAGTGGCGGCGGCGGGGGGAAGAGTAAACTATGTCAAAATTTATCTAAGATGATAAAAATATTAGTAGGTTTAAAAAAGCAGAGCGTTCCCAAAATCCCTTTTTCACTAACATCTAAGAAAAATATCTAATTTTGCAGTGAAGAAGGAGTGAGAGTTCATGAAATTACTAACTTCATGGAGAAACACCTACACTGTTATACAACTACCACTATGGATCTCATAGTGGTAGTTAATTTTTTAAAATAAAAAAATATTTACTGGGTGCCCCTTCTGTTCCAGGCAAATCTCCTTATGGAACACACATTCTAGGATACTTCTTTACTACCTTCCTATTCATAAATATAGGTATAAACTTACAAAGGAGATGTTAGAATATTCTATCTCCAAAGTATTCTGGTTAACTGATTGTTTTATTTTACTGATCTTTGGTACTTAGGTAAACACACTTATGAAACACACACACACACACACACACGTTTTTGCTTTAAAAATGACTTTTCTAAATTTTTTATTCCCATCATACAACCTCAGCGATGTCATCTGAACTGGTGAAAGAAAAACTATGGCCAGCTAGTTGATAGGCCTGCGTCTCAATTGCATCCAGTTTGGCTTGCATTATGTGTTTCTGACTTTCACATTCTGCGGTACTAAAGCCGATTCCATTTAGTTCTAGCAAGGCCAAGCAGTACTGGGAGGGCATCTCCACTTTACAGAAGACATCTGGAAGAAAAAAAGAAAGCAAAAAACATTAATTCACCAGCTAAGTGACTAGATCAGCATGATTACCTAAACATACATAGAATTTTTCTGGGAGAATCAGAGATGCTACTAAGCTATCCTTCAAGATCCAGTCTTTTGAGCAGCATTATCAAACCATCAGTGAAAGGTATTAAAGTACTTTCCACTTTTCCACTTGAGTATTGGATTACTATCTGTGTCCATGCAGAGTAAAACAGGCAATCTTATGAACAGTCTGAATTATAAGAGATTGCATTTCTCCCAAGATGATGTTTCTGCTTCTACTCTTAGCAAGAACAAGGTAGCCAATCTAATTTGCTAAGCTGACTACAAAAGGTTAATTCACCAAAATTTTTTCCAGTATTCCTGGTCCCATGGTATGCCGGCGTGCACAAAGCTAAACATGAAGGTATTATATTTTCCAATGCTCTAAGAGTAAAGAATAAGATTCCTGAAGTAAGAATCAGAGTATTTTTCTATCTGCTGACATTTCTCAACAGAATAGTCACTCTAAATCAGTTTTCCCAGTATGTTCTTTAGAATATTAGTCTCAAAAATACTCTATAAAAGGCTGGGATTGAGAGACACTGTATACTATGAGTTTCATCATTTATAAATTACTCTTAGATGTTCATGATGCCTGTTAATATATTAAAGGCTCTGAGTAGAAATGAACAAAGACAACTATTTAATTTTGTTTTAACCAAAAGTCTGAAATCATTTGACCATAAAACCCTTTATCTGTGTAATATTTATTAACATTGTGAAAAGTAAGTGTCCATAGAACACTCTGTGGGAAATGCTATCCTAAAATTATTAAGAAAAAATCCATAACAAAGATTTCTGCTCCAGTACTATGGCTCACTAGGACTCTGTGTAACCCTGGCCTGCCTTCCCCAGCTCCACATACACACTTTTTTTTTTTTTTTTTTTTTGGGTGTGTTGGGTCTTCATTGCTGTACGCAGGCTTTCTCTAGTTGCGGCGAGCGGGGGCTGCTCTCTTCATTGCGGTGCACGGGCTTCTCATTGCAGTGGCTTCTCTCATTGTGCAGCACGGGCTCTAGGCGTGTGGGCTTCAGTAGTTGCGGCACGCGGGCTCAGTAGTTGTGGCTCATGGGCTCTAGAGCACAGGCTCAGTAGTTGTGGCACGTGAGCTTAGTTGCTCCACAGCATGTGGGATCTTCCCGGGCCAGGGATCGAACCCGTGTCCCCTGCATTGGCAGGCGGATTCTCAACCACTGCACCACCGGGGAAGCCCCCACACATTCTTTAAGGCACTCTTGGTCTCAATCAGCAGGCGAAATCCCAAAGGACACCTGTAACCACCCCCAAAAGCAAACAATTGAGAGCTACTGGCCTCTAATAGTCAGAACATACTGGGCAGTCAGAGCCTGGCTTTGGAGACTTGGAACCAGAGCAGAAATTCATGTGATGTGGGACCAGAGAAATAAGGAACTAGGGTCAGAAAGAGAAGAGTCAAGAGTGGTAGGAAGCCAGCCTGGATTCACAGACAGTAGGAAGAAACAGGGTTGCAATGGGAATGGAGTCCTACTGCAAAAAGGTTGAGGGAATAATAGATTTTTGGAGTAGCAATAGGAGGAGAAGCTGATTCTCAGACTTCTGTTCTGAACCAAAACTCTCGAGAAAAGCTAATGTAGGCCTTGGATGAAGTTTAGTTTAGTAACAAGCAGAAGCCAGAGCATAGCCTTTCTAGAGGAAGACTTCCCCCAAATAAGCCCTGCAGGGCTCTACTGATCAAATCTTGTATGATTTCACAAAGATTATAAAAAATATAAGATAGCAAAGATGTATGAACTGGACTCAGCAGAAACAACAAATGACAGATTTAGATCCCTAAGAATTGCAGGTATGGAATCATTAGAACGGAGCACAGCTACGAATGAACTATCTACAAAATCAAACAAGATGAACAGAAACAAAACAGGAAAGTGTAAATATGTCAATAATCACAATGAATAGAAACACATCAATCATCATAATAAATTGCTAAATTTGTAAAAAAAAAACTGATAGTTTGAAGAAGAAATAAGCTATACTTTGTTTATAAGACATCTAAAAAGTAAGGATCTAGAAGGTTTAAAGGGGTAGAAAAAAAGATATATGAGGGGCTTCCCTGGTGGCGCAGTGGATGAGAGTCCGCCTGCCGATGCAGGGGATGCGGGTTCGTGTCCCAGTCCGGGAGGATCCCACATGCCACGGAGCGGCTGGGCCCGTGAGCCATGGCCGCTGGGCCTGGGCGTCTGGAGCCTGTGCTCCGCAGCGGGAGAGGCCACAGCAGTGAGAGGCTCACGTACCGCAAAAAAAAAAAAAAGAAAAGAAAAGATATATATATGAGGCAAGTATTAATCAAAAGAAAGTTGATGCTGCCATATTCATTCCAAAAAATAGATTAAGAGTAAAAATCATATTAGTGGAAAAGCTAGTCACAACATAATGATAGGTTTAATGCACCAGGAAAATACATCAATTTTAAACCTGTATGCACCTAATAAAATTGTCTCAAAACATATAAAATTACCTGAACTACAGGGAAAATCAGATATAGAAGATTTAAACAACAACATTGAATTAACAGACATTTATAAAATTCTGCATCCAGAATTAGAATACATATTATTTTATATGCACACAGAACATTTACACAATAGTTCAAGTTTTAGGTTACAAAACAATTATCAAAAGACTTCAAAGAATGGGTATTATACAAACATGTTCTCTAGCTACAACACAATAAAGATTGAAGGTAATAATGAAAATATGAAATAAAAGTTTCCAACTATTTGAGAATTAAAAACAATCTTCTTATAATTTATAAGTCTAAGAGGTATACCAGGAAATGTTAAATATTTAGGATAAAACAATGAAAACAATATATGTCAAACTTGTAAGATATAATGAAAGTAGAACTCTGAGGAAAATTTATAGCCTTAAGTACTTATATTAGAAAAGAAAAACATGATTTTAAAAATAATGAGTTTAGTGTCAAACTTAAGAATTTAGAAAAAGGACTGCAAATAAAGTCAGGGGAACTAGAAGAAAAGAGATTACATAAATGTTCACAGAAATCAATGAAATAGAAAACAAAAACAACAGGAAAGATCAAAGGCAAAAGTTGGTTCTTTAAAAAGACTGAAAAATTGGATAAACTTCTAGTGAGATTAAACAATAGTATTATGAAAGAAAAAGACGACATAACAGATAAACCAGAGATATAAAAAATCAGCAATACCTTTAGATAAATTCTTAAAAATATATATAGCTTACCAAAACATAATCAAAAGATATAACTGAATAATCTTACCGTTATTAAAGAAGTCAAAGTAGTAGTTAAAAATATTTCCATAAAGAGAGTTTACAGGCAAATTCTACCGAACTTTTAAAGAACACATCATTCCTACGATACATAAACTCCTCCAGAACAAAAAGAGGCTATATTCATCAACGCATTCCATGAAACTAGAGTAACTCTCTTACCAAAAACAAAGCACAAGAAAGAAAAATTACAGTCATTTTACAACCAATGACTTGGCAAAGTAGAGACAACGTAATCAGCAAGATTTCTTTCACATTGCTGTTTAAAGAACAAACTTTATACAACCATTCTGGAAAACAATTTAACATAATCTTGTACAGTTGAATATTCCCATTTCCAAGACGGAGCAATTCTACATGCAAAAGAAATTCTTGCCCAGTATAGCAGGAGACATGTACATTTATAAGAATATTTATACAGAAATACCTGTTATAGCAGAACAAAAAAACAAAATAAAACAAAACTAGAAACAACCTGAGCATTCACCAAGAGGAAAATGGATAAATACATTTTGGTGCACACACACACACACACACACACACACACACACACACACACACACAAAACACAGTGATATATTACAGAGCAGTGAAAATCAATAAACTACACATACTTGCAATAATATGCAGGAAACTTACTAACATGATGCAGAGCAAGTAAAACAAGACATAGTGTGACAGATGTTTTGTAAAGTTCAAAAACAAGCAAAACCAAATAATACATTGTTTGGACTCAGACATATATATGCTAAAATTTTTAATTAAAAATAAAATTTAAATAAGAAAATAAGGGAATGATAAACATAAAACTTGGGATGTACAAGGAAGGAGGAGCACAAAGGTAGACAAATGTCTAAGTTATGAATGTGAGTTAACAGTTATCATTATATTATTAAAATAATGGTGAATAATAAGAGGACCATACATGGACCAATGATGATAGTGCTCATGAAAGAAAGATTATGACTAATATAAATCTGTGCAGCTGAGGTCCTTTGAAAAAGAGAGAAACCAACTCACTCCATACCTAGAAAATCATCTAATCTATGTTCAAACTATCTAGAAAGGACCTAATTGATCAATGTGAAGAGGACAGGATACTTTGTCCTGGTTCAAATTAAGCAAAGACACATTGTACTATTAGTATTAATTCATACCCAAACAAAAATCAGCTCTCTATGGGGAGAAAGTCAGCTAGAACACACCTCTCCAACAGGCAAGAAGATGAGAAAAGAAAAAGATGAAGATTCTGGAGGCCCATTAAAATTAACAAGCACATCCTGAAATAATTATTTTCAAATAAAATTTGATAGTTGTCCACATTCTCTCCAAAAACCTCCCTTATCTCAATGTACTTCAATTCTATGGATTCTGCGAATAAGAAATATTTAACACTGTACAAGAATGCATTTAACACCTCGTGGTCACCCACTTTTGAATCTGCAGGGAAAAAAAAAGCTTTCAAGGCACATAGAAAGAAATTGTGAAAGTTAAAAATTACAAATCTAGACGGTTTCTTGTGCTTTTCTGGAAAGGAAAGTCAGTCTTCTTTTTTTTATAGGTGAAAAACTGTCTTTAAATAGTGGAACCATCCCCTCCCAATCAGACTGAAAACTTACAAATCTGATAATGGGTAACAAATATCTAAAAAGTTACAGACTAATTCATATCACCATCGTCAAATGTCAGTGTCTAGAAACTATACAGACTACCCAGGATGCCTATCCTAGGAGCAGACTAGTCAGACTAAGAGGGAATGAGCTATGTTCATTCAGCATTATTGTAAAGTAGCTGAGGTATGTGTGCTGCATACTCTCACTCCTTGGCCTGCCTAGATTGGCTTAAAGAAGCTGTCTGAAATACTACAATGCCTGTTGAAGAGCTACTAATTAACATCACTTAAGCAAGTCTCCTGTGAGCAAATAAGTCAGTCTGGTCTTCTGTATATTCTACCCCAGTGATGTTGGGGAGAACTTTATTACCAGCACAGAGGGTTTGTGCTAGCAGTAATAATAATCATCAAGGAATACAATAATGAGCGCCTGCTCTGTTGCAAACACTGCACTAAGTTCTCTGTCTCATTTAATACTTACAAAATAAGAACCAGACTTAGAGAGTTAACATAGCTTGCCCAAGGTCCCTCACAAATAAATAATACAGATTCAAGCCCTGGTCTCTGTGAATTCACCAGTCTGCTGTTTCTAGTATTTATTAATCAGCCAGTAAATCCACAGTTTATATCTCCTCACAATGAAGCCAACTTTGTTCCACTTTCTCATTTTCACCATGAACATATATTATGCTCTCCAAAGTCAAGGTACTCAATCTGGGCCAGCAGCCTGCACAATAAATTCATGCTATTTGTCACAAGGGAAAAAAAAGATTCACATAAACACCCTTGGCTGAAAAAAATAACAGTTAATAGCTCTAAAAAGAAAACAGTTCATTTTTTTAAATCCATAAAAGATATATTCTAAGTGTGAATAAAAACCATTTGATAACATTCAAATATAAAATTAGGAATAAATGAAGAAGATGCCACTAATTCACCTCATTACAGTAGAGCCAAAGGTCAGCAAACTACGGCCAAACTAGGGCCAGATGTCTGTTTTTGTAAATAAAGATTTACTGGAACACTCATTTTCATATTGTCTATAGCTGCTTTCGTGCTGTGATGGCAGAGTTAAATATTTGTGATTGAGACTGTCTAGGTTGCAAAACCAAAAATATTCATCACTGGCCTTTTACAGAAAAAAATTTGTTGATTCCTGCACTAGACAATCAAAAGAAAGGGTCTGCATAAAAAGTATAATTTATCCACCTGTGATAGAGTGGCTAAATACATAACTATCCCCAGTCTCATAACATCGTAAAAATGCCAGGAACTGTGTTTTTACCTTGAAGGTTTTCCTTCTTCAACAAAGAATTAAGTTGACTCATAGAGCTGAAGATGAGAATGGACTCTACAGATGCTCTGTATCGCCCAGAATGCTCAGTGGTGACGTTCAGCCCTAGGCTTTGAGTTCCTTGGCCAGTCTCTATCTCTTCCAGGAGTGGAAGCTCATGAGGAAGAAAACGGGAAACTATGCCATGAAGAGTCGGCTCCTTGGAATCTGGATCTAGTAACCAGCATGCCACCTGAGTGAGATAACAATCAGAATATTTTCTTGATTTTTCAAAGATATTTCTGTACCCTTAAATTAAAAGGGGAAAAAAGAAAGCTCATTTCTAATCTCACTCGTTTTCACTTAATACTTATTCAATGGTCTTCCCAGGAGAGGAGAAGGAAAGGATAATTGTACCAGGATAAGGAAAGGATAATTGGTATAAAAAATAACTCATTTTTTACCAATAAGAGCCTTCAAAGGTAGCCTTCAAAGAAGGAAAATTTATACTTTTCCACTACTGCAATGCTCCTCCTGACCTACTTCAGAAGTAGGCTTGAAAACCAAGTGCCTTTCAGCTAACAAAAGTCATGTTTCTGAAAATGCAGCTGGATTCTTCTCCACTAAGGCTAATTTTGGCTTTCCTACTACTATAACAAAGATGGGCCTATATAGTTTTAGGTTTATTTAATTAAAAAAAATTTTTTTATTGCGGTAAGTCACATAATATAAAACACACTATTTTAAGCATATTTAATTGTACAGTTGAGTGGCTTATTCAATATTGGAAGAAGTGAGACATAAATATTTCGCCATTACAAGTTCATATCCAGTGTTTTAGAATGCCTACAGAATTTCTCTCAAGGATGAGGACCTGTCACCATGACCATCCAACTAGTGATTTGACTGCTACTGTTAGTTTCCCTATGAGACTAGAAGACCTGTATTTTCTAATACTTGATTTTAGCAGAGCGAAATTGGATTTAGAATAAGGAAATCTAAGCCTTGTTCATAATTTCAATAATTACTAAATGACTTGGTTACTTCTTTTATAGGTCTAGAATGTAGTTTTATGGGGTGGGGGGGGCGATATTGTAAATTATAATAAGAAATATAAATTGGGTCTTCCCAACAGAGATAAAGGTGTCTTTAATTATGCTAATGCAGTGACTTGGAGTGCCCCTAGGTCACCTAGGAATGGCGGCTGGTTGCCACCAGTAATCAACCCTGTGATAGGAGGGCTGGAACTTTCAGTTCCACCCCCTCAAACTCCTGGGAAGGGGAAGGGGCCAGAGGATAATTGATCACCAATGGTCAATGGTTTGGTCAATTATGCCTATGTAATGAAGCCTCCATAAAAACCCAAAAGGATAGGGTTCAGAGAGCTTCTGGGTTGGTAACCACATGAAGATGCAGGGAGAGTGGCAAGCCTAGAAAGAACAGAAGCTCCACACCTCTTCTTACAAACTTCACCCTATGTATCTCTTCGTCTGGCTGTTGACTTGTATCCTTTAATATCCTTTGTAATAAGCCAGTAATTTAGTGAGTAAACTGGTTTCCTGAGTTCTGTTAGCCGCTCTAGTAAATTAATCAAACTCAAGGAGGGGGTTGTGGGAATCTGATTTATTTATAGCTGGTTGACCAGAAGCACAGGTAACGAGCTGGGCTTGCAACTGGTGTTTGAAGTTGGGGGCTTGTGGGACTGAGCCCTTAACTTATGGGATTTGATGCTCATTCCAGGTAGATAGTAACAGAATTGAGCTGAATTGTAGGACACCCAACTGGTACCCAGAGAACTGTTGGAGATACAGCAAAACCCCCTCCCCCCCACCATTAGAAATTGGTGATCAGAACCCTTTTAGGGGTGTTGAATAAGAAAGTCTGATGCAAACGTCTCTTATAAAAGTGAAATTTTATAAATTAATAGCTTCTCTTCTTACACCAAAAATGTGATGATTAACAAAACCAAGTATGGAATATTTCAAATAGTTTATGCCAAAGGTGTTATATAAATCTGGGATACTACTACAGTTTTAATAAGCTCACATTACCATTATTCTCATTTTGGGCTCTGGAACATCAAAATTAGGTGATAACCTTTTATATCCAGTAAAGGTCAGTTTAGGAACTATATGAAATTTATCACATATAAACCAAGGCTGGTCTGAAGTATAGGAAAGAATAGTATCATTAGTTTACCTGATACTGCCTTCAAAAATCTTTGCCAAAAAAGCTAAAGAAACTAAAATATTATCCTATTATCATTGATCATATTGATAATAACAACCAATTAGTATCATATCTCAACTCAAAATTAATATTCCACACACCTCATGTATCCAGTCTCAACAGAAGGGAAAAAACGATATCCCTTTTCAGGGCTATGATCCTGTAAATAAATATCTTCTGAAAGTGCATTATACTGTTAAGTGTATATTACAACAACATAAGTTACTCTTTCCTTAATAACTCAGAGTCATCATTATGAACAGTATATCATAGTTTGCTATTATATGGAAAAGTTCTCAGGGGCTAGTAAGGCCATTTGTCCCTATGCTAATGGCCTCTAACTACTATGCTTTGTGATCTCTTATATCTGTATGCTTTTGCTATTTTCTGCCTCTATCCTCATGGATATTTGAAACACCCTGCTATCATATATCTAAATCTGACAGTTCTCCTTTCATTCTAATTTACTATGAGACAGAAAATTTAGAACTTATGACCAAAATAAAAATTGTTTAAGTCTCTGAAGAAAGATGTGAACTTTAGTGCTTGGAATGTGTGACATCTCTGGTTTTATCTACACAGAGGCATTTGGTGCATAATAATCTGTTCTGGGTGGATGAAGTTATTGGACAAAGAAGTGACTACTCTAAAATACTTAAGCTGTACTGTTGAAGCTAAATAAATACCAAGTCATTTAAGAATTAACCCTAAACATTAAAATTAAATATTTTTTGAAGTATGTAAAATTCTTTTAGATAAGACAGGGAACCTTAGGATCTTCATAACTTTGTTCCAGGGAGATGCCACAAGACAGAAGAAGAATTTTATAGCTCTGGATGAAGTCATAGATGATAACAGAACGTTCTTTATCAGATTCCTTTTGAAAGCAAGATTGAAGGTGCCGCATTCTGTCTTTCACAGTCAGGCTTGGATCCAGAGAAGGTGGGGCCAAACTGGCACTAATTTCTTAAAAAAAAAAAAAAAGAAGTCTTAAGGCAAAAAGTACACGCATTCATTTGAAACAGCAATCTTTAGTGCCAAGACTGAAAAAGACTCAAAAGCCTCAGTTTAGTTCAGCAAGACCTTTTCCAGGTCATGTTGGCTATATAGATGAAGTGCTCTGTAATCTAAAACTTAAGGATTGGGCTAGGTGATTTATAATGCTCTATTTAATCAGGTGGGAGAAAATTCTAAACATTAAGATTCCTAAAAATAAATTTACGCTTCTCAGAATGTGGAATTAAAAAAAGAAAAGTTATTTTTAAATGAATTTTAAAGGAACTCATTTCAGAGGGAATTTTAGTATGAATGTATAAAATTACATCTAAAATAAAAGAAGTTCAAGTAATTACTTATCCTAAGATGTTCTCCTATGAAACAACTGAAAATATTTCATGCTTACTCAGAACAGACATTATATGGCATCTTTTTAAATGTTTCCTTATTAATTTTGCTTCTGTCTAAAACCAAACAATCAACTAGGTATCCAACAACCATAATCAGATCACAATTTATACCTAGGTCCTATCCTTTTAATTCCAAGGCTTCTCCAAAGGCTGTGTGATTCAACTACTGTAGATGTCTAGCTCATCACTGCCTCTAAATGAGTTCCAGATACAGTCGATAGGAGGATAAAAGCCTGGAAAGAAACTGCCATGATCCAGTCTTCAGAAGCAAATCCTCAAGGTGGCCAGTGAGTCCTTAAGGATCCACTACCCCAAAGAAGAAAACACAGTAACAGCCACATGTGACAAGCAGAAGACAGTAAGGGGGGTGGCTTCTTAAAATGTCATTCTAGTTAATATATGAAATAATGTATACAATAGCTACTATTTTTTAAAGGTTTTTTTTTAATCCTAAAAAATAAATTCTAGGTAAATTTCAGGAAACTATTCTCAACAAACAAGTCACTATCCTCATAGAGGTTACATTAAAATTATATGGTAACTTAACCAAATAGTGATTACTTACCAGAATGCTTTTGTTCCTTCTGCAATGAAAAATAGTAAGCATCTCTTCCACCCCAGCATACTGCCAGTCCAACCACCAAGATGCCATCACAACCTTTAACAGGAATTCCATCATCTCCAATAGGGCTTTCCTGAGAGGAACTAACTATGTAAAACCAAAGTGAAATAGTTAAAAATCTCTGAAAATGAAACCACTAAATTGAGTACTAAAAAAAATGATATAATAAAAAATTATTTGATAAGCAAATTTTTCAGATCCCTACAATATGCATCATGTGGATAGTCATTTTTAGGTGTAAGATCTTCCTAGGCTTCCCATCATTTAAGATAACTGTCACTATGAAAAATCTACCAAAGATTTCTTAAAAGAGATCTGTAATAATGACTAAGATAGTTTAAAATTAACTTTTTAAAGTTTTCCAAAAGCTGCATTTTGAATTTCTATAACTCAGAAATAAAGACCACTTGCATACTACAAAAATTTTGTAGCAAATTTAGCAATTCTTAACACTTAGAAACTCCAGAAAAATCAAGAGTCTTACTTCTTAGTGAAGAATTAGGTATGATTTTGTATTTGAGTCAATATTTTTCCTAAAATAATACACCTTTCAATTGCACAGACATAGGTCAAAAACTAATCCATCTTATTTACAATTATATCCCCAATACCTGGAAAATAACTGTCACATATTTGTTAAATTTAAGTGAATGTTTTTATCCCTCTAACCTCTAGCACAGAAAATGTACTCAATTTTATGTTTGTTGAATGAAAAATGGAAAGAGCTAGTCAACAATGAAAGTGCATAAAACTTGTCATTAACACATATGCTTCCTGAATTGAAGATCAAACAAATACTCAGAACTTTATGAACAAACTCATTCATAAATATAGAGATTTAAGAAATTTGATCATATCTTTGATTTCCACAACAGATTGTCAAGCTGACTACAGCTATCCCCCATAATACTGAATCATTACTTCCATGAAATAAGACAGGAATACATGGCATTATTTAACCAAAAGTTTCAATTCTCTGAAAACCTGAAAGAGTTCTGAGGCTTTCATGACTATCAGTAGAGGTACAAGTTCTACTTGAGAAGAGTAGAAGTGGGGAGTACCAGTGGGGAGAGGAGGGGGGAGGGGAAAGATATCAGTAGGGGATTAAGAGGTACAACCTACTATGTATAAATCAGCTACAAGAATATATTGTACAGCAAAGGGAAATACAGCCATTATTTTACAATAACATTACATGGAGTATAATCTATAAAAATAGTGAATCACTATGTTGTATACCTGAAACTAATTTAATATTGTAAATCAGCTATACTTTAATTAATTAAATTCAAACCATGTCACACCATTAAGGTACCATAACAAGTCTGATCCATTTTCAAAATATACATCTTAAATTTTACAAAATTATATTCTAACTAATATACATTAATATATGCATATGATTATATATATAGATATAGATACACAGATGTATATATATATATTTCTTTCTTTCTTAGAGAAATGCTGTGTTTAATGGTAAGCTTGGCACACTCTAACACCAGGCATAACCAGGAGCTAAAGCAGCAGGGATGTACAGGAAACCTCCAGAGACTCACAAAGTAGAGGATGAGGAAGATAACCAAACAGAAGGGCCCTATGGCCTCAGACAAGGCAGAGCCCAGAATGGCATAGAAGAGGTATTGTTTGTATGTATGTATGCCTGGCACCCAAGCATCAATCTGTCAAACACTGTTCTAATGCTGGCCTCTGAACCAGCCATACCAACTGTGGTGTCCCCACCAGCAATAAGCTTGGCTGCTGGGTCAGTGTCCTGGGAGACAACACTGGTATGGAACTCCTGTGGGGAGCTGCTATAGAAAGGCTGTTTAGATGGGATTTCTGGCCTGCTTGGAAGGAGGCAGACACAGGCCTGATTAGACCCCAGGCACAACAATGGATCAGAGCCAGAGGAACAAACAGTGTCCTAGTGGTGTGCACGTTTTCAGTCTACCAGCTTGAGCTCTTGGCCTCACTGCTCAGCTCTCCTGCCCATGTGTCCAGAGGTCCCCCATCTCTTATACCAGAGGGTAACTATTTTTAATCTAGTTGTGCTGAACAATAAGGCTGTTCCACATATAAAACCACATAGGAGAAACTTATTAAACTTTTTTTTGCGGTACGCTGGCCTCTCACTCTTGTGGCCTCTCCAGTTGCGGAGCACAGGCTCCGGACGCGCAGGCTCAGCGGCCATGGCTCACGGACACAGCCGCTAAGCGGCATGTGGGATCTTCCCGGACCGGGGCACGAACCCGTGTCCCCTGCATTGGCAGGCGGACTCTCAACCACTGCGCCACCAGGGAAGCCTGAAACTTATTAAACTTTGAACATACTTATTACATTTAATATCCAATACTGAAAAGTCTCAGTCCCATCTCAGTCCACTATTTTACATAAAAATGTAAAAGATTAAAAAAAAAATCTTACCTTGCTTAAACCTACCACCAATAGTAGCACTTTTAGAAGATGTCAAATTACTGATCTTTTCACAAGCCAATGAGATGGAAAATCGAGTTTTGTTTTGCCACTCCTTCATGAATGTTTGAAAGAGAGTTTGGTCACTCGCTACGTCAATTATGGCCAAACTTTCTGAACTGCATGAGGCTAGAGTTAACTGCAATCCATCCTGTGATAACTGCGGTGAAAAACTTGTGTCTCCAATAGGACTGTCATCTTTGAAACCATTTCTAGTCTCTGGATTTAAATCGCAGTTTTTATTATCTGAAGGTGAGCCAAATGAATAACTTTCACCAAGTTGTAAACCACCACTAATTTTCTTAAGTTTTACAGAAGATGTTCCAAGAAAACCTGGAAATGACAACTTAGAAGCAGATGGTATAGGAGGAATGAGTCCATTATCATCAACTATACAGTTTTCTTTACAAGGCAAGAGGGAGGAGGTTTCACCATGAATGACATTGTTCTCTAGTGCGTCAATATTGCCTTTTACCACAATATTAGGGGATAATGGAATTCCTTGCACTTTATTTGTCTCCAAATTTGAAATCACTTCCTGTTTGTCATTTACCTCTGTGTTTTTTCCTTTCAAACTGAGCAAGTCTGTAATGGTTAATTTTAGCTTTTCATTTTCTAGAGGACTGGACACATTATCTAAAATCCTTTGCAGTCCTGGACTTAAATCAAATGATGCCCCTGACCATATGAATGAATTATCTTGCCTTGTCCCAGTAAATTTGGATTTTTGAGACCTTTTATCTTTATCTCCTCCAATTACCTCTCTTTGGGAATAATCATTACCCACAATCACTGGATCACTCAGTTCTAATACTCTAAGAGATCCTGCAGTATTATGTTTCTCTTGGACAGGAAATACGTCTACATTATCCAAAGCTTCAACCATCTGAGCAGAATCCATTTCTGAAAATACAGTAGACTCATCACTGAAACAAGACAATGGCTGCTGATTATCTTGATTCTCATTCACATCTGATTTTTTAATTGGGCCCTCTGGTTGTAGACACAGAGAATCAGCAAAATGGACTGAAGTTATTTCAGAAGGAAGGCGTTCTTTTGCTTGTACATCAGGTGGTTGTTCTTCTACCAGGTACTCTTCACTGAAACTGTCAAACAGTAAACTACCACTCAAATTCAAACTTGTTTCAGGAACTGGCAGACATTCTACTTCTATATCAGTACGAGTTCTCATTTTAGGAACCAGAGGTATAACTGGTTTCATAGCTTCTTGTGTTTGATAACCTTGAAGAAAACTATTTAATTGGGAGTCAGTAACAGAAAGTTCATTGCCTTTAAAACATGGGTCATTTTCCCCTATTAATATTGGAGAATAAAAAATTGGGCTTTCTGGAGTCAGGTTATCAACCCCATGTGAATCAGTGCTTTGTTTCATAGCATCTACAGTCTTAAGTTTCAAACGACTTGTCGTTCCTGGTGAATGTTGTTCACCTGGAAAAGTAAAGTGAATCTCTTTCTGAAAGGAGCTCACTGAGCTCTGTTTGTCTAGGCTCTTCTGCATCATTCCTGTTGCCAGGCTGGTATCCTTTGCTCCTTCTTGCTTGGCATTTTCAGTTGCTATCTGTTGAATTATTTTCTCTGACTGAGTATCCAGGTAGAAACTATCTTCAAAATCACAGAGATCTAAACCTAAGTCAGAAACATGATTATTTTTAGTTCTCTCTGCTGCATAAGCATCTGTTTTTACTTGTACTCTAAGGGTATTCAGAATATTCTCACGCTGGCCTCCTGATTTACCAAATACTCCACTTAGTAGATGTACTCCACTGGATATCTCAGTGCTGCTTATGTTATCTCCTGATACCTGAAGATTACTTGATTTATTTTCCTCAGCATTAAACTTTGTACTTTCACATTTCATAACAACATTTGAGTCCCTATTCATATAACTGCTGTCTTTCTCATAGGGCATTTGTCTTGCTATTGGTTTTTTCAGTTTGGTGTAAGTATTCGTCTGTTTATCAAACTGCTTTTCCAGGCACTGGTTAATTGGATGGGTGTCATGGTGTTTCACATTAACATGCTGGTTTTTTGAATCATTTTGTATCAGCACTTCATTTGTTTTTTCTGATTCAACAGCTAATCCTCTTCCATTTTCACTAACCACACTGGTGGCTTGATGAGTCACATTTTTATTCTGGGATCCTGTGATAAAATATTCCACAAGAATATCATTAGATACTTTATTGTTCCTTGAACAACTTTGTTCTGTTTGTGATGGGAATGATACTTTGCTATATCTTCCCTCAGCACAGAAAGATATGTTTTTAGCAAATGGCTCTGGACTTCTAAATTCCATATTCTTCTCATCTGAAGTAAATGACTCTTCACAATGAATAGGATTAGACAGAGTCTGTTCTTGTAAATTGATTCTACACATCCTAGTGTCTTTCACAGGGCTACTGTCTCTAGATCGTTTTAGATGCTTACTATGTTTCCAAAATTGAGAGGTTGTACTCATCTCTTCTGAACTGAGATTCAAAGCTTCTTTTTTTGTTTTCTCAGATGAGAGAGTCTGAACAACTTTCGTAGTGCTTACTTTCCCCTCGTTCAGAGAGGTCCCTAGCTTTTCTTTATTTATACTCAAAGAAGCCCGTCTTTTTGCTCTGGAAATGGAATGCAACTGACATTCTTGATGCCCATCCTGAAATTTATAATAAAAGGAATCTGTATGCTCTCTACTTTTATCTAAATCTTGCACTGTATTTGGTAAATGAGTAACAGAAGAATCATTAAATATTGTGTTACTTTTTTTCTTTGATGCTAATCTTTTATAAGAACTCTTAGTTTGGGGTATAAATTTGTGTTCTTTTACTTCTGATTCACTGCAGGTCAATGAGTGTGTATCAGAATTTAAAAGGGAATATGGACTCCACTGCACTCCCATTTCAACTAAGTCCTGCTGCAGAATCATTCTGGCTTCTTCTACTATAAGAGTTGCCGCTTCCCTTTCAGTTAAATCTTTTCTGCCAGTCACCCAAATAGTTCGCATATTCCGACGCTCTTCAACTGCTTCCTCTTCCTCATCCACTGCCTTTCGGGTACTATACAAGAGGTAGGAAAAGAAATAAATTAATGCATTGATTCATTCATTAATACAAGTATTTATTAAGCATCAATTTGAGCTTTTCTAGGAACTGAAGAAATAGCACTGAACAAGAGGGAAATGTATCTACTCTCATAGCGCTTACATTATAGTTGGGGAAATCAGAAAGTAAACAAATGTTAAAATGCATTCTGTGTCAACTGGTGATAGATAAGAGCTGTGTAAAAAATTGAAGCACAATTGTGACCACCTAGAGGGGTGGGAAAGGGAGGATGGGAGGGAGATGCAAGAGGGAGGAGATATAGGGATATATGTATATGTATAGCTGATTCACTTTGTTATAAAGCAGAAACTAACACACCATTGTAAAGCAATTATACTCCAATAAAGATGTTAAAAAAATGAAGCACCAGAAAGGGATAGGTGGTTCTGCAGTTTTTAAATAGCATCATTAGGGAAGGCCTCACTAAGACAGAGTCTTTAAATGGAAACCTGGAGTTTATTGACAGAATTTGAAAGACAGTTCAGAGTAACTACAAGAGATTCAAAATGAAGAGAGAAAGTTCAGAATTGAGAGACCCAGAGAAGGAGAACCCCATATTTTTCATACAAATTCTGCCCAAATATCTGGCCGACCTCAAAACTATGCAAGTGTGGAGAGACTCCAAGCAGCTAGGTGAAAGTCTAAACAACTGAACAGAGATTTGAGCTATTGCCTACAACAGGAAAAGTTTGAGCTTAGCCAAGCTGACTGACAAAATATCAGTGCTCTTCATAGTAAAATAATAGATTCTACACCCTAAAAGGTCAAACATACGTAACTGAAGTACCATGAAGAGAAGATAAACAGGATGAGGCATAAAAATTATGGAAGCTGGGAAACTTTTGTTTACAACCAAGATAAAATAACAGGGACCAATTTAGCCTCTCACCCAAAACAACTAAAAACTGAGGCTAGGTCATAAAAGACATTGCAGTCTCCATTTTGCTCTCTTTTGGGTCACTCACTCTGGGGGAAGCCAACCATCATGGCAAAAGGATCTCAAGCAGCTCTATGGAGAAGTTCACGTAGAGAAATGAACACCAACCTGCCAGCATGTGTGTGAGGCATCTTTAAAGCAGATCTAAGTCAGCCCTTCAGATGACTACAGTTCTGGCCAACAACTTAACTACAACCTCCTGAGGAGCTCAAACCAGAACTACGAGGAAAGGTACTCCCAAATTCATGACTTGCAAAAACTTTGAGTAAATATATATTTACTAGTTGCTTTTAAGACACTAAGTTCTTAAGTAATTTCTTCCATAGCAAGAGTTAACTAAAATGCCTAGTAAAACTATTGAACTTCAAAGATATAGAAAATATATCTCGGGACTTCCTTGGTGGTGCAGTGGTTAAGAATCTGCCTGTCAATGCAGAGAACACGGGTTCGAGCCCTGGTCTGGGAAGATCCCACATGCCGTGGAGCAACTAAGCCTGTGCACCACAACTACTGAGCCTGTGCTCTAGAGCCCGCGAGCCACAACTACTGAGCCCATGTGCCACAACTACTGAAGCCCACGCACCCTAGAGCCTGTGCTCCGCAACAAGAGAAGCCACTGCAATGAGAAGCCTGTGCACCCCAATGAAGAGTAGCCCCTGCTCACCACAACTAGAGAAAGCCCACACACAGCAACGAAGACCCAATGCAGCCAAAAATAAATAAATAAACAAATAAATGTTAAAAGGAAAGAAAAGAAAAGAACTCTCAAGGCCTACATATTTGGAAGGGCAAAAGAATCACACTCCCGTAAGAATTCTCGAAAACAGCATACAAAGCAAAGAAACAACATTTTCAAAAAACTCAATAAAAGAAAGTATAGACCAAGGATTTCTATCCAGCCAAGGTGTGCTTCAAATATTAAGGTTATGGAAAATCTGTCTGAAACACACAAGAACTTGAAGAATTCTATATTATATAAGCCCTCCTCAAGGAACCTAAAGCTACTAGAGGATAAGTTTCATCCACTCAAGAGAGGAAGGAATACTTCAGAAATAAGAACGATGGTAAGAATCTGAATAACTAAAAATGTAGATTATATTAGTCTTCCAACCCTACCCCCCCACAAGGGTGGAGGCAAAGGTGGAAAATTAATGTATGCAAGTTTTATATTGAGATAAAGTAGAAAGAATGCACTTTGAAAAAGGGAGAGGGAAAAAGAAAGTTAAAGTAAGCTCAATGTCAGTGACTGTTGTTCCGGCAATAGGTAGGAATTACAGGATACAATTAAAATCTTGACAAACTATATAATAAAAAGTACAAAAGCACCCATTAAAACAAAAATATACACCTTTCTAAATTTAAAAATAAAATACCAAAGAATACCCTTGGGTGGAGAAAGAAACAGCAAATATCACATAATACACATAATTATAAAATAATTTGAGAGAATTGAAACCAAACATGTTATTCATATTGATAAATGTGAATGGGATTAAATCATCTATTAAAAAGATCTTCAATTTGTTTCAGAAAGCAAAACACAACTACAACTCAATGTGGTACAAAAAAGCATACCTAAAACAAAGTAATTCAAAAAGGCTAAAAATAAAGGAATGGGCAAAGGAATTCCCAGGCAAAGGGAAACAAGAAGAAAGCAGTGAGGGATATTCCAAGAAGGGTATAATTTAATGCTCAAAACCAAAAGCACAACAAAGATAACTATCAATCAGTCATATTTACTATGAACATTTACACTCTAAATAACAAGCAACCACATTTGTGAAGCAAACACTGTAAGAGATACAAGGAGACAAAGAGAGAAGTGTACTAACAATTAGTAGACTTTAATAAACCATTCTTATTAAAAGACAGATGAAGTACTGGCAGGGAGGAATAAATAGGAATGAATAAGACTTAATTAACATAATCAAAAAGGTAGATTTTGTGAAAATATCTCAAACATTTTACTTTTATAATAGAGAATACAACTATCTAGTTTGTATTGATCATATATTAGGAAACAAAGAAATTGCCAGTGAATTCCATAAAGTAGAAATGTTATAAACAACATGCTTATATTGCAATGCAATAAACTAAAAATTATTAACAACAAAAAAGAACTTCTACCCAGGCAAAAAAGGGAAAACATGCAAATTCCATAATTCCTAAAAAAAATAATGAAAGCCCTAAATATCAGAATCTATGGTACATTTAAAATAAGAGACCACAGGAAAATTCACAGTACTAAATTCATAGTATTAAAATAAAAACACACAGTATTTTATCAATAAAAATATGAATGTCAACCAATTAAACTCCTAGTTCAACAAAAAGAACTAGAAAAAGTATGACAAAGTAAAACAAAAGAAAGCAGTAGGTAGTAATAAAATTCAAAAAATAGGATTTAATGAGGTAGATTTTTTTAATAGACCTAACTAGTAAAACAAAATACTTGATTTTTTAAAATTTACAAAATAGACTACTAGTTAATCTGATCAAAAAGAAAACAGAAAGCAGAAATTTACAAAATAATAAATCAAAAAAGAGGCATAGCCAATGAAATAGAAGAAATATTTAAAATTCCTAACAGACTAATTTATAGATCGCTATGAAAATATATTTGAAAATCCAGATGAAATAGATAATTTCGTTGGGAAAGAAAGGCTACCAAAATTGACCCCACTAGACATAGAAAGCTTAAAGAGATTAAGTTCTGAAAAAATAAAATAGAGAAGGTGATCAGAGAATTAACCCCATAAAAAGGCACCATCCAAGACTGTTTCATAGGGTAATCATATCAAACCTTTAACCAGTCCCAAAGTACTGAAAATAAGGGAAAATCTTCCTTTTTGTTTTTCATGAAGAAAGTCTGATATGAAAACTTGAGTAAAGACAGTGCAAAATACACATACAAAAACTGTAGACTAATATTATTTATGGATAACAATGCAAAAGTATACTATATTAAATATTAGCAGATAGAATCCAACATCATGTAAAAAAATAATATAACACGACCAAGTGAAATTTATTCTGGAACATAAAACTGATTCAATATAGGAAATCTATTAATATAACATGCTAAGAGATGTAAAGGGGGAGAAACCTATGACTATCTCCATAGATACTGAAAAAGTCTTTAACAAAATTTAAAACCCATTCCTGATAAAAAAATATACGAGAAAATTGCAATTAATGGACATTTTCTTAAAATGATTACACACACACACACACACACACACACACACACACACACACACACACACACACACACACCCATAGTCCTGAAGTCAGTATCTTACTAGGGTAGCAGAGGCATTTCCACTAGGATCACAAACAAAGCAAAAATGTCCACTATCTCTATTACTACTGTCTACTACCACTACCTATTAGAGCTATTAGCTAATTCAATTAGACCAAATAAATCAGTTAGATGCACAAGAATTGTTAGGGAAAAAGTAAAATAATTCTATTTGCAAATGATACGACAATATATCTGGAAAATCCTTGAGAATCAATGATAAAAGTAATTTAAACAAAAGTATTCAGAAAATAGCACGATAAAAAAATATAAAACTCAATAGCCTTTACATATTCAAATAATAACCATGTAGAAGACACAGAAGAGAGCCACTAATTAAAAACAGGATAATGATTAAACAGGAATAAATTTAACAAGAAATGTACAAAATTTGTATGAGGAAAACCTGTATGAGGAAAATATTTTAAAACTCCTGAAAAATCAACAAGACTAGATCCAATGCAAAGATATTACCTATCCTTGGGTAGGTTCACTCAACATTATAAAGATTTCAGTTCTATTAAATTTCAATCGAATTCTAATACAATATCAAAAAGCACTTTAAGTTTCATATGGGCAAACATGCAAGAATAGCCAAGAAAATACTGAAAAAACATAAGGTAGAATTTACTCTACCAGACATTAAAACACACTATAAAGCCCTTATAATTAGAAGCATGGTACTGGCTCATTAACTGACAGAAAGAATAGCAAATAGAATAGAAAGTCCAGAAATAGACTTAATTACATATGGATATTTAATATATGATGGTGGCATCTCAAATCACTGGGACAAAGATAAACTTTTTTATAAATGGGAACCATTGAGAAATAAAATTGGATCCAGACTTAACACCATACACAAAATTAAATTCTAAATGAATCAGGAATCCAAATGCAAACTTACAAATACTAGAAGAAAACGTGTGAATTCCTCTTTAACCTCAATATATGAAAAACCTTTCTAACTATGACAATTTAGAAGCAAAAAAAAAAAAGATTGCTAAAAAATAAATGAAAAGAAAAATAAAAATTCTGCATGGTGAAAACAATGCAATAAAGTCAAAAGACAATTGATAAGTTTTTGAGAAAAATGTATGAAATATACATGTGAAACAAATGGCTAAGAACCCTAATCAGTTTTAAAAAGAAAAGATTCTAAGACTCTTTAAAAAGGAGAGGGTAAAAACCAAAATCTAGTAGAAACATAAGGAAAAGACATAACCAGATAATTCACAAAGATATATTTCTTTAAATAATCCTGAAAATAAGAAAAAATATTCACCATCACGCACATTTAGAGAAATGCACATTAAAATCATACTGAGATACAACTTCTCATCTATCCAACTAGTAAAAATGAAAACCTTTTTGTCAAAGAGAAAAACCAGAGGCTCCAAATGGCATCACTTGTGCTAAAGCCCATGATACCAAGCCTAGATTTAATACATAACCTAAATACAATTTAAACCTTCATCAGAAGTGTAATCTTTTTTTTTTGAAATATAGTTGATGTACAATAACAGATGTCTTTTTTTTTTTTTTTTTTTTTTTTGGTTTAAAGACAAGCTTGTAAGGATTGGCTACTCCAAAGTTCTAAGGAATATAGCTAACTCAAATGCTTTTCAAGATCAAGTTATCCAAGATAATCTTTAGGAAGTAAAAGCTAGTTTAAGTTTGTCGCTTTAATTAAAACAGACAAGTCTTAGTAGTTGTCAGCATTAATTATATTTTTATTCTACCTACGCTAACAAATTTGTCAGCAAGAAAAATAACTTGGTATGATGAAATTTTCATTAGTAACCTAAATATAATTGTTTAGAGCAAGTAAATTAAATAAATAAAAGTAGAATAAAAAGATTTTCTAGGTGAACTTTTGAAATAAGTTTTCCAAATCTTTAGCCTGAAACCCTAAAGTTTTGCTAAGCTTAGGTTAAGTAATGGAAATTTATTGAACATTTAGATCATTCCAAATAAGATAAAATAGGTGAAAGATTAATTACTGAACACAGCTTTATCTACTTTTGGCTTTCTATTGTTTAAAAACTAAAGATAAAATTTGGGATTATTAGTAAGCATGTTTGGTGCTGCCAACTATTGGCACTTGCCATCTACCTCTACAAGGATTAAATCATGAGCTGCTGCAGCTGCTGACCTTCAACACCCCCTGAAAGGAGTTCAGGGTGGAGATCAGGAATGAGGCACTTCATGCTCTGGGAAAAACTGGCAGAAAAGGTCTTCAGATAGATATTTTCAGGAGATTTTATGAGCCCAATTCTTACATTCCTCATATCTAGAAAAGCACTAAAATCATTAACAGTGACGCCTGCTCCTCATGACTAGCAGCAAGCCTCTGCCAAAATGTGTGCTTGGCTGCTCGTACCCCCCTTCACTAAAGTCATATAACACTGACCTTCCCCGCTACCTCTTTGGAGCGGCTTCTCAGAGCTACCTGAAATGCTGTCTCCTGGGCTATAGTTCTCATTTTGCCCCAAATAAAACTTAACTCACAACTCTCACATTGCGCTTTTTTTTTTTTTTTCAGTCAACAGTGCCATGCTAAGAAAGTTTCTATGAGAAAGCACATGTTTCTAGAAGTTACAAAGATTACTTATAATTTTGCCAAGCTTCGGAACGCTAGTGTAAGAGTCCACAACTGTTTAGTTCCTAAATTTTAGCCAGAAATTAAGGTTTTCAAAAGATTAAAAATTCTAATATATGTAATTAAAGCTACAAGAAACAACAAAGGAAACATCTCCATATGCAAGAAAAGCACGATATGCTTTTGGCTAGAAAAGGCATGAGAGACTTCCCTGGCGGCACAGTGGTTAAGAATCTGCCTGCTAATGCAGGGGACACAGGTTCGAGCCCTAGTCCAGGAAGATCCCACATGCCACAGAGCAATTAAGCCCATGTGCCATAACTACTGAGCCTGTGCTCAAGAGTCCATGAGCCACAACTACTGAAGCCCGCAGCCCTAGAGCCTGTGCTCCGCAACAAGAGAAGCCACCGCAATGAGAAGCCTGCACACCACAACTAGAGAAAGCCCGCGTGCAGCAACAAAGACCCAACGCAGCCAAAAAATAATTAATTAATTAATTAATTATTTAAAAAAACAACGAAAAGAAAAGGCATGAGGAATGAAGATGCATTTTGTTAAGGGAAGTGAGAGTAATTTTGTCTGAACTAGAGCTTCTGGTTATAAAGGGTAAACTAAAGGCATACAAAAATCTTTTCTCTCTTCACTGAAGAGAGAAAAGATTTTACCTTGTGTAATCAAGCTGGCTAAAACTGACTTATTATAAGCATTTTAAAAATTAAGTTTTAATATCAATAGTGTACTTATATAAAACTAGAACTTAATTTTCCTTCATCTGCTAAATAGACAATCGAGTATTGTTTCATATGGACCTGTGATCCTATTTAGTCAAGTGTCCAAACCATTTGATATCTTTGACAAACTTCCCCAAATCAAATTCTGAATGATGTCTTTTGACCACAAACTAACTTTGAAATTTTTCAGAGGACCCTGGAACATTTCAAAAGATGTTAGGCTTATTTGATATGTTAAATAACATCGGAAGCATTACCAAACAAGAAGTAACATTAAGCCTTCTTTATGTTGTACTTGATTAGGTGTGTAAGTGTTCTAGAAATTGTGTGAAATTCCTAGAAACTTGATATATCCTGGTATAATCCTAACTTATAATTCTAGTCATTATCTTAAAATGGTGTATGACATCCTCTGGGACCCCAATCAGAAATGGGTAACAAGTAAACAATCCTTTTACTGCTATTCACTTACTTTCTAAAATTACTCATCAAAATTGAGGCTCACACTAAAAATATTGAACCTGAGTAACAGGGAAATGACCTAGCTGACTTTCATGTAAAGGCAACAGAATCTATATAAAGATTGTGGCAAGTGTTGATGAGATTCGTTCTACTTCTCCAAAAATGACCCGCTTACTGCCAGACCTGATGTCCTTATAACAGACGACAGTCTGCTCCTGAATCAGAGAAACTAAGATGGGTAAACAATGGCTGTAAATTAAACAAACAGCTGGAGCTGTGGGAAAACCAAGATGGCCTCATGGTTCTTCCTGGCTCCCTGACAAATCTCATTTTTCTGTTTTCCCATTCCTTCACCCACCACAGTATATGTAAGAACAACTATTTGTGTCCCTAAAGGCCTTAGGCTTCCTCCCTCTGGGCCCTTGAAAAACTGTATTCAAGCAGAAAAAGTATTAATTACATAGGACTACATGACCTGAGGAGGATACTCTAATGTTTCTGTTCTTCCAGATTTAAGGAGACCTTTTCTTAAGCTATCTATGACTTAACAACAATTTGGTAAAGTATACCTTTGTGAACAAAGATGAAACATTTTCTCCCCACCTGATCCCTCCAGAATTCAGGAACTCTCAGTGAATATTCTTACTCTCTTAACAATTTATTTGCTTGCATAAGTTCAATAACAATCTGTTCTCCTTACAACAGGATACAATTAGAAACACTGGCTATATTACCAAGGCTTTGACTGGAATGTCATATTTGAGAAAGGTGTGCACAGACTCAGATATGACCAGATAGCTTCAAAGAACTGCTTCAGAACAAAATCAACCAGGTACCTTGCTTACAAGGTTTCAGCAAAGCAGTCTTAAAAAAGGACTTATATGGTCAATCATTATTCTTGCTGTACTTATATAAATAATCAGGCCAAGTTTAATGCAAACAAATTAGTTTTACTACGATTATCTTTGGTTAAAAAAAATATAGGGGTAATTAAAGAGAGAAAAATTATCTTTGCACCTTTGTAGATAGTATTAGATTCTAGTCCTGTTAATTGTCTTTGAGGTTTTATTACATACCTGTAAACTGGACTGGATCCTGAATTCTTCTAGTGTCCTTAAATATCTGGCTACAACTCACCAAATTAATATTTCCAATTTTCTCCCACCCTTCTGATTTGACATCACTAAGAACAAAGGCAGCCTTTGAGCCCTGTCAGAAGGGAGCTTACCAAGTGCTCCTGACCACTGACACTGATGCAAAATTATGGAAAGCATTGAGCCTTGGGTACATGTCTCACAGCTAAGGACGACCACCTGACATCTGGTCCTACACAACACTGGAGACCCCTGAATCAAAATGATGAGTAAGAAAAGTCACTGATATTGATGTCTACTGCTTTCACCCAAGACACCAGATTCAAGTCTTCTTGCTTTAGTTAAACATGAAACCCTTTCTCCTTTTCTTTCTTAATTTCACTCTGGCATTGGCCTGGAAAGATAACACCCTCATCTGTATCTCCCAGGCCATTACTAAGAAGGGATAAGCTTCAGTATTTAGGATAACTCTATTTTAGGATGGGAGATTCTCTTTCCACATGCACTAAAAACCTGACTGACTCCTGGCTTGAAAAGGTAAATGCAGCAGTCCCTGTGAATAAATCTTTTATCAGTATTCCTTAACAGGAATGGTTTGCATCCCGACAGGTCTTGTCTTTGTCTGTGGTGGTTATCATTCTCCTTGGGCCCATATGAATGCCCATATGGCTGGCACACAACTGTACTAGGCGTCTTAGGTTATCTAACTGTGCCCCTAACTGTTCTAGAAAAGGTCTAACAGGAGCATTCATGATTCAAGAACTGCTTCCTTTGGCAGGGTCTACTTCCCTGATTAGGAGTTAAAGCAAAGAAGAATATAATCAGGAACCTTTCCTCAACTCTTAGAGAACATTGCAGATTCCATTGCTAGGGCACTAATTGCCCAACAAAAATACTTAGACTCTCTGGTCACAGTTGCTCTTGATAATAAGATAGCCCTTGATAATCTTTTAGCTGAGCAGGGAAGTGTCTGTGCTATGACCAATACCATCTGTTGTACCTGGATTGACACTTCTGGTGAAGCTGAAACTTAATTATGTAAGATCACTGAGTAAGCCACTTGGCTTAAAAGGGTGACTCCTTCAACAGTGTCTTTGACTGGTTTGGGTCTTGGGGACTATGGCTCTGAAGCACACCCCAAATACTGGGAGTTATCCTATTTATAGCTGTCATAAACATCAGCACATTGGATTCTCTCAAAAGTTTTAAATGCATGTTCACAGCCACCGACCAGCAGAGAAGTGATCTCCCTGAGTGGAACATCAGAAAAGAAATGAGGAGAACAGCCACCTTAAAAATTGTGAACCTGTAACAGGGAAGAACAAAATCTGACTCCATGTTGGATCTGTTTCTTTTACTTAACCTTTGCTTCCTGTTGCTTTTGTGACTATAATCACTAAAAGGATGCTCTTTATAGCTATAAGCATACATAGTGGCGTCCCTTGGGGAACCCTGCCCCTCTGCCTCAATGTTAAACCAAAGTGCCTTCATTCAGCTCACAGGGAAACACCCTGCCCCTGCCCGCCCGTGAATGGCTGCAAGAAAGAAGAAATTAACACATCTCCTCCCAGACGCTGGCCAAACCAGAAGATATTTTGCAAGACTTAGAGCCTTTTTACTTTACTTCCTCACCTCCTCCCCATCTCTGTTCTATAAAAGAAACTAGCATCCAGACCCAGATAAGATGGTACTCTAGAACTCTAGTCTGCCATCTTCTCGGATGATGCCCAGCTTTCCAAATAAAGTCGCTATTCCTTGCCTCAACACCTCATCTCCTGATTTATTGGTCTGTTGTGCAGCAGAACAAGCTTGGACTTGGTAACAAACCTGAAGTCATGGCCTGTGAATATCACAGGAGTTCATCAAAGACGTCATGACCTATGGATAGCACAACAAAGATCAACAAAGCTGCAGAGCAGTAGTTGAGAGCGAAGCTAATGCCTTAAATTTTGATCACATCTCTCAGGCTGAGAGTATGATGAAAAGGAGGGAACTGTTAAAGAGAAAAGCCACAGGCCCCAAATGGCTAAAGCCCATGATACCAAACCTAGATTTAATACCTAACCTAATTGCAGTTTTGACCTTCACCAGAAATGTAATCTTAATCAACCAGTCTAGAATTTCCTGGTCAGCACCAAGAGGTAATCTGTCCATCCTCCCTCCCCACCCCCCCCCCCCCGCACCCCCACCCACCCCCAAGATACAATCTGCATGATAAAACCCCCTTGCCTTTCCCTTTTACCCCCAAAAAGCTGCCCTGGTATAAAAATAATCCTTTCTTTTATTTTGCTAATAGCTCCTTTGCCCTATCCTTCTTCCTACAAAAACCTTCCATCTTTTAGTAAAACCCCTTCTAGTTCCTAGTTTGGATGCTGCAATTCATGAATCACCTAATAAAGCTAGTTGGATCTTCAAATTTACTCAGCTGAATTTTGTTTTTTAACAACATCCAACAATGGATTCTACTGGTGAGCTGAGGGGTAATAGACTAGTGAGAGTGTAACTTGGCTAGACCCTTCTGCAGAGCAATTTGGAATCTAATAAATCTATATATATGCACTTACCTTCTGAAATCTCACATCTAGGAATTTACTCTGAAGAAACATCACCAACAATATGAAAATACATATGCACAAGGTAATTCATTACAGATTGTTGGTAATGGCAAGCTATTTGAGACAATCTGAATGTTGGATGGGTTTTCTGGCTTTTACGTACCGGGCACTGAAAGGGTGGCCAGTCTCCAAATACATCAGTTTCTATTCAGAAAATTAACATTAATACAATACTGTATCTAATCTACACACCTTACTCAAAATTTACCAATTGTTCCAAGTATGTCCTTTTTCTAATCCAATCTAGAGTAAGGTGGTACATTTAGTTGTCATGTCTCTTTAGCTTGCTTTAATTGGAATCAGCTCCCCAGTCTTTGTTTCCGTGACCTTGATATTTTTGAAAAGTGCTGGCCAATTATTTTGTAGAATGTCTCTCAATTTAGGTTTGTCTGATGTTTCTCTACAGTTAAATTTACATTAGACATTTTTGATAAAAAATATTCCAGGAGTAATGTTGTGTCTTTCTCAGTATGTCACATGAGGAGGCAGATAATGTTGATTTCTCATATTACTATGTTTCATTAATTTTGATCAGTGAAGGTTCTGGGCTTTCAGAAGAATCATAGTCATGGCAATAATAGCTTTAGAATCACACAGAAGAGATTCCAAAATATGTTTACAAATTTTTTCCAATTAAATTTTTAAAAATGTGTACTGACTTCAGATGACTCCCTGGAAGGGTTAAGTATGATATGTGGTATGCTGTTACCACACAGATACTCCCACATCTGAATTTTTTCACCTCAGGTCTTTTATTACATATTTCTAAGCAACTATGAATATATCCAAAGATTCTGTGAAAATCACAGGCTCCAGAGGAGATCAACACCTTTACAAGTAGGTTTAAAGCATACTCTATGTAGGTTTCAGCCAGAGGCACACCCCAAAGTGACAAAATCTCCCACCAATGGATCTGCCAATCTGGGGTCACAGGGGATGACCCTGCCCCCACAGCTCCACATTCTCTGCTTGGGTTGCATATGCTTAAGACTCCAAGCAATTTCATCCTTCAAAATCTAGGTAGAGGTAGCTATACAGCTATAGCTATGCTGGCTGTCGTGCATGCTGTACTAGGGCCCACTAGTAGGAATCACACCTGCCGTTGCTGCCGAAGTACACGGAGTAGAACCCATGATGTGAGATGGCACTGCGCAGTGAGGCCCTTTCTTTGACTACGCTCCCATCCCTTCACACATGTTTCAAGTTTCAGAGCATGTGTCAAACCAAAGAGGAAAGAAGCACTGAACTGGAAATGAGATTAATGCTCTAATTTAGGACAAATTTTTAAAACCTGAAAATAAAACTGTTAATACTTGAAACTGCCTAAACAGCTATAGAATCTAGCTAAGATTCCATATAACAGTGAGTTCAAAGAATAGTGGTTGAGAAAATAATTAAGCTATTCCTTGATAATATGCTGAGTCCAGCCCATTCAATGAATTCGTTACACACTTACACACACACACACACACACACACACACACACACACCAAGAAGTCCTCTTCTCATAAACTGTTTTTGAGGGACTAGTATTCCAAAGAATATTCAAGAAGAGTATATTTTAAAGTTTTCTTGCCTGAAGAAAATCTAAGATGAGTCCTGGATATATACTGAGAACTAAAATCCATCAAAGCAGAAACATTGGTAACTTAACTTTACTCAAACTTTCTAGGAGAGAGTTATGATACATTTAGAAGTGTCTTTAAAGTCATAAAATATATTTTAAACATACAAAAAAAGAAAAAAGTAATCCTCAAGGGGAAAAGGAGCCACATTTTCTTCCACTTATACCAAATATGGCACGATATTATCTAAGGGAAAAATATTTTAGTATATTATCTATTATTTACAAATTGACCTGTTTTCATTTAATAACATATGTAGACAAGGGGTTTTTTCTTACCTTTTAAAAGGCACAGCATTTTTCAGAACACTTTCCACGTCAGCAACATCTGCTCTGGCAAGATCGGCCACAGTAAGAAAGCCAGAAGCATAGAGGAATCTGGCTCTCTGTGCATTAAGTAAGGATACCCGGACCAGGTCACACAGCTCCCTCTGGATGCCAAATGTAAGACGCTTCTGAAACTGGGACAGTAGTAGTTCCATGTTGTGCCAGCCCAGGCGGTTGGAAAACACTGTAATCATCCCTAGAATATTCATATAATATTTATTGAATTAAAAATTCTTTCTAGACCAATTCTCCGTTTCTTGAGATGTATTTTTATTTCACTGCTGTTGTTATTTTTTCTGCAGAATTATAAAGTTTAACAGGCCCAAGGTATAAAATAATAGGAGAGCAGACATCTTTAAGGGCCTAGCTAATTGGCTAGACACATTAAATATCATCTCATTTTTTCTTAATCATGAACTTGCATTTGAAAAAATTGAGGCAGAGCACATAAACACAAAACAAACAAAAAGCCCTCACTAGTTTGCCTCTCTCTCTCTATTTTTTTCCTTACTTTCTTTAAAGAAGAAAGAACTCTTAAAACAGGTAAAGAACTCTTTTCACCTAGAGGAAAACAAGAGAGCTAATTTAAATTGTCAAGTGCTGAGAGGATTATTTACAAAGAGTGAAAGTCCCATTGATAATTTCATAAAAAAAAAAAAAAAGGTTGCCCAGCTTGATAGCTATACCCTCTTGAAATAAAGAGGCCAGAGTAGCCAAGTCTCAAGTCATTAAGAAAATCACTTCCCTACAAGAACATTAACCCTAGAGGTAATCTGAGATCTTTGATGCCAGTGAGTTGAAGGGTAAGTCTCTCCCTTCTTACTACCCTCTCCTGGCATCTTTCCCTCGGTAATCTCTCATGCACACAATTTCACAAGGAAACTTCTTACACATGTAAACACACTCTCCAGCAGCCTAGGATTTCCCTCCTAAGGGCTTAAGGATTTCTTGGTAAAATCAGACCTAGAACTTCCCTTGTTTGCCTAGCTTAGAAGATAAGAGTTTAATTTTATTAAGAAAGACCAGTATTTCCTTAGAGAACAGATATTTAAAACAATGAGACAGAAGTCCAGAAAGCCCTCTCCACTTGCCATCTTCCACAATAACAAGTATTAATCAATAACTTGATGAAAAAATGAAGACCAGTGAGAACTGTGTCTGTTTCTTCTTACAATATGCTCCCCCACCAAAAAAAAAAAAGACAGAAAAACAGAAAGAAGAGCGATGGTCAGCAGGTTGCTAGGGAATGGAAGGGGACCAAGATCCAGACACTCAGCCAGCTGCCAGTCTTCTGTAGCAGGGTAACTGAGCCCACAGGAGTCATAGTTTTGGGTGTTTTGATGATGACAGGAACTATATAAAATTATGGCTTAACATGATCCCCTCACTTTTAGAGAAACCTACAGTAAAATGGAATTTGAAAAAAAGTAATCTTAACTTGACCTCAAACCACAGAGTCTTAAATAAATGTGGGAACACTTGTTTAACTGACCTGCATAAACAGCAGCCGACTGTTGTAACGATTGAATCTGTCCACGACTGCATCCATATTTCTGATTAATTTCCTTTAAGGGAACTTCACTGATTAAATCTAATAGCACAAGACTGGTAAAAAACCTAGAAAGTAAATTACCAAAAGTATGGTAAGAGGTCACTTATGTCTACTATGAAAGTACAATGTATGTTGAGAAACAAGAAAGAACCAAAAAAGGTAAGAGGGTGAGAAGGTGAGAAGATTCCTAATAGGATATAGGATTAGTGGACAAAGAGCTCAATGTTCGTAAATTCTAACATACGTTAGTACTATAGCAAAAAACTAATATCTGTATAACAAAAAGATTTTGTTCATATTTCAATAATGCTAACTAATTTTAAGAAATGAGACTGGGTTCAAGAAATATGATGGCACAAAAATTTTAAAGAACACTTGATACACAATTATATCACCTAATCATATTTCAATCAAAATTTGGTTATAAAGAAGTTTTGATGTGAAAGGCAATTGTGCCACAAATAAGCCAAGTATATAATCCTTACAAAATTTACACTTGACTATGATGTAAATAATATGAGACTAATGCTTTAAGAAAAATAATTTTATTATATTTCAAAGAAGCTAAAGCCTGTACAATTTCCCCACCTGAATCTTTTAATTGGCTCTTCCCTACTGGTAACAAATCAATTCAAAGGATGATACAAACCATATCCTCAAATGGAGCCACACTAAGTTGGCAATTCTGATCATATCTTCTTTAAGGGAAGAAAGTAATTAAGAGTTCTACTTTAAAAAGTCTTGATATATAGTGGCTTCTTATAAGCTACAAAGAAGAAACTAAAATATCAATAAATTCAGTAAATACAAGAAGTTGAAAATTTTTACTATATTCAGCCAAAACTTTTATTTTAATGACAATGAAAGTGATTACAATAAACTGAACATCTACTGTATATCCAATACTGTGTTAAAAACTGGATAGTCCAGGCTCCTTGATATTTACCTTTTATGGATGGCCATTTGTCGGTGCTGTTTCTCAGTTCTGGCTGCTACTTTTCCTTTCACACAGCGAGCCAAGAACCCTTCTTCAACTCCCACTAGCTCTGCCACCCGTTTCATAGAAGCTGGCAACTTCTCCCATAAACAGAAAAATCGATACCAATCAATAGTAGTCCAATCCTCAAACACAGGTGTAACCTAAAGGGAAGAAGCATCATTCATTACCTAAAACTATTGCATTACAAAAGGGACAAAATCGTAAACGTATACTTCATGTTAAAAACAAAGGCCTCATGGGCTTCCCTGGTGGCGCAGTGGTTGAGAGTCCACCTGTCGATGTAGGGGACACAGGTTTGTGCCCTGGTCTGGGAAGATCCCACATGCCGCGGAACGGCTGGGCCCATGAGCCATGGCCGCTGAGTCTGCGTGCCCGGAGCCTGTGCCCCGCAACGGGAGAGGCCACAACAGTGAGAGGCCCGCGTACCGAAAAAACAAACAAACAAACCAACAAAGTCTTCAGTATTTGGAAAAATTTCTAAATATGATAATGCCTCACTTATATGGAAACTTCATTTAATCACAAACAACTCACTGACAAGAGAAAAGAAGAGACCACTAAGCACACAAGCTGGATTTTACAGAATCCAAGGACTTTAATCATAGACACTTTTAATCTCGGTATTCTGATGTTAAATACAATCTTAAGTATTTTGTATGACTTCTAAGAAAATACAGGGAGGGGAAAGAGGAATCAATATTCACAATTGCTATAATATATTTATTATCTGAAGTGTCCAGTATTCAACAACAACAAAAAAAAACAATGAGACATTCAAAGAAACAGAAACATGTGTCTCAAACACAGGGGAAAAAGCAGGCAAAAGAAACACCTTTGAGGGGTTCCAGATGTCAGAAATATCTGCAAAGACTTCAAAGAGACATTAAAAGTATGGTCAAAGAACAGCAACAACAAAAAAAAAACATGCTTAATAATGTAAAGGAAAGTATGATGACAATGTCTCATCAAGTAGGGAATATGAATAAAGAGAAATGATTAAAAAAAAAGAGCCAAATGGAAATTCTAGAGTTAAAAAATACAACTGAAATGAACTATTAACTATAGAGCTCAACAGTAGATGCAAGCTGGCAGAATAAAGAATCAGCAAACATGAAGATAGATCCATCAAGATTATGTAATCTGAGAGGTGAGAAAAAAGGAAAAAAAAAATGAACAGAGCCTCAGAGAAATGTGGGAAGCATTAAAGTGTACCAACACATGCATAATGAGAGTACCAGAAGAAGACAGAAAGGAACAGAAAGAACATTTGAAGAAATTATGGCTAAAACCTTTCCAAATTTAACGGAAAACTTTACATATGCCAGAGACTAAAAGTGAACTCCAACTAGGAAAGCTCAAAAAGACCCACACCCTGATGCATCAGAGTCAAAATGTAAAATACCAAGTGAAAATCATGAAAGCAGCAAAAGAAAAACAATGCATCATATACAAGGGAAACCAAAAAAAATTAAGAGCCGACTTCTCATCAAAAACAATGGAGGACAGGGCTTCCCTGGTGGCGCAGTGGTTGAGAGTCCACCTGCCGATGCAGGGGACATGGGTTCGTGCCCCAGTCCGGGAGGATCCCACATGCCACAGAGCGGCTGGGCCCATGAGCCATAGCCGCTGAACCTGCGCGTCCGGAGCCTGTGCTCCGCAACAGGAGAGGCCACAACAGTGAGAGGCCCGCATGCTGCAAAAAAAGAAAAAAAACAATGGAGGACAGAATGCTGTGAAACAACGTGTTCAAACTGCTGAAAGAAAAGAAAAGTCAACAAAGAATCTTATATAAAGGAAAACTAACTTTATAAAATAAAGGCATAACAAAGACATTCCCAGATAAACACAAAATTTGTTGCTAGCAGATCTGCCTACAAGAACTACTAAAGAAAAGTTCTTCTGGTTGAAAGAGAGTGACCCAAAACAGTATATTAATTCCACACAGAAAAACAAGGAGTGCCAACAAAGGTAACTGCATGGGTACTTGTAAAGACAGTATTATTGCATATTTCCCCTCTTTTCTTCTCTTGACTGACTTTAAAAAGCAACTGTACAAAACAGTATGTATAAAACATATAAAAATACAAAATGTTTGACAATAACAGCCCAAAGGAGGCAGATGGGAGCAAAGCTATATTGAAGTAGGAAATAACAAGAGAGAGTAACTAAATCCATAGAAACAAAAAAAGGGAAGCACAAATCTTAAATAAAAATGTAAATATAACAAATTTTATATGTATACATTTGCTCTCCTTTCTACTCTCAGCTTCTTTAAAGACATAAAATTGTATAAAATAACAATTATAACAATGTATTGTTGGGTTTGTAACACATGTAGATTAGATGTAACATGTATAACACTAATAGCACCAAAAAGAAAAAAAAAAAGGAATAGGAATACAGCTATACAAGAATAATGTTTCTATATCTCAATGGGATTAAGTAAGTATAAATTTTAAGCTGTATATGCTAACCCCTTGAGTAATTACTGGGAAAATAACTTCAAAAAATATAGAGAAAAAGTAAAGAAATTTAAATGTTATACTAGAAAGTTTTGCTTAATTCAAAAGAAATCAGTAAAAGTACAAGAGAACAAAAGAAGACGTGAGATATATAGAAAACAGACAAAATGTGGAAGATGTAAATCCAACTACATCAATAGTAACATGAAATGCAAATGGACTAAATAATCTATCAAAGACAGAGATCGACAGATTGGATAAGAAAAAAACCAGAATCCAACTATATGCTGTCTATAAGAGACACATTACAGATTCAAAAATACAACAGGTCAAAAGTAAAAGGAAGTGAAAATATGCAAGCCACAACTATAACAAAGCCAGAGTAACTAGACTAATATCAGATAAAATAGACTTCTAAAAAAAAGTTCACAGAAGAGGAATATTTTATAATGACAACAGGACCCATCCAACAAACAAACATAACAACTGTAAATACATACAGGGTTCTGAAACACATGAACAAAACTTGACAGAAATGAAGAAACAGACAATTCAAAAATAAGAGTTGAAGATTTAAATACCCTCACTTTCAACAGTGGAAAGAAGAACTAAGAAGATCAACAGGAAATAGAAGGTGAAAACGATACAGTAAATCAACTAGACCTAACAGACATCTGTAGAACTTCAACCAGCAACAGCAGAATGCACATTCTTCTTGAGGCCACATAGAACATTTTCCAGGACAGACCATCTACTAGGCAATAAAACAAGCCTCAATAAATGTAAAAGGATTGAAATCATGTGAAATATGTTTTCTGACAATGGAATGAAATTAAAAATAAATTTTAAAAAATTTTGGAAATTCACAATGTAGAAATTAAACAAGATGCTACTAAATAACAATGGGTCAGAGAAGAAATCACAATTGAAATTAAAAACTACCTTGAAACAGATGAAGATAAAAAATGAAAACATAAAATACCAAAATTTATGGGATACAGTGAAAGTAGTGCTTTGAAAGAAATTTATAGTTATAAATGCCTATACTAAAAAAGAATAAAGATCTAAAATCAATATCCTAATCTTCCACCTTAAGACACTGCAAATTGAAGGGCAAAGGAAAGCCAAAGCAAGAAGGAAAAAAAAAAAAACTATAAAGAGCAGAAATTAATGAAACAGAGTAAAAAATAATAGAGAAAATCAACCTACCCAAAATAGGTTCTGTTAAAAGGTAAACTGAAACACATTAAAATTTTCAAGAGTTTATTTGAGCACGCACCAATTAGAATTGGGCAGTGCCAAACCAAAGGCAGTTAGGAGTCCTCTAATGACAGGAGCTAGGGGCAAAGTTTTTAAAGAGAAGATGCTGAAGAAAATCAAAGCAATTACAGGACTGGTTATAGCTTCAGCAGTTGCCTTATTTGGGAGAACCTAGTTGGCTTTTTGTGATTGGTTGTTCTCAAGTTTCACTTTCTTGGATTCAAGTGCATTGACTAAGGCTTAAGTTCTTGTTTGCTTACATAAGCTGCTAAGACAGGCTTCCTTATTTAAGTATTGTTAACAGTTCTTTGAAACAATACTGAAACCTTTAGCTAGATTGATCAAGAAAAAGAGAGAATACTCAAATTACTAAAATCAGGAATGGAAGAGGGGACACTACTACTGCCTTATAGAAATAAAAAGAATCATAAAAAAATACTATGAACAATTGAATACCAACAAACTAGATAACCTAGATGAAATGGACAAATTCCTGGAAACATACCAACTACCAAAACTGATTCAAGAAAAAATAGAAAATCTAAATAGACCTAAAACAAGAATAGAGACTGAATTAGTAATCAAAAAATGTACTCCAAAGAAATGTCTAAGCCCAAATGGCTTGACTGGTGAAATCTATTACCAAATGTTTAAATAATTAACAGCAATCCTTCACAATTTCTTCCAAAAAGAGAGAGGAACACTTCCTAATTCATTCACTACCTCAAACCACACAAAATCATCATGAGAGTAAAGAACTACAGACCAATGTGTCTTAAGAATGTAGATGCAACAATCCTCAACAAAATACCAGCAAACCAAATCTAGCAACATGTAAATAGTACTATACAACATGATCAAGTGAGATTTACCCAGAAAATTCAAGATTAATATCATATCTGAAAATCAAATAATGTAATATCAATAGAATAATGGACAAAAATCCCATGATGATCTCAATAGATGCAGAAAAAGCACGTCACAAAATCTAACACCTTTTTGTGATTAAAAAAATTCAACAATCTAGGAATAGAAGGTAAATTCCTCAACCTGATAAAGGCTATGTGCAAAAAATCCACAGCTAACATCATACTTGATGGTGAAAGCCTGAACACTTTCCCTCTAAGATCAGGAACAAGACAAAGATGTCTGCTCTCACTATCTCTATTCGTATTTAACTAGAGATTCCAGACAGGTCAAGAAAAAGGTCAAGAAAAAGAAATAAAATTCATCTATAGTGGAAATGATTCATCTATTTGCAAATGATATGAACTTGTATATAGAAAATCCTAAGGAATCCACCAAAATACTATTAAAATTAATGAACAAGTTTAATAGGCTGCAGCATACAAGATCAAAATATTAAAAAATTGTTCATACATTTCAATAAACAATCTGAAAAGAAAATTAACAAAGGAATTCCATTTACAATAGCATTAAAAACAATAAAATGTTTAAGAATAAGTTTAACAAAAGACATATAAAACTTGTACTCTGAAAACTATAAAAACTGTTGAAAGAAATTAAAGACCTACACAAATGTGAAGACAGCCATGTACACTAACTGGAAGACTTAACATTGTTAATTGTCATCAAAATTAAAAATCTTTGTGCTTCAAAAGACATAATCAAAAACTTGAAAAGACATCCCACAGAATGCAAGAAAATATTTCCATATCATATATCTCATAAGAGACTTGTATCCAGAATATATAAAGAACTCTTACAACTCAATAATAAAATGATAAATAACCCAATTTAAAAATGGGCAAAGGATCTGAGTAGATATTTTTCTAAGGAAGATAGATATTCATGTGGTCAAGAAACAGATGGAAAGGTGTTCAACGTCACTACCCATTAGGGAAATACAAATTCAAACTATAATGAGATAGCACTTCAAGCCCATAAGGATATACTTAAAAAGACAGATAAAAACAAGCATTGGAGAGATGTGGAGAAATGTGAACCCTTGTACATTGCTTATGGTAATGTAAAATTATGCAGCTGCTTTTTAGGACTTTGGAAGCTCCTCAAAATGTTAAAATTAGAGTTACCATATGATCCAGCAGTTCTAATTCTAGAAATATACCTAAGAGAATCCAAAACATATGTCCACGAAAACTTGAATATGAATGTTAACAGCAGCATTACTCATAATAGTCAAAAAGTAAAAACATATCAAATGTCCATCATTTTGATGAATGGATAAAGATGTAGTACATCTCTACAATGAAATATTATTCTGCAATATAAAGGACTTAAGAACTGATACATGATAAAACATGGATGAACCTTGAAAACATTATGCTAAGTGAAAGAAACCAGCCATAAAAGACCACATATTATATAATTCCATTTATATGAATAAGAATAGAATAGAAAGTCTATAGAAAAACAGAAATCACACTGGTGGTTGCTCAGGGGTAGGGGAAGATGAGGAGGTTGAAGGAAAATGGGGAGTGACTGCTAATGGGTACAGGGTTTCTTTCTGAGATGATGAAAATGTTCTGAAATTAGATGTTGATGACTGCACAACTCTGTGAACATACTAAAAATCATTGACTTGTACACTTTAAATTATATACTATGTGAATTGTATTGCAACACAGCTATTTAAAAAAAACTCAAATTCCCTATGAGAAAATTTTCAGAACACTCCTGAAAGCCCCAAAGTAGACTCAAAGAAATAGAAAAACATCTCTTTTCATAAATAAGACCAATCAAATTAAAAAGGATGTCAGTCAGTTCTCCTCCATGTTAATGTATAAATTTAACAATACCAATGAAAATACCAAGTTAATTCTAAGCGATATATGAAAAGGGAGGTAAGCAAGAATACCTATGAACACTAAAAAAGGAGAGCAATGAAACTAACCCTACTAGATAATACAACAAAAGCTTTTAATTAAAACAGAGGTAGTAGTGTACATATTGGTAAAATTGGTCTGTTGTCAGGTCAACAAATGAAATAGAAATATACCCAACAACAAATGGAAATTAGAAATGCGTCTAAACACAAATGCAAATTAGTACATAAAAATTGGAGAAAAAAGTTAAATGAAAGCTGAAGAAAATTTTTCAGTCACTGTGTGTAAACAAATCTTTTTAATAAATAAAGATGTGACTACAGATAGCCATTATGAAAAAAGATAAAATTGAAGAACCATATATTAGAATAAACTCTAAATGGAATAGAGCGCAAAAGAGAGGGACTACAATCATATAATTACTTGAAGAAAATGTGAGAGAATTTATAATCTCAGAACAAGAAAAGCATTTCTCACTGATTCTAAAGTTCAAAATTCAACTACATTTTTTTTTAAATGCTATACAAAACACACAATAAACAAAGTCAAAAGCCAAGTGAAAAACTAGGAGAAAAATATTTATACCACAAAGAACTACTCTCCCTAATATATGTAAAAGAATTGTTAAAACTTAAGAAAAAGACCAAAAATACAATAGAAAAATGTGCAAAAGACATGGACAACTCATAGAAAATAAAAGAATACTACCTTAAACATATAGAAAAAATGTTCAAATTTATTCATAATAAAAAGTGTAAATTAAAAGTACACTCAAAAATATAAAAGCTTGACAATATAATTTTATTTATGAGGTTGTGGGAAAATAACCACTCTCATATAGCACTGGTAAAACTGGAAAATGATATAAATGCTATAGAGGGCAATGCAAAACCAAAATCACCTATGTCTTTACACTTGACCCAGCAATCATACTTCTAGGATTCTTTTGCAAAGATACACCTCCATCAAAACTAAACTAAACAATAATATATGCCAAAGTTACTCACTGCAGCATCATTTGCCATACCAAAATACTGGGAACAACTCAAATATCCATCAGAGAACTGACTGAATAAACAATGGATTATCCACATACACAATGGGGTTATACAGATATAAAAAGAATAAAAATCCCATGAACTGACAAAGAGTGATTTCCAAGATATATTAGATATATTGTTAAAGGGGAAAAAGAGGTACAAAGTAATGTATATAGAATACTATCCTCTGAATAAGAAAGGTAAAGTGAGACTGTATCTAAGCACTTGCTAATATTTATTAGCACTTGCTAATATTTATACAATGAAAAAGACATACACCAGAAACTAATGAAAACAATTATCTATGAAGGTAAGAGGAAACGGCATGCAGAGCATTGACATATAGCTGCCAGACTTCACTGGGTATTCCTTTTTATATAGTTCTGACTTTTGAATCACATAAATGTTTTAAATATTCAAAAAACAAAATAGTACATGCAAACTTAAATGTTTTATTTAAAAAAATAAATGTACATTAACTTGGCAATTTTTTGAGATAGGGTTAAGGTCTTTTGAGTGTGAGTCTATTGATTAGAATTTACCATGGCTTTCTTATGTAAACCATACTCACAATACATTGTCTCATAAATCCAGTTACTCTTTTGGTCAAGTGAAATTAGACATTAAAGAAAATTGCAAAATACTCTGTGAACAGTATCCTTCTAGTTGTTTTCCCATATAGATTATAATTTTTTTTCAGAGCTTTACAGAAGTCTCACTCACATGTTTTATCAGCAATTATTTTAGTAACTTGCATTAAATCTAATTTTCATAGAAGGAAACTGGCAGTCTGACTCTAGAGCCCATAATCATAACCAATGTAAAATAAATGAGACTTATTTATAAGGCCATGCCAGATAACTGGTAAGACCAGCTTTGAGATTCTTCTTAGACACATTCTCAGGCACAGAAGTTTGAACACATTATCACCCACGTAGTACACATGTTCACTGGAAGGACGGAGGGAAGGCCCTGTCCAGAAATTTCTCCTCTGCTCGCCTCTATATAGTGTTTTTATTGAAATACATTTCTTGATAAGCCTTCCTAATTCTTATAATTTCAAATTTACCCCCCACTCTCTTGCCTATCAAAACACATGCACTTGCTCTTTCCCCCTTCCCAACTTTATTGAGGCATAATTGACAAATGAAATTGCATATATTTAAGGTGTACAATATACTGATTTGACATATGTATTCACTGTGAAATGATTACCACAATCAAGTTAATTAGCACATCTATCACCTCACATAGTTACCACTGTGTGCATGTGTGTGGTGAGATTCTCTCCGTAAGCAAATTCCAAGTATACAATACAGTATTATTAGCTAAAATCACTATGCTGTACATTAAATTCCCAGAACTTATTCATCTTACACAGGCATACATTGGGGATATTCTGGGTTCAGTTCAAAACATTACAATAGAGGGAAGAGGGGGAAGATGGCGGAAGAGTAAGACGCGGAGATCACCTTCCTCCCAACAGATACATCAGAAATACAACTACACGTGGAACAACTCCTACAGAACACCCACTGAACGCTGGCAGAAGACCTCAGACCTCCCAAAAGGCAAGAAACTCGCCACGTACCTGGGTAGGCCAAAAGAAAAAAGAATAAACAGAGACAAAAGAATAGGAAAGGGACCTGCACCAGTGGGAGGGAGCTGTGAAGGAGGAAAGGTTTCCACACACTAGGAAGCCCCTTCAGGGGCAGAGACTGCGGGTGGTGGAGTGGGGAAGCTTCGGAGCCACGGAGGAGAGCACAGCAAAAGGGGTGCAGAGGGCAAAGCGGAGAGATTCCCGCACAGAGGATCGGTGCCGACTGGCACTCACTAGCCCGAGAGGCTTGTCTGCTCACCCGCCGGGGCAGGCGGGGCTGGGAGCTGAGGCTAGGGCTTGGCTAGGACTGGCGGCGTGAACACAGCCTGAAGGGGTTACTGCACCACGGCTAGCTGGGAGGGAGTCCGGGGAAAAGTCTGGACCTGCCAAAGAGGCAAGAGACTTTTTCTTCCCTCTTTGCTTCCTGGTGTGCGAGGAGAGGGGATTAAGAGCACTGCTTAAAGGAGCTCTAGAGACGGGCGCGAGCCGTGGCTAGCAGCGCAGACCCCAGAGACGGGCATGAGAGACGCTAAGGCTGCGGCTGCCGCCACCAAGAAGCCTGTGTGCGAGCGCAGGTCACTATCCACACCTCCCTTCCGGGGAGCCTGTGCAGCCCGCCACTGACAGGGTCCCGGGATTCAGGGACAACTTCCCGGGAGAAAGCACGGCGCACCTCAGGCTGGTGCCACCTCCCGACGGCCTCTGCCACCTCAGGCTCGCCCCGCATCGTGCCCCTCCCTCCCCCCGGCCTGAGTGAGCCAAAGCCCCCGAATCAGCGGCTCCTTTAACCCTGTCCTGTCTGAGCGAAGAACAGACGCCCTCCGGCGACCTACACGCATAAGCGGGGCCAAATGCAAAGCTGAACCCCGGGAGCTGTGCGAACAAAGAGAAAGGGAAATCTCTCCCAGCAGCCTCAGGAGCAGTGGATTGAATCTCTACAATCAACTTGATGTACCCTGCATCTGTGGAATACCTGAATAGACAACGAATCATCCCAAATTCAGGAGGTGGACTTTGAGAGCAAGATTTATTATTTTTTCCCCTTTTCCTCTTTTTGTGAGTGTGTATGCGTATGCTTCTGTGTGAGATTTTGTCTGTATAGCTTTGCTTTCACCATTTTTCCTAGGGGTCTATCTGTCCATTTTTTCTTTTGTTTTTTTACTTAAAAAAATTTTTTTTCTTCATTAATTATTTTTTATTTTAATAACTTTATTTTATTTAATCTTAGTTTAGTTTATTTTATTTTATCCTCTTTCTTTCTTTCTACTTTTTCTCCCTTTTATTCTGAGCCGTGTGGATGAAAGGCTCTTGGTGCTGCAGCCAGGAGTCACTGCTGTGCCCCTGAGGTGGGAGAGCCAAGTTCAGGTCACTGGTCCACAAGATACCTCCCAGCTCCACGTAATATCAAATGGTGAAAATCTCCCAGAGATCTCCATCTCAACACCAACACCCAGCTTCACTCAACGACCAGCAAGCTACAGTGCTGGACACCCTATGCCAAACAACTAGCAAAACAGGAACACAACCCCACCCATTAGCAGAGAGGCTGCCTAAAATCATAATAAGTCCACAGACACCCCAAAACACACCACCAGACGTGGACCTCCCCACCAGAAAGACAAGATCCAGCCTCATCCACCACAACACAGGCACTAGTCCCCTCCACCAGGAAGCCTACACAACCCACTAAAACAACTTTAGCCACTGGGGAAAGACACCAAAAACAACAGGAACTACGAACCTGCAGCCTGCAAAAAGGAGACCCCAAATACAGTAAGATAAGCAAAATGAGAAGACAGAAAAACACACAGCAGATGAAGGAGCAAGATAAAAACCCACCAGACCTAACAAATGAAGAGGAAATAGGCAGTCTACCTGAAAAAGAATTCAGAATAATGATAGTAAAGATGATCCAAAATCTTGGAAATAGAATAGAGAAAATGCAAGAAACATTTAATGAGGACCTAGAAGAACTAAAGATGAAACGAGCAATGATGAACAACACAATAAATGAAATTAAAACTACTCTAGAAGGGATCAATAGCAGAATAACTGAGGCAGAAGAACGGATAAGTGACCTGGAAGATAAAATAATGGAAATAACTACTGCAGAGCAGAATAAAGAAAAAAGAATGAAAAGAACTGAGGACAGTCTCAGAGACCTCTGGGACAACATTAAACGCACCAACATTCGAATTATAGGAGTTCCAGAAGAAGAAGAGAAAAAGAAAGGAACTGAGAAAACATTTGAAGAGATTATATAGAAAACTTCCCTAATATGGGAAAGGAAATAATTAATCAACTCCAGGAAGCACAGAGAGTCCCATACAGGATAAATCAAAGGAGAAACACGCCAAAAAACATATTAATCATGCTATCAAAAATTAAATACAAAGAAAATATGTTAAAAGCAGCAAGGAAAAAACAACAAATAACACACAAGGGAATCACATAAGGTTAAGAGCTGATCTTTCAGCAGAAACTCTGCAAGCCAGAAGGGACTGGCAGGACATATTTAAAGTGATGAAGGAGACAAACCTACAATCAAGATTACTCTACCCAGCAAGGATCTCATTCAGATTTGATGGAGAAATTAAAACCTTTACAGACAAGCAAAAGCTGAGAGAGTTCAGCACCACCAAACCAGCTTTACAACAAATGCTAAAGGATCTTCTCTAGGCAAGAAACACAAGAGAAGGAAAAGACCTACAATAACAAACCCAAAACAATTAAGAAAATGGGAATAGGAACATACATATTGATAATTACCTTAAATGTAAATGGATTAAATGCTCCCACCAAACACAGACTGGCTGAATGGATACAAAAACAAGACCCATATATATGCTGTCTACTAGAGACGCACTTCAGACCTAGGGACACATACAGACTGAAAGTGAGGGGATGGAAAAAGATATTCCATGCAAATGGGAACCAAAAGAAAGCTGGAGTAGCAATTCTCACATCAGACAAAATAGACTTTAAAATAAAGACTATTACAAGAGACAAAGAAGGACACTACATAATGATCAAAGGATCGATCCAAGAAGAAGATATAACAATTGTAAATATTTATGCACCCAATATAGGAGCACCTCAATACATAAGGCAAATACTAACAGCCATAAAAGGAGAAATCAACAGTAACACATTCATAGTAGGGGATTTTAACACCCCACTTTCACCAATGGACAGATCATCCAAAATGAAAATAAATAAGGAAACACAAGCTTTAAATGATACATTAAACAAGATGGACTTAATTGATATTTATAGGACATTCCATCCAAAAGCAACAGAATACACATTTTTCTCAAGTGCTCATGGAACATTCTCCAGGATAGATCATATCTTGGGCCACAAATCAAGCCTTGGTAAATTTAAGAAAATTGAAATTGTATCAAGTATCTTTTCCGACCACAACGCTATGAGATTAGATATCAATTACAGAAAAAGTTCTGTAAAAAATACAAACACGTGGAGGCTAAACAATTCACTACTTAATAACGAAGTGATCACTGAAGAAATCAAAGAGGAAATCAAAAAATACCTAGAGACAAATGACAGTGGAGACACGACAACCCAAACCCTATGGGATGCAGCAAAAGCAGTTCTAAGAGGGAAGTTTATAGCAATACAATCCTACCTTAAGAAACAGGAAAATCTCGAATAAACAATCTAACCTTGCACCTAAAGCAATTAGAGAAAGAAGAACAAAAAAACCCCAAAGTTAGTAGAAGGAAAGAAATCATAAAGATCAGATCAGAAATAAACGAAAAAGAAATGAAGGAAACAATAGCAAAGATCAACAAAACTAAAAGCTGGTTCTTTGAGAAGATAAACAAAATTGATAAACCATTAGCCAGACTCATCAAAAGGGAGAAGACTCAAATCAATAGATTTAAAAATGAAAAAGGAGAAGTAACAACTGACATTGCAGAAATACAAAATCATGAGAGATTACTACAAGCAACTATATGCCAATAAAATGGACAACCTGGAAGAAATGGACAAATTCTTAGAAATGGACAACCTGCCAAGACTGAATCAGGAAGAAACAGAAAATATGAACAGACCAATCACAAGCACTGAAATTGAAACTGTGATTAAAAATCTTCCAACAAACAAAAGCCCAGGACCAGATGGCTTCACAGGTGAATTCCATCAAACATTTAGAGAAGAGCTAACACCTATCCTTCTCAAACTCTTCCAAAATATAGCAGAGGGAGGAACACTCCTAAACTCATTCTCCAAGGCCACCATCACCCTGATACCAAAACCAGACAAGGATGTCACAAAGGAAGAAAACTACAGGCCAATATCACTGATGAACATAGATGCAAAAATCCTCAACAAAATACTAGCAAACAGAATCCAACAGCACATTAAAAGGATCATACACCATGATCAAGTGGGGTTTATTCCAGGAATGCAAGGATTCTTCAATATACGCAAATCAATCAATGTGATACACCATATTAACAAATTGAAGGAGAAAAACCATGTGGTCATCTCAATAGATGCAGAAAAAACTTTTGACAAAATTCAACACCCATTTATCATAAAAACCCTCCAGAAAGTAGGCAGAGAGGGAAATTTCCTCAACATAATAAAGGCCATATATGACAAACCCACAGCCAACATCATCCTCAATGGTGAAAAACTGAAAGCATTTCCACTAAGATCAGGAAAAAGACAAGGTTGCCCACTCTCACCACTCTTATTCAACATAGTTTTGGAAGTTTTAGCCACAGCAATCAGAGAAGAAAAGGAAATAAAAGTAATCCAAATCGGAAAAGAAGAAGTAAAGCTGTCACTGTTTGCAGATGACATGATACTATATATAGAGAGAGAATCCTAAAGATGCTACCAGAGAACTACTAGAGCTAATCAATGAATTTGGTAAAGTAGCAGGATACAAATTTAATGCACAGAAATCTCTTGCATTCCTATACACTAATGATGAAAAATCTGAAAGTGAAATCAAGAAAACACTCCCATTTACCACTGTAACAAAAAGAATAAAATATCTAGGAATAAACCTACCTAAGGAGACAAAAGATCTGTATGCAGAAAATTATAAGACACTGATGAAAGAAATTAAAGATGATAGAAATAGATGCAGAGATATACCATGTTCTTGGATGGGAAGAATCAACATTGTGAAAATGACTCTACTACCCAAAGCAATCTACAGATTCAATGCAATCCCTATCAAACTACCACTGGCATTTTTCACAGAACTAGAACAAAAAATTTCACAATTTGTATGGAAACACAAAAGACCCCGAATAGCCTGAGCAATATTGAGAAAGAACAACGGAGCTGGAGGAATCACACTCTCTGACTTCAGACTATACTACAAAGCTACAGTAATCAAGACAGTATGGTACTGGCACAAAAACAGAAATATTGATCAATGGAACCTGACAGAAAGCCCAGAGATACCCACGCACATATGGTCACCTTATCTTTGATAAAGGAGGCAGGAATGTACAGTGGAGAAAGGACAGCCTCTTCAATAAGTGGTGCTGGGAAAACTGGACAGCTACATGTAAATGTATGAGATTAGAACATTCCCTAATACCATACACAAAAATAAGCTCAAAATAGATTAAAGATCTAAATGTAAGGCCAGAAACTATCAAACTCTTAGAGGAAAACACAGGCAGAACACTCTATGACATAAATCCCAGCAAGATCCTTTTTGACCCACCTCCTAGAGAAATGGAAATAAAAACAAAAATAAACAAATGGGACCTAATGAAACGTCAAAGCTTTTGCACAGCAAAGGAAACCATAAACAAGACCAAAGGACAACCCTAAGAATGGGAGAAAATATTTGCAAATGAAGCAACTGACAAAGGATTAATCTCCAAAATTTACAAGCAGCTCATGCAGCTCAATAACCAAAAACCAAACAGCCCAATCCAAAAATGAGCAGAAGACCTAAATAGACATTTCTCCAAAGAAGATATACAGACTGCCAACAAACACATGAAACAATGCTCAACATCATTAATCATTAGAGAAATGCAAACCAAAACTACAATGAGATATCATCTCACACCAGTCAGAATGGCCATCATCAAAAAATCTAGAAACAATAAATGCTGGAGAGGGTGTGGAGAAAAGGGAACGCTCTTGCACTGCTGGTGGGAATGTGAATTGGTACAGCCACTATGGAGAACAGTATGGAGGTTCCTTAAAAAACTACAAATAGAGCTACCATATGACCCAGCAATCCCACTACTGGGTATATACCCTGAGAAAACCATAATTCAAAAAGAGTCATGTACCAAAATATTCATTGCAGTTCTACTTACAATAGCCAGGGCATGGAAGCAACCTAAGTGTCCATCGACAGATGAATGGATAAAGAAGATGTGGCACATATATACAATGGAATATTACTCAGCTATAAAAAGAAACGAAATTGAGTTATTTGTAGTGAGGTGGATGGACCAAGAGTCTGTCATACAGAGTGAAGTAAGTCAGAAAGAGAAAGACAAATACCATATGCTAACACATATATATGAAATCTAAAAAAAAAAATGTCATGAAGAACCTAGGGGTAAGACAGGAATAAAGACACAGACCTACTAGAGAATGGACTTGAGGATATGGGGTGGGGGAAGGGTAAGCTGTGACAAAGTGAGAGAGTGGCATGGACATATATACACTACCAAATGTAAAATAGCCAGTGGGAAGCAGCCACATAGCACAGGGAGATCAACTCAGTGCTTTGTGACTACCTAGAGGGGAGGGATAGGAGGGTGGAAGGGAGGGAGACACAAGACGGAAGAGATATGGGAACATATGTATATGTATAACTGATTCACTTTGTTATAAAGCAGAAACTAACACAGCATTGTAAAGCAATTATACTTCAATAAAGATGTAAAAAAACAAAACAAAACAACAAAAAAAACCATTACAATAAAGCAATTATCATAATAAAGTGAGCCACACAAGTTTTTTGGTTTCCCAGTGCGTATAAAAGTTATGTTTTGGTTTAACAGTGCATATAAAAGTAGTCTCTTAAGTATGCAATAGTATTATGTCTAAAAAAACCATGCACACATCTTAATCTAAAAATAATGCTGTAAGGGAATTCCCTGGCGGTCCAGTGGTTGGGACTGCATGCTCTCACTGCTGAGGGCCGGGGTTCGCTCCCTGGTCGGGGAACTAAGATCCCACAAGCCGCAAGGTAAGATCTCTCAAGCCGCAAGGCACAGCCAAAAATAAATAAATAAAAATAAAATTTTTAGTTATAAAAAATAAAAATAATGATGTTCGAAAAATGGCACCAAAAGACTTGTTTAATGTGGGGTTACTACAAAACTTCAATTTCTAAAAAACAGATGCAGTATCTACAAAGCACAATGAAGCAGAGCAAAGTGCAATAAAACGAGGAGGTATGCCTTTAACTGAAAGTTTGTACCCTTTGACCAACACCTCCCCATGTCCCCCATACCCCAGCCCCTGGCAACCACCATTCCCCTTTGTTTCTGAGTTCAACTTTTCCGATTCTCCATTAGCGAGACCATACAAAATTTTTCTTTCTCTGTCTGGCTTATTACACTTAGTACAACACCCTCCACGTTAATCCATGTTGTCACAAATAGCAAGGTTTCCTTGTTTTTTATGGCTGAATGATATTCCATTGTATACAGTTATAAAATCCTATTTTAAGCTAATAACAACTTAACTTCGATGCTATACAAAAACTCTATGCTTTTACTTCTCCATCCCCTCATATTTTATGCCTTTAATATTACAATTTACATTTTATCTTATGTATCTATTAAATTATTGTAATTATAGTTATTTTCAATGTTTGTCTTTAACTTTTATATAAAAGTGATTTGCATACCACCATTACATTCAGAATTCTGAATCTGATTATAAATTTACCTTTACCAGTGAGTTTTACACATTCATATGTTTTTACACTGTTAATTAGCATCCTTTCATTTCAGCTTGAAGAACTCCTTTTAACATTTATTATAATGCACGTTCAGTGGTGATGAATTTCCTCACCTTTTGTTTGTTTGGGAAAGTCTTTATCTTACCTTCATTTCTGAAGGACAGAACTACCTGGTATAGCATTCTTAGTTGGCAGTTTTCTTCTTTAAATATTTTCAATATATCATACCATTCTCTCTGGAAAGTTTTTGCTAAGAAATCCACTAATGGCCTTTTGAGGTTTCCTTGTACATGACAAGAGTCTTTTCTCTTGTTGCTTTCAAAATTCTGATTCTTGGATTTTTGACAGTTTGTTGTGTCTAGATGAAGTCATTTTGGGGTTGTACCTGTTTGGGGTCCTTTTAGCTTCATGTCCATATCTCTCGCCATATTTGGCATGTTTTTAGCCATTATTTCTTTAAATAGACTTTCTGCCATTTTCTCTCTCTCTTCTCCATCTTGGACTTCAATAATGTATATGACGGCATCCCGTAAGTCTTGCAGGGTTTTTTCACTCTTCATTCTTTCCATCCCCCCAACCCCCACCCCCCCTCCTCTGGATGCATAATTTCAAATGACCTATCTCTGAGTTCACTGATTCCTTCTTCTGCTTGATCAAGTCTGCTTTTGAAGCTCTCTATTGAATTTTACAGATCACTCATTGTATTCTTCAGCTCTGGGATTTCTGGGTTTTAGGGGGCTTGGGGGGCTTTTTAAAAACGGTTTCTGTTTCTTTGTTGAACTTCTCATTATGTTCATATATTGTTTTATTTTGTTCTGTTGCCTATCTGTGTTTTCTTGTAGTAACTGAACTTCATTAAAAGGATTAGTCTGAATTCTTGGTCAGTCAGTTCATAGATCTCTATTTCTTTAAGTTTGGTTATTGGAGCTTTATTAGTTTCTTTGGTGGTGTCATGTTTCCCTGATTCTTCATTATTCTTGCATTCTGGTGTTGGTGTCTGTGCATTTGAGGAAGCAGTCTCCTCTTCCAATCCTCACATTTGCTCTGGCAGAGAAAGACCTTCACTAGTCAGGCTAGCTTGGGGCTCTAGAAAGGGCCAGCTGCTAGAGTCCATAGGAGGGCAGGCAGGGCCTCTGGTTGGGTGGGGCCACTGGCTCAGCTCTGCATTCAGGCAGGACCACTGCCTGAGCTGCCTGGTCAGGTGGAACTGCTAGCTGGGGTCCATGGATAGGCATGACCACTGGCTGAGCTCTGAGGTTGGGTAGGGCTGCTGCTTGGGTTCTCTGGTCAGGCAGGAACAAACTGTACTCCCTGGCTGGTTGGTGCTATTAGCTGGATTCCATGTTCAGGTGTAGACAGAGACTGTGCTCCACAGTTGGGTGTGCCCACAGGATGAACTCTGTGTTCATGCAGGACTCCAGGCTATGTTCCACAGTCAGGGTCCCTGGTCAGGCAAGACTGCAAGCAAGCTCTGCAGTCTGGTGGGGCTGCTGGCTTGGCTCTCTTTTTTTTTTTTTTTTTAATTAAAAGGTTTTTATTATGACCTTTATTAAGAGCTCATAAATCACATTCTTAATCTGGCTCTGTTACTATTTTTTCCCTCCACAAATTCTCCCAAAATTATAAAAAATAAAAATGTATAAATATACATTGAGGATTATGCACAGGCCACTAGCCAGGGATGCCAGCTGGGCAGAACTGCTCACCCTGCTTCCTGGCCAGATGGGGACATCATTCTGATGCCACAGTGAGTGGAATCGCTTACTGGCCTCTCTGATTGGGTGAGGTGGCCAGGAGAGATGCAGAGCCACTGCCATGATCCACACACTGGTCACTGTGAGCCCCGCCCACTTTTTTGTTACTAGCTGACCCTTGGTGGTCCAGCCTTGTCAATTCTCCCAGGGTTCTCCATGAGGCGAGACAGAAGTGACCTTCCCAGGGAATACTCCATAATGCTGAGGAAACTGGATGACTACCTTGACTCTCTTCACCCCACTGGAGAAACTGGATGCCTCAGTGTGGCACTGTGCTTGCTTGAAGGAGGGGCAACAGAGTCAAAGTGAAACCACTGTTCTTAGTGTTCTAATGTGGCCTCTCTCAGTTTTTGTGCTCTAAGAGAGTGTTTTAACCTCACCACCAGGTTCTGGGATTTTCAGAAAGGCATTCTTGACTATGAATAGTTGCTAATCTGTACTTTTGATGAGGACTAGAGCCAGGGATCTCCTATACCACCATCTTGCTTACACCAGTCCCTACATCTGCTCTTAATTGCAAAATTAAGTATTTATTTCCAGTCAGGTTCTTCCCAGAGAATATGATCTCAAACTTTATTTTACTCGATTCTTATTAAAAATATTTGTTATAAGAAATAACATTAATAAAAGATTACCTAATGTAGACAAACTTTTAAAATTCCTAATTGCATTTACTATAAATATTTTATCAAGAATCTAAGTCCCATAGTATCTTTATAAGACATTTCTCTTAGGCAATAAAATGCAATGCTTCTCCTAAATTTTTTTGTTTTTTATCTTATGAATATTGAGACTAACAAAGCTTCCCTCTTTGCTACAGCTGCTAGACAGCCCAGAACCAATGTTGGGCACAACAACTGTACATGACTTAATGGTGTTCTTGTTTATGTACCAACATTTGCTTGAGTTTTACATTATGATCTTATCTTTAATTTCCAGATATCTCATTGTCCTTTGCTGTGTTCTTACGTCACCTCAAATACTTTTTGAAAGAAAGTTGGAGAAAAAAGACAAGTAGGCAAGTAGATTGAAAAGGTCACTAGAACATTTAGCTTATTACTTTACAACAATTCTTCTTACTTCTTCTCTACTCCCACCAGTACTACCCTAGTCAAGGGAAGCAGGCAAGATATTCCCTTAGGGTATCTTTGATGCTCAGGATTCTTATAGGTATTTTCTCCCCATTTTCACAAATATAATAATGAAGAAAGCAGAACTTACCAGATAAACAATATGCAGATCATTTTCTAAAACAAAGCCCTTCATTGCTCTTTGGAGGTCAGCAAAAATATCTAAAGTATCAACTGGAGAAAGTGAAGAAGAAAGAGTTGCCGAACCAAGATGTGTTGGATGATACACACTTCCTGATTTGGGATTGGGGGTGGAGAAATAAAGGACCAAATGTTAAAAATAAAATAAAACAAATGCTGTCTTTTGGCATTCTATAATTAACATTTTAAGGCTCTGATAAATTTTACAAACAGAATCCAATGCATGGATATTTATTAGCAGGCTCTATGCTAATTGTCTGATGTTGCTGAACACAGCACTGATTTACTAAAAATGAGTTGAAAAGTCAGTTTCCTTTTATACTGCTGAAAAAGTCAATTTCCTTTTACTAAGCAGTCTTAGATACTCTAAATCACTAAAGGTGAAAAAGTGAGTAAGCTGCAATTAAGAATAATTTACCTTCTGTTCCATCACTAGCTTCAGTAATCTGGATGAATTCATTTTCTAGTAGCCACATTACACAGGCCTCAATTGCTCCAAGTTGAACAGAATCTTTATTTTTCTGAATTCCCTGCTTCCCTTCTTTCATACTTGCAGCCAAAAATGTGCAAGAAGCATAAGTTTGTATGTCCTGTGATGTACTTGCCACGCCACCAACTATTATCTGAGACAAGAGGTTTGAAATATTCTGTAACTTTTTAATAAGACACATAGGTCCTCAAAATATAAAAGAAATAACTTTGTTCCCTTAAAATATTATCAGCATCTTAATGTAGAGACTCTTTATTAACTCTTCCACCATCATTCATTACAAAGGTAGATAACACCTACTGACAACATGAAAAGTTTTCCTTAAAAGTAGATATAGCATGTTCTCATAAATGAAAATAAATGAATCATTATCTATCTGAAATGTGGGAATTAACAACATAATTAAATAATATACATCTATAAGTATATAACATATATAATATAAAGGGGGTGTTGATGGTTCATGGCCATGAACCAAATCAATTCTTCTCATCCTTCCTTTTTTAAATATGTGGGCATATATGAATGCAAGCATTGAATACTCCCCACCTAGAAGAGGGGTGAGAATCAGTGTAGAAAAAGATGAAAGTAGCATCTTATAGATATCATTTTCCTCAAACTATTCTATTACATATACTAATCTGCCCCTTGTCTTCTGTCATTTAAAGTATACTGGAAACATAACAAATCAGTCTAAACAGAGCTATTTCATTCTTTTTAATGACAGCAAAGCATAGTTTTACCAAGATTTGTTTAGTTTTAATAGTATTTTAGTTGTTTCCAGTTTCTTCTTATTACCAATAGAGCTATAATAAACATTCTTGTATCTTTAATTTGATGAAATTTCACAAATACATCCCTAGGTAAAATTCCTAGATGTGAATCTGCTGGATAAATGTCTTTGTGCATTTTTAAAAAAATTCTTAGTAGGTATGGCCACGTTTCTCTCCAAAAGAGTTTCAGCACTGTATGAGTGCCTACTTTCTACAGTCTTACCTACCCTGTGCTATCAATTACTTTCTTTTTTTTTTTCAAACAGAGCTAAAGGGGAAAAAACGAGAATGAGTACAATACCAGTCCTCCAGCACCAGCAATGAAACCAACAGCAAGGCATGCTGGTATAGGAATAGAAACTTTTTTGGATGAATACATGAAACAGTTAAAAGGGGTTACCTTTGAGGACTCTGAGCAAAAGGCTTTATTTTTCACTTTAGATACTTCCGTCTGTAAAAGTTTGCAACTTCTAATTGTGTATTTGTAATTTAATTTTATTTTAATGTCAACAGGTATTATCTGGATGGAGGAACTATGGTCCATTTTTGTCATCATTTTTTTTTTTTTTTTTTTTCCAGTACGCGGGCCTCTCACTGTTGTGGCCTCTCCCGTTGCGGAGCACAGGCTCCGAACGCGCAGGCTCAGCGGCCACGGCTCACGGGCCCAGCCGCTCCGCCGCACGTGGGATCTTCCCGGACCGGGGCACGAACCCGTGTCCCCTGCATCGGCAGGCGGACTCTCAACCACTGCGCCACCAGGGAAGCCCTGTCATCATTTTTTTAAATTCAGAAAATAATAAAGAACATCTAAAAAATAACCATCTGGCATTTGTGATTTAATACACTGTTTTGAAGTAGATTCGTATGGCACTAGCTGTATTAAACTCCAGGAAATAACTATATAAAGTAGAAGAGGTTCAGACTTGGGAAGGCTATAAATAATCTCATAAAGAAACACAAAACTAAGATTTTTCACATACTAAAGTTCTATCATTGTACTACAGGAACAAAAAAGCAAATGGTGATTTAGTGAACTCTCTCTTACCTCCAGAATAGCTCTTATCATGCTCGAAGTTACTTCTCCTTCTTGTCTTTGCAAACAGCTGCGAACAGGTTTTAGAGATCCCTGAAGTAGAGCGATACCTTTTGATTTCTCAGAGTTTTTACAAATTAAGATACTCTCACCTATAATCAAAAAAAACTATACAGTTGCAGAATCCCAACACGTTTACATAAAATACCTGCTAAAGAGAATTTAAACTGGCTTGTTTAAAAGGAGACAAGAGATAGTGGTTGTTATAGTCATATAATTATCACTAATGTTTTTATTTTCTGAATTTTGGATTGAAGGGGATCAGAATATGCTACACCAAAATATGCCACTTTAGCATAAGGATTATTTTGACCTGAAGCCAATTGGGAAGCAGCAAACATAGAAAGAGCTCTTTGCTTTCTCCTTATTTGCTTAGAAGCAGGACATAAATTTCTCTGTGAAGGTGTTCCCCTTCCTGTCTCTCACAGCAGGAGGACAATTCTTATCACTGGAGACAAAAAGTCAGTATTGAGATGGGTGTGCACAAACCTCACTAAAGAAACCTTAACTTGCATTAAACTCCAGCATATATCTACCTTCCCACAATGTACCACCCCCTAGAAGCCCAAACCCCTTTTCCTTTGTCTTGTCACTTCTCTACAATTCATCAACCTTTGTTAAAAGGGTATATAAGCCCCCAGCATCTAACTGCTTCTTTAGATTTTTATTTTTCTATTAGGGACTCTGTGTATGTAAAAAATTAAATATTAACATCAAGTCAAATATGTATGGCTTTTTTCCTGTTAATCTGTAATTTGTCAGTTTCATTTGCAGGCACTAGGCATAGAACCTAAGAGGGTAGAGGAAAAGTTTTTTCCTTCCCTACAGGATTAACTATTGTTATTGAATAATTAAGTATATAATAGTAATAGATATTTTGAAAACTATAAAGGAAAATGCAGATGCAAATTATTACTGGTTATGAAACTGCATACCAGTCCCTGTGTCCCTGTCCTTTGAAGTAAAAAGCTCCCAGGCCTCCCCTCAGTCTCAAAAGGCTGGCTCAAGAGTTAATGATTAGGAAATGTGAAGGTGTAGAAACAAAGAATAGCTGTTGGGCCAGGAAACTGGTAACAATTTAGACTATAAACCAGCCACAAAGCAGAGTCACCGAACTCTCAGTTCCCTGAAAGATATAGATAAAAGGTCTAACACACGTTCCTAAGTTGTTCTATAGGAAGCAGACCCCCAGATGAAAACTGCTGACTGCAAGCATGTAGACCCCAGACCAGCTGAACCCAGAAAACTGGTGATGCTTGAAACTTCACCTTGATGCCAACCAATCCGAGAATTGTGCAAAAGCTGCTCATGCACCCGGAAGCACCCTCCCTCACACTGACTTTAAAAGCTCTTTGCCTGCACCAAGGTGTTAAGATCGTTTTTAAGGACGCTAGTCCACCATCTTCTCCTTCTCAGTTAGCTGGCTTTTTCGAATAAAGTCACTTTCCTTGACTGAACACCTTGTCACTTGACTTACTGGCCTATCGTGTAATGAGTAGCCAAACCTGAGTTCAGTATCAGTTATACATTATGATAATATAAAATCAAAAATATTAACAGATACCTAGAAATCACATTATAACACTCATTAATTTAAATGCTTTAGGCTATTGAAACAATCAAGTGAACAAAAATATGTGAAAGCACTTATTAATTAAATACATATACAGGACTTCCCTGGTGGCACAATGGATAAGAATCTGCCTGCCAATGCAGGGGACACAGGTTCCATCCCTGGTCTGGGAAGATCCCACATGCCATGGAGCAACTAAGCCCGTACTCCACAACTACTGAACCTTTGCTCTAGAGCCCACGTGCCACAACTACTGAGCTAACGTGCTGCAACTACTGAAGCCCTCATGCCTAGAGCCCATGCTCTACAACAAGAGAAGCCACCGCAACGAGAAGCCTGCGCACTGCAACGAAGAGTAGCCCCCACTCACCGCAACTAGAGAAAGTCCACATGCAGCAACAAAGACCCAACGCAGCCACCAAAAAAAAAAAAAAATTAAACCTTAAAAAAAGTCACTAAGAAAAAAAATATACTATTTATACAAACATAAACACTTATTACAACAATTAAAACTAGAGAAAACTATTTTTTTTTCAAAAATGAATCCAATAGTAAGGGAAAGGAGGCAGTAAATAAGATATTCAACAGGCAAAATGAAGGCCATTTGCATTAGAGAAAAACAGAAATAACAGTAGGATTGTGGTGGACTATACTAACCACCCAGGCAGAGAGAAAATACAGATGATGCTTTCTTAACACTGCCAAATTGAGAATCAAGATAGGAAAAATATAAGGAACTATAAACTTGATAACCATTGGTTATTTACCCCAAATATAATTACAAAAACATAGGTGCCATCAGAACAAACAAACAAAAGCCAGGTGAATAAAATATACCACCTGGCTCTTGTGATAACTATAAAACAACCCAGCTTAAAACAAAAAAACTACCTAGAAAATGGATCAACTAGCATTAGCAACAAGGTAAAAAGCCACTTTGAGCAGTGTAAAGCTCTTCCAGGCTTTGATTCTTCAACAAAATAGACAACCCTTTTTCAGGATGAGCAAGATTTATGAAAATGCCCAAAATAATGCCAGTATATATGTCCAGATCCCATTCCCACCTGCCTAGTGAGGCTGTATCCATATTATAATTGAGAAGTCAATTAGAGTCAAATCATTCATAGATTTGATATAGATAGATCTGCGAACTTTTTAACTGCAAGTCACTGTTTTGGCACAAAGCACCATCATCCTACACTGGAAGGTTCCAAAAAATCCAAAGAGAGATTAAAGAGTCATCTAAATAAAACTCCATGAACTATCCAGGAAATATTAATATCATTTATAAAATGCAAAGAAGTTACAAAAATGCTACAAAAAGAATGACCAAGTATTTAAATCTTCATAGTTGATATGAAACCCTTTATTTGCACATTCTCCACTTAAATTCTGAGCAAGCCATATGCCACCTAAAATGGAACATTATGCAAAGTCAAAATCTCAGAAGTTTCCAAGACCTCAGAAACAAAGTTGTTGTGGTATATTTTAGTATTGTTTGAATGTTGTCTGATTTAAGGCTTGATATGAGTCCAGGGTGCCAACCTTCCTATTATTCTTCCCCATGAGAAAGATAAGCACAAGCTAAGAACATAGCAAAGCAAATAAAACCTCCTTATCTTTACATCACCTTGAAGACCCTCTGGCCTTGAAAGAAGAGTATCTATGTAAAATGAACTTACACTCCACTCTCCAGAGTTGTGAGTCTACTGAGAAATGAAAATTGGAGGAAGGACAGAAGGAGGCAGTTAGGAATGAGAAGGGAGCATCTTAGCTCTTCCTCCCGCCCTTTTAAAACACATAAATGTAATCTGCATATTTCGTAGATAAAGTAAGAGACAGAAGTAGGATAAACTACTTTGATGCCTTTAGTAAGAGAAATCCAATGAGTTGGAAGGTTTGTTTAATCAACAAACTTCTTAGGGCTTAAAAGTGAGGCAGACCAGTGGCCCTTCAGGGATTACATACAGACGAATCATTTGCTACTAGGGCTGAGACTAATACTTGCCCCTAATAGCCATTCTCTCATTCTTTCTTTAATAAAACCCCTAAATGTTAGATGAACACAGGGTCACTCAGCTAGATTATATTCACCAGCTTCCCTGTAGTCAGAGAATGTAAACATATGACTTAGTTCTGGCCAATTGTGTGTAAGGAGAAATACTAAGTGCAACTTCTGGGAAGTGTCCTTAAAGGGTAGGATGGGCCCTTTACTTCCTCATCTCTCCTTCCTGATGACTGAAATGCAGATGTGATAACAGAGACTGGAATAGCCATCTTATACCACAAGATAGAAACTATACTGCTGAACACGGAAAAACAAACTAGAAGAAAGAAAGTGTGACAGAGAATGTTCCTCTCGAAGTTCTTTAATGTTAGAAGACTCAACAATTTAGTCATACCCAGAATAATGTAGCAGGCAAGAAATAATATTTGCTGCTATCTTCATATTTAATTCAAACAAGCCTCTTCCCTATTGCTTAAGACAAAAGTTTTGTTTGCATTGCTGGTAATATTGTCATTACTTGTTGATACAAAATAAGAAACTGAAAAAGTGTTTTCAGAGCCAGCACCAATTTAGAAAGAGAAAGAGGGTACATGAAGTTCCTATTCCAAAAGTGTGCGAGTACTTCCCAGCTCTCAGCATCCCTATTTGAACTCTTACAGCAGGCACCTAAACAGAATTAATACCCATATAAATTAATCCCTTCACTAGCACAAAATAGTAGATGATACTGGAAATTAAAAGTCATCTTACAGCTAATGTGATGTCATCTAACATAATACTGAATCATTTCACTGTATATAATACAAAAGAAAATCTTGATTCTACATTACTAGACAATCAATAGTTGATGATATGAAAATTTTAAGTTATAGTCATATAAATATTAAACAAATCCAAAAGGATGACATTAGTGTTTTGGATAACAAAGAACTACAGCATGATAAGAAATGGGTTGCCATTCAATTTCAGGTAGACTGACACTGTCCTTCAGCAACACTATTACAAAATTCAAACTCACTTACCTACTGTGTCTACTCCTTTCCTGCCAGCACGACCAACCATCTGCTTGTAAGTAAGAATATCTAGAGGTCGACCACTGAAAATAGGAGTCCGAATGATTACACGACGTGCAGGTAAATTCACCCCAGATGAAAGAGTAGAAGTTGCTGCCAAGACCCGAATCTGACCTTGACGGAAGGCTCCTTCAATGATATCCCTCTCCTCAAAAGTAAGACCTAAAAAAAAGAAATTACAATAGCATATATTTATTAACATATAATGAAAATATTGTACTTGATCACTTACAAATGGATCTGAGAATCTGTTACAAGCATGTAAAGATTTTTTTCAAGCTATTGTTATGACTGTAAACAAAGAAGTAATCAAAGTCTACCAATTTAAGAGTATAATCCGCCAACCCTTGTACTGTATACTGTACTTCTATCTCATCTTCTAGACCAGGGGTTGTCAAACTTTATCTGTAAATATTTTAGATTTTGCAGGACAGATGGTCTCTGCTGCAACTACTCAACTCTACCACTGTCACATGAAAGCAGCCGCAAAACAAATGGGCAAGACTGTGTTCCAATAAAACTTTATTTACAAAAACAGCTGGATTTGACCAGCAGACTGTAGTTTGCTGACCCCTGCTCTAGACAAGAACTCCTTGAAGGTAGAGACATGCCTTATGACAGTATCTGCAGGGTCTATCCAACACCATGGTGAGACACATAAATAAATGTCTGAAAAATAAATGCATGAGTAAATGAAAAACAGCATACAGAATACACACTTATGTGGCTTATTTTTTATTTTCTTTTATTTTAAGAAAAATCAAAAGGATTGGGATTCTAGTTTGTAAATAAGTTGTGGGTCCACCGGTATTCATTTTACTAGTATGCATTATAAGTTATATACAATGAAAATATTCTTTTATGTGTTTGTGTGTATGGGTATATATATATATATATATATATATATATATATTTTAAAAATTTATTTATATATGGCACGATAAAAATTTTAAATAAATTGAAAAGGTTAAGTTCCTAATCATAGAAACTATATATTCTTTTTTTCTTTTTTACATCTTTATTGAAGTATAATTGCTTTACAATGGTGTGTTAGTTTCTGCTTTATAACAAAGTGAATCAGTTATACATATACATATGTTCCCATATCTCTTCCCTCTTGTGTCTTCCTCCCTCCCACCCTCCCTATCCCACCCCTCCAGGCGGTCACAAAGCACCAAGCTGATCTCCCTGTGCTATGCGGCTGCTTCCCACTAGCTATCTACCTTACGTTTGGTAGTGTATATATGTCCATGCCTCTCTCTCGCTTTGTCACAGCTTACCCTTCCCACTCCCCAGAAACTATATATTCTTAATCATATCCTCAGCATATATCATCATTGACAGATCATACCCTGAAAGAAATTATTTAATTCGGTGACTGTCATAACCCTTGCAATTTTGACAACCTAGGTATTTGGTTTTTAAACACTTGTAGCCCTCTCAAAATACAATACGACAAATTCTAAACTTAATTTGATTTTGATATACTCGTGAGAATATTTCCAATACCCCTTGAGATAAAAGGAAACAGAGTGGCATAAAATTAGGATAGCAAGTACCACTCTAACCTAATTTTTAAAAAAACGAAGTATAGAAAGGTAATAATTTTAGAATTCATTTACCCAATGGTACAAAAAAGCTTATATCCAGTATTTATATACCATACAGATAAGTAAACCTACATGTTATTCTTGTTTAACCTTAATCACACAATTTCTTAAAATAAAATCTAAGAGTATTAAGTGTGGTTAACAAGAAATCAAATGCAAATCAAATATAAAAATAAAAATGAAGAAATTATAAGGATTCTTGGAGGGGGCTTCTTAATAACATATTATAAATACGGATACCTGCATGATGAAACGCTACTCCCCATGGCACAGTTTTTTGTAATACAGAGTCCAGTCCTGAAGGCAAACGTTTTAACTGATCCATCACTTCTAGGAGGCCCTTTTGTTCCAGTATCACTGGTGGAAGTTCAGATGATCTTACCAATCCTGTCACAAAAAAATCATCAACACTGTCACCTCCCCTTGGACCTCTTTAACTGCTATCTGCCTGAGTCATGACAGAGGGCAATGGTTCTGAAACTACTACTTATAATAATCACCTGGATGGGGCTTCCCTGGTGGCGCAGTGGTTGAGAGTCCGCCTGCTGATGCAGGGGACACGGGTTCGTGCCCTGGTCCGGGAAGATCCCACATGCTGCGGAGCGGCTGGGCCCATGAGCCATGGTCGCTGAGCCTGTGCGTCCGGAGCCTGTGCTCCGCAACAGGAGAGGCCACAACAGTGAGAGGCCCGCGTACCGCCACAAAAAAAAAAAAATCACCTGGACATCTTTTAAAAATACTGATGCCTGGCATTCACCTCTGGACTTTGTGATGCGATGCAACCTGGACATAACGATTTTTAAATCTCCCCAGGCAATTCTAATGTGTACCAAAGTTTAGGAAACACTATATTAGGGTGAGATCAAGCCCACAGGAGGAGATCAAAGAAACAGCTGAAGGAAGGAGAAAATTACAGATACTACCACTCAGAGACTAAAAATCAAAATCCTCGCTCAAAGTGTGCCCCACCCCCCAAACCAGCAGTGTCAGAATCACATAGGAGCTTAGTTCTAAATGACAATTCTTCTAGCCTTTTTGGCACCAATGTGGTAATTAATCATACATTACCCTCTGTTTTTGCCTCTATGTGTAACTTCCCCCAGAAGACCTTCTTAGATGCAAGAACTATGTTTGCTTAAAGAATTTCTTAGAATTTTGGATTTCTGAACTAGTAAACCTTCTCATAGAATGTATCTTATATTTTATATATTTTTAAGTCTTTTAGGTAAACTTTTCCTAAAATTTTGAGGATCCACAGAGGGTTGCCAAAGTTTTATTTCTCTAAGAACAATTTAAAATTTTTTTAAAATTATCATTGATTCCTTATTTCAAAAGAAAAGTTATTTTAACATAAAAAATCAGTAGGGATAATTTCAAAATTTAAACTTCATCTTTACGAAAAATGTGCTGCCATGTCTTTACTTTTCTGGTGAAAAGTTCATCATAGCCCAGGCTCCAGTCTAAGCACTAGGATTTGGGAACCACTGCTATAAATCAAAATAACAGAGCCTCAAGCAAAGAAAATATTAATAATGTTTCTGGTTATTAAGGAATATAAGTTATCATGGTTCACATAAAAAATATAAGTTGGCATAATAAGAAAGTATCAATTAAGAGGGAACTAGAAGAGATATTAAAACGTTGGATCAGAGTCTACCCAATATAACTTCAGGCAAAGTTTACTTATTGGAGCTAGGCTTGAGATATCCATCACCTGTCCTCAAGATGCCACTGTCATAACAAAGTCATAAAATATCACAGTATTCTGTAACTAGAACTGGTCTCTGTCTTCCCTACACTTATCTTTGACCCCAAGGGACCATAAGCTAGTACTCATCCTAGAATCAGTAAAAATATATACTAATGGTTATAGCAATATACTAGATCAATACTCAGCAATAAAAAAGAAACAAATTGATAAAAGTAACAATCTGGATGAATCTTAAAAATATTATGATGAGTAAAAGAATCCAGGCACAAAAGACACATACACACAAAATGATTTCATTTACTACATGAAATTCTTAGAAGACAAAACTAATCTAGAGTGACAGAAAATATATGAGTGGTTGCCTGAAGCTGGGGATAAAGGGAGGAGATTGACAGCAAAAGAGAACATTTTAGAGTGACAGAAATGTTCTACATGTTGATCACAGTGGGGAGTTAAACAGGTGAACACATTTGTTAAAATTCATGAAGTTACACACTTCAAGTGGGTACATTTTATTCCACATAAATTCCACCTCAGTAAAGCTTTTAAAATATTGGGTTGGCCAAAAAGTTCATTCGGCTTTTTCCATAAGATGTTATGAACAAACTTTTTGGCCAACCCAATACATGTGTATATATGTATATGTGTGTGTGTGTGTGTGTGTGTGTGTGTGTGTGTGTGTGTGTGTGTGTGTGTGTGTGTGTGATTCTTTTTAGAGTTACAGTTTGGAAATATAAAAAAGATATGACTGCTTTCCCCCAAAAAATGTGTATATGTGAAGTTTTTTATACAATTTAGGGGCTTCGAGGTCAACCTCTCAAAGCTCATGGATCCTAGATGAAGAACCTCAGTATATATCTGTAGAAATCCAACATTTTAAAATTCTGAAGATTAATCTAAATGTGTGTACACATTGTAAGGAGGATAAGGAGATGATTAGTCACAAAAGCATAGTTTTACAAAGGAGTATACAGTAGGCAGGTGGTGGCAATGATGAAAGAGAGCCATGCTTTGCTAATATAATTATTAACATTACTTTCAAGCAAATGTCCTAAGTATGGAGGCTTTCACTACTATCAGTAACTTACCCTCAGCTTGATGGTGTAGATTGTAAAACGCATAGGCAATGATATCTGCCAACTTCTCACACCATTTCTTTGACGGACAGAAAAGTAATACTGAATGGTTATCACGAATGGTCTCATAACATAAACTAACAACATGGTCCTCATCTCCCTAAAAAAGAAAGAGAAGTTGCCACTGTAGTAGTACTTTCAAAACATTTTCATATCATTTTAAAGTCATTCATTTTGCTTCAAGGGAAAGGTTTTTCTACTCAAAGGCATGATAAAAATCAGTTACACAAAATCAGTAATAAAACAAAGAAAAAGCAGAAAGAGAAAAGAAGAAAATAAACTTCCTTATGATGCAAGGTGAGTAGGAAATATCTTATATTCATTCAACTAATATTGACTGACCTCCAACCCTCAAGTAATGGGGATATTATGGTGAGTAAAAGAAAGTCAAGGTACTATCTTTAAGGAGTTTAGGTCTCACTGGGGAAACATTAAAGTACTAAACAAACAAATGTAAAATACAATCATAATACGTACTATGAAAGAGAATTTTATGGTGTTTTGAAGCCTCATATTTGACATAAATTTGAAAGATCTGAAAGAAAGGTTTCCCTGAGAAACTGATGATTTAGCTGAGACGTGAAGAATGGGAAGCATTATCCTAATGAAAGGTAACTGGGGGACAGAGAACACATCTCAAGCAGAACAAAGAGCATTTGTAAACACCCAGTGGTGGCCCAGGGAGTTCTCAAAACTGGAAGGTGAGTGTGTGTAACTGGATTAATTCATTAATCCATTCACTCATTAAGCAAATATTTACTATGTGCTATATATTGTTCTAGGAGAATAAAGCAGAAAAACAGCTCTGCCCTCAGAGTTCTTCTACTCCAGTAAGAAAAGATAGATAAAAACAACAAGATAAGTAAAACACGTAGTATGTTCAATTTTGAAAAGTGCAAAGGGGAAAAATAAAAAGGGAAAATAGGAGGAATGGGAGAACACAGCAATTTAAATAAGGTGGCCAAGGAAAGTCTGAGAAATTGATATTTGAGTAAAGGTCCAAAGGTGAAAGGGTAAACCCTACTGATGCCTGGGGGAGAAAGCATTCCAGATAAGGAGAACCTGAGGTGGGAGATTCTTGGCATATTATGCAATAGCAAAAAGGCTACCGAGGAAGTAAGAAGGAATATAGAAACTGAAGTCAGCGCACTAAGGGAGTGGGGCAGATCATGCAGGGGTTTGTAGGCTACTTTAAAGATGTTGGCTTTCATTCTAAATGAAACAGGGAACCATCACAAGTTTTTGAGCAGCATGTGATATTCATTTTAAATAGGTCACTAGCTCTTGATTTAAGCACAGACTGAAGGGGACAAAGTAGGAAGCAAAGAGATCAATTATGAGGCTATTTCAAAAATCCAGGTAAGAGTTGTAACATTTAAATGAGGTGGAGGCATAGGCATGATAATAGAAGAAGATTAACAGGAGAGTAGATGAATGTGTTTACTTATATGCTTAAGGTAACCAAGGCACAGTCAGGTGAAATTTGGGGTACAGAGCGAAGCAACTAAATAAGATTCCATACCAGGCATGCGGAAGCTACAAATGCATACCTATGACAGTACTAAAACACATGAATTTAGTCCTATTCCTAGTTCTAAACTTACCCTTAACTTTTTCAGTACTCAGAGGCACTGCTCGGCATAAAAACAGATCCCTCACAGCACAGATCATGAGTCAGTCCTTTAACCTCAGGACTGAAGAATCAGGCTTAGAAAAATATTGTGAACTAAACGTTTTTAAGTGTATTTAGGGGTGTGGGGAGGGGATATTTCTCAGGCCCTTCCTAGGTGCTAGGCAATTCTTTTAAATCAAATTTCATTCTTACAATACTAAATACAAGTATTATATCCCATTTTATAGATGAAGACACTACATTCATTGAAGTTATGTGATTCAACTAATATCATAGCCATATCAAGTATCCCTATGAAGTATCAGAAGTAGGTCTTTCTGACTCCAAAAAATGATTTTTCCACTCTCCTATATTATACCTATAACATTAAACAAAAGGTCAATTTTCCACATTAGTGTTTAGTGTAAACAAAGCCATAAGAAAATCTTTTTCCTAGTTAAAAAGAAAAATCTACACAATTTTATACTTACACTTACAGGAAATGATAATACTTAAATTTAAGACACAGCTACATTTCCTCTCTCACCAACACCACCAATTCTTTAATATGAAACCAATTAGCTTAGCATTAGGAATCCTTCTAATGCATATATAATGCATATTCAACTACTTTGCAACCCCCTACTTTACTTAACTCAAAAACTGTTAACTTGGGCTTCCCTGGGGGCGCAGTGGTTGAGAGTCCACCTGCCGATGCAGGGGACATGGGTTCATGCCCCGGTCCGGGAAGATCCCACATGCCATGGAGCGGCTGGGCCCATGAGCCATGGCCGCTGAGCCTGCGCGTCCGGAGCCTGTGCTCCACAACAGGAGAGGCCACAACAGTGAGAGGCCCACGTATAGCAAAAAACAAAAATAACAACAACAACAAAAAAAACTGTTAACTTGTGAGAAAATGCAATCAAACACAAAAGTACTGGTGGTAATTATATAAAAATAATGACTTACCTTTACTTGCAGCATGGGTTGAAATTCCCTCACAAGCTTCAATGAAGAGTCATAAATAGAATTTCCAATTTTTACTGATTCCAGCAGTGGTACAGGGCGAAAGTCAGTGTGGTAGAGTTCAGCATTCAACCAGGAAGCCACAAGCTCCAAATTTGGGAGAGTAGCACTCATGCCAACAATTTGCACGGCCTTAGACAGAGGACTGGCTAAATATGCCTGGCTGTGAAAAACAAATGAAAATGATGCTAAAAGACACACAGTACTAATTACAAATGGTGCTAACAATACTCTTGGTCGTGTCCTTTGGTATATATGTGCATAAATTTCTTTAGGGTATATACCTAGGAGTAAAATTGCTGGGTCTTATATTATCTTAATTTTATTAGATAATGTCCAATTGTTTTCCAAAGAGACTGTACCAGAGTTACACCCCTGCAATCCATGTGTGTTTTTTCCCCGTTTTATTGAGATATAATTGACACACAGCACTCTATAAGTTTAAGGTGTACAGCATAATGATTTGACTTACATCATGAAAAGATTATCACAATAAGTTTTGGGAACATCCATTATCTCATATAAATACAACATTAAAAAAACAGAAAAAAGTTTTTCCCTTGTGATGAGAACTCTTAGGATTTACTCTCAATGACTTTTATATATAACATACAGCAGTGTTAATTATATTTATAATGTCGTACGTTACATCCCTAGTACTTAGTTATCTTATAATAGGAAGTTTGTCTACCTTCATTCAGCTCCTTCTCTCCCCAACTCTGCCTCTGGTAACCCACAAATTTGATCTCTTTTTCTACGAGTTTGTTCATTTTTGAAGTATAACTGACCTACAACACTGTTAGTTTCTGTTACACAACACAGTGATTCAATATTTCTATACATTTCAAAATGATCAGCATAAGTCTTGTTACAATATGTCATCATACAAAGCTATTAGTTATTAACTATATTCCCCACATTGTACACCTCATATCCATGACTCATTTATTTTGCAACTGAAATTTATACCTCAATCTTCCTCACCTATTTCTTTCCTCCCCACAACCCCCATCCTTCTGGCAACCATCTGTTCTGTATTTTTAGATTCCACATGTAAGTGAAATCATAAAGTATTTGTCTTTCTGTCTCACTTATTTCACTTAGCATAATACCCTCTAAGTCCATCCATGTTGTTGCAAACAGCAGGATTTCCTTCTTTCGTATGGTTGAATAATATTCCATGGTATATAAATACACCATGTTTTCTTTATCCATTCATCTATTGATGGGCACTTGGTTGCTTCCATATCTTAGCTATTGTAAATAATGCTGCACTAAACCTAGGGGTGCACATATTTTTTCCAAATTAGTGTTTTTGTTTTACTTCAGATAAATACCCAGGGGTAGAATTGCTGGATCACATGGCAGTTCTACTTTTAATTTTTTGAGGGATCGCCATACTGTTTTCCATAGTGGCTGCAGCAATTATATTCCCACCGAAAGTGCACAAGGGTTCTCTTTTCTCCACATCCTTGTCCACACTTGTTATTTGCTGTCTTTTTTGATAACAGCCATTCTGACAGGTGTGAAGTGATATCTCATTGTGGTTTTGATTTGTATTTCACTGATGATTAGTGACGTTGAGCATCTTTTCATATGCCTGTTGGCCATCTGTATGTCTTCTTTGGAAAAATGTCTATTCAGACCCTCTGCCCATTTCTTAATTGGATTTTTTTATGTTGATTTATATGAATTCTTCATATATTTTAGATATTAACCCCTTACTGAATACATCATTTGCAAAAATCTTCTCCCATTCAGTATGCAGCCTTTTCATTTTATTGAAAGTTTCCTTTGCTGTGCAGAAACCTTTTAGTTTGATATAGTCCCATTTGTTTATTTTTACTTTTGTTTCCCTTGCCTGAGGAGACATATCCTAAAAATATTACTGAGAGCAACATCAAAGAGCATACTACCTATGCTTTCTTCTACAAGTTTTATGGTTTCAGGTCTTGATTTAAATCTTTAATCCATTTTGAATTTATTTTTGTGCATGCTGTGAGACAGTAATCCAGTTTTATCAACACCATTTATTGAAAAGGCTGTCTTTTCACCATTGTTGTATATTCTTGCCTCCTTTGTCATAGATTAATTGCCCATAAAAGTCTGGGCTCATTTCTGGGCTTTCTAATCTGTTTCATTGATTTATGTGTCTGTTTTTATGCCAGTACCATACTGTTTTGATTACTGTAGCTTTGCACTATAGTCTGAAGTCAGGGAGTGTGATGTCTCCACCTTTGTTATTCTTTCTCCAGACTGCTTTGGCTATTCAGGGTCTTATGTGTTTCCATACAAATTTTAGAATTTTTCATTCTAGTTCTGTGAAAAATGCCATTGGTATTTTGGAAGGGATTGCACTGAATGTGTAACTTGCCTTGTGTAGTATGGTCATTGTAACAATATTTATTCTTCCAATCCATGAACACAGTATAGCTTTCCATCTGTTTGTGCTGTCTTCAATTTCTTTCATCAGTGTCTTATAGTTTTCTGAGTACAAGTCTTCTACCTCCTTAGACTTATTCCTAGGATTTTTTTATATATATATATTGGAGTATAGTTGATTTACAATGTTGTTTTAGTTTCAGGTGTACAGCAAAGTGGTTCAGTTATACATTTATCTATTCTTTTTCAGATTCTTTTCCAGTATAGGTAATTACAGAGTATTGAGTAGAGTTCCCTGTGCTATACAGTACAGCCTTGTTAGTTCCCTATTTTATATATGGTAGTATGTACAGGTTAATCCCAATCTCCTAATTTATCACTTCCCCCCACCTTTCCCCTATGGTAACCATAAGTTTGATTTCAAGATCTGTGAGTCTGTTTTGTAAGTAAGTTCATTTATATCATTTTTTATTAGATTCCATATATAAGTGATATTATATGACACCTGTCTTTCTGTGTCTGACTTACTTCACTCCTTATGACAATCTCTAGGTCCATCCATGTTGCTGCAAATGGCATTATTTTGTTCTTTTTTATGGCTGAGTAATATTCCATTGTATCTATGTACCACATCTTCTTTATCCATTCCTGTTGATGGACATTTTGGTTGCTTCCATGTCCTGGCTACTGTAATTAGTGCTGCAGTGAACATTGGGGTGCATGTATCTTTTCAAATTATGGTTTTCTCCAGGTATATGGCCAGGAGTGGGATTGCTGCATCATATGATAGTTCTATTTTTAGTTTTTTAAGGACCCTCCGTACTGTTCACATAGAGGCTGTACCAATATACATTCCCACCAACAGTGTAGGAGGGTTCCCTTTTCTCCACACCCTCTCCAGCACTTATAGTTTGTAGACTTTTTAATGATGGCGATTCTGTGTGAAGTGATACATCATTGTAGTTTTGATTTGCATTTCTCTAATAATTAGTGATGTTGAGTATCTTTTCATGTGTTTTTTGGCCATCTGTATTCTTCTTTGGAGAAATGTCTATTTAGATCTTCTGCTCATTTTTTATTGGGTTGTTTGTTTTTATGATATTGGGCTGCATGAGCTGTTTGTCTGTTTTGGAGATTAAACCCATGTCGGTCACTTTGTTTGCAAATATTTTCTCCTATTCTATGAGTTGTCTTTTCATTTTGTTTATGGTTTCCTTTGCTATGCAAAAGCTTTTAAGTTTAATTAGGTCCCACCTGTTAACTTTTGTTTTCATTTTAATTACTCTGGGAGGTGAATCCAAAAAGATCTTGCTGCAATTTATGTCAAAGAGTGTTCTGCCAAAGAGTGTTTTCCCCTAGGAATTCTATAGCATCTGGTCTTACATTTAGGTCCTTAATTCATTTTCAGTTTGTTTTTGTGTATGATGTTATGGAGTATTCTAATTTCATTCTTTTACATGTAGCTGTCCAGTTTTCGCAGTGCCACTTATTAAAGAAACAGTCTTTTCTCTATTGTATACTCTTGCTGCCTTAGTCGTAGATTAATTGACCATAGGTGCATGGGTTTATTTCTGAGCTTTCTATACTGTTCCATTGATCTATAAGTCTGTCTTTGTGCCAGTACTAAACTGTTTTGATTACAGTATGGTACTGGAACAAAGCTTTATAGTATACTCTGAAATCAGGGAGCCTGATTCCTCCAGATCCATTTTTCTTTCTCAAGATTGCTTTGGCTATTCGGGGTCTTTTGTGTTTCCATACAAATTTTAAGATTTTTTTGCCCTAGGTCTGCAAAAAAATGCCATTGGTAATTTGATAGGGATTGCATTGGTCTTCTATCTCCTTAGTTAGACTTATTCCTAGGATTTTTATTCTTTTTGATGCAATTATAAATAGGATTGTTTTCCTAATTTCTCTGATAATTCATGTCAGTATACAGAAATACAACAGATTTCTATATATTAATTTTGTATCCTACAACTTTACATAGTTCATCGATGAGTTCTAGTATTTTGGTGGTGTCTTTAGGATTTTCTGTGTATAGTTATCATGTCACCTGCAAACAGTGGCATATTTACTTCTTCCTTTCCAATTTGGATTCCTTTTATTTTTTTTTTCTTGTCTGATTGCTGTGGCTAGGACTGCCTTACTGTTCCACATCTTTGTTACCACTTAGTACTGTCAATCTGTTAGGTATTTTGGACAGTGTGTGGTAATAGCTCTTTGAAGAGGTAATTTACATTTCCTTGATTACTAATGAGATCAAGCACCATTTCATGTTTAGACACCATTTGGATACCCTCTTATAAATGTCTGTTCAAGTTCCTTACCCATTGATATATTAGATTGTATTTTTCCTCATTGACTTGTAGAATTGTTTTTAATGTTCAGGATAATGACTTTCCTCTTTCATTAATTTTTGTTCTTATCTTTATTATTTCTTTCCTTCCACTCTCTGTGGCATTATTTTACTATTCTTTTTCTAAGTTCTAGAGATGAATAAGTCATTAATTTTCCAGTCTCTCGTCTTTAATAATATACACACTGTATACTATCAATTTCCCTTTAAAAACAACTCTAGGGCTTCCCTGGTGGCACAGTGGTTGAGAGTTCGCCTGCCGATGCGGGGGACACGGGTTCGTGCTCTGGTCTGGGAAGATCCCACATGCCGCGGAGCGGCTAGGCCTGTGAGCCATGGCCACTGAGCCTGCGCGTCCAGAGCCTGTGCTCCGCAACGGGAGAGGCCACAACAGTGAGAGGCCTGCGTACCGCAAAATAAACAAACAAACAAACAAAAAAACAACTCTAGCTGCATTTCACAATTTCATTAGGAGATATTTTTATTATACTTTCATTCCAAACTATCTTCCTGTTTTTACTGTGATTATTTTTTTCACCCCAAAAGGGGTCAGAATTATTTATTAATTTCTAAATATGTGGGCATCTTTCAGTTATGTTTTTCTTATAGTTATTTCTAGCTTAATTCCACTGCTGTCAAAGAATATATTTTAAATGACTTAAATCCTTTAAATATGTTGTTTTATGGCCTAGCACATGATAGGGGTTTTTTTTTTTTGTAAATGTTTCATATGTAACTGAAAAGAATATATATACTGCTCTTATTTGGTAAATATTCTACATACATCCATTAGGTCAAATTTGCTAATTGTATTAGTCATATCTTCTATATCCCTACTAATTTGGGATATAGATGACTATCTGTATGTTTTCCCACATACTGCAAGAGATGTGTTAAAATCTCCCTAAACTGAAAGACACAAGCTCCTAGACTGAAAGCAACTACTGAGTACCCAGAACAATGTTAGAAAATAGACCAACACCAAGACACATCAGTGAAATTTCACAATACTAAGGAAGAAAAGGATCTCTTAAAAACTCTCAGAGAAAAATTTTAAAATTTATACAGGGCTTCCCTGGTGGCCCAGTGGTTCAGAATCTGCCTGCCAATGCAGGGGACACAGGTTCGAGCCCTGGTCCAGGAAGATCCCACATGCCGGGGAGCAACTAAGCCCGTGCGCCACAACTACCGAGTCTGCACTCTAGAGCCCACGAGCCACAACTACTGAAGTCCGCGCACCTAGGGCCTGTGCTCCCCAACAAGAGAAGCCACAGCAATGAGAAGCCTGCACACTGCAAATAAGAGTAGCTCCTGCTCACCACAACTAGAGAAAGCCCGCGCGCAGCAACGAAGACCCAACGCAGCCAAAAATAAATAAATAAATTTATAAAATTTATACAAAGGATGAAGGATTAGCATGGCACTGCATTTCTCAATAGTAATGAGAAAAATGAAGTACTATGTTAAAAACTCTAAAAGTGTTTAAAATCTTGACGTTTGTACCTGGAAAATCTATGAAATAATTGTAAGGCATTTTCAGACATGCTAATTTTTGCAAAATTTATACCCATAATAGCCTGTACACTGAAATAAAGTGGAACTTCCTAGAAGATATCCCCACTAAAATGAGAAAGTGAATCAAGAGAAATACATATGATCACAAAAAAGGAGGGCTCTGACTCAAGCCAACAGCAATGGGAATTAATGATAATGATAAAAAGAGATCTCAAGATAACTGTTGTACAGCACATATATAGATTAACCACCTATCTAAATTGGAACAACTCAGGAGGCTTTAGGAGAAACTTCTTCAAGAAAACAAATTGGGCAGAATAACAAATGTATTGGAACATACTGGGTGGAGATTTATATAAGTGGGGAAGAGGCTAGAGATAAATCAATGATAAGTTCACAGAAAACCAACTCATCAAACAAAAGACATTTATTAATTTCAGAGAAAACAAAAAGTTATTTAGGAAGTAAAAATAATCATAATATACCACATGGCTCAGTTGACAACGACACTTATATAGTCATAATAGTGTAATATTGAATACTGAACTAAGCAAAATTAGAACATAAGTATATTTGAAGAATGGGAATATAATGAGAGGATAAAGAAAGACTAAGGGGCTGGAGGAGATCAGGCAGAGTGAGTAAAGAATATAAAAAAGAGCTAGATCTTCATCTTCCATAGTAAAAAGTCAATATATAACGTGTAAAACTAAAAACTCAAGTAGCTATATTTAGAGATATCCGTGTAAACAGAATTTTTAAAAAGCTGTAAGAGGGGCTTCCCTGGTGGCACAGTTAAGAATCCGCCTGCCAATGCAGGGGACACGGGTTCAATACCTGGTCTGGGAAGATCCCACATGCCGCAGAGCAACTAAGCCCACGCGCCACAACTACTGAGCCTGAGCTCTAGAGCCCGCGTGCCACAGCTACTGAGCCCGAGTGACGCAACTACTAAGGCCCATGCGCCTGGAGCCTGTGCTCTGCAACAGGAGAAGCCACTGCAATGAGAAGCCCGTGCACCGCAACGAAGAGTAGCCCCCGCTCGCCGCAACTAGATAAAGCCCGCACGCAGCAACAAAGGCCCAACACAGCCAAAAATAAATAAATAAAATAAATTTTTTTTAAAAAAGAAAATAAGCTGTAAGAGTTGAAAATAGTTACCTCTGGAAAGTAGGGGATAAAGAAATGCTATTTTTCATAATTAGCCTTGACTACTTAAAAAGGATGTGTGTGCAGATAACAAATACAAAAACTGGATTTTAAAAATTCTATCATAAAAGTGGTGAGCAGTCAGAAATTTAAGAATGTTTTAAAAATAATCTAAAATCACTCTTAGTCTTAAGTACTTCTTTTGGAACAAAAATGAAATGCTGTACGTGAGTTTGTTCTAAATAAGTACTACCCTCCTCTGATGTATTTAACTCCTAGTTATTATGCACTTTTGCAAACACATTCTCAACATTCTTTGGAATCTCAGGAACTTAGTTATTTCAGGTACTTACCAAGATGCTGATTTCTGAGTAATATAGGAAATCTTGGTCAGCAGAAGTTCCAGCAGATACCCTCGGGGAGAGTCCCCCAGCATATGCAATTCATCCACAACCACCATTCCTAAAGAGATTTTCCAGATACTAGTTTTTACAGAATTTCACAATTCCAAGAATTTTAAGACTCAATATCTTGTATCTTGTACCATAAATAGCTGTCATTATAATACACTGCACGTAATACAAATTTCTAACCATAAAACAAAAATCAGATTCCACATAGCAGACAATTCTTGTCCAAGATATTTCAAGTATAATAAGTGGTCTTACCACAATGTATTCTGGATCTAAAAATCAATGATTAGCTAACTCAGGTCTAACTCAAGAAAAACTTTGTCGTGTTACTCAGACAATTCTTAATTGGCAACCTTGTAGAAATACATGTACAATGAAAATCAAGGACATCCACAACAATTATTCAGTGGGTTGACTTTTCTATGGGGAAAACAGCCAGGGCAACCATACTGATGTTAGCAAGTGCTTAGAAAAACAGAATCAGATCAGGAAGAAATAAATGATTTTAAGAGGATGTTTTTGTTTGATTATGGTAGACTAGTGACTCACCCTACTATAAAACATAAACATGATCGTAATTCCCTCCTCCCCTACTTGGAGAATCAAACCAGTCTATGCACTTGGAATAATGCTCAAGAAGTACTGAAATTTGTATCAACGAATGCCTCCTTTAAACATTTTCATAATATCATAGTTTGCATGTGCACTAGTGTCCCCCCCACAAATCCCCCTACAAAAATAAAGACCTTTCAGACTATTTCCTAATGGTACATGATGATCCTTTTCCTCATCAGTAAGCTATTTCCAAATCATATTGTATGATGACTTATTTCAGCATTCATTCATCCATCCAAAGAATATTTATTCTACCTAGTGTGCCAAGAACTGTGCTAGGTATAGTAGATATAACACTTAATCTGATATAACACAATCTGACAATTCTGATACAAACTGATGAATGTGATTTCTCTCTCCAAGCTTTATAGAGCGGAGCCTGTGTCTCATTAATCTTTGATTTTACTCCCCACCCCTACCCTACCCTAACTTTACCATTTACGTTCACCAGGAAAACAATGAGTAGCTAACTGATATTCTTGCAGCTTCTATTGCTGCTATAACCATTCTCTTCCTGTTGCTACCTCTACATAGTGGGCTTTCCCAAGTGGTTGGAAAAGGAAAAAAAAAAAGGATTAAGGTAGAAAAGTTCCAAGCTCAAATACAGTGCCAGTTTCTATAGCTCCCTACCATTTGCCTGCTAAATGGTAGCCTCTGGGTCCAGGCCTAATCTAGATACCACAGTACCAGAATATGATAATGAATACATATATACACTAACTGCAGAGATGGCAGGTGCTTCCTTCTATTCCTGGTAAACTTTAGATAGGAAAGAAGCAATGAGAAATGACTTGAGGGTTCAAGCATACCCTCTATGCTTTGTAAAGTGCAAAAATACAAGGAAGTAGAGTCAATAACATCAGTAGGATGCAAAACTTTTTTTTTTTTACAGAGTTCCTAACATTACAGATGCCAATTCTCACCTCTAGAAGTAGATGACAGACAATAGAATAAAACATAAGTCATACAGAAATCACAACAGCTTCACTCCATTCTATCAAAAATAGCAAGAGAAAGTATATACTTATTTTCTTATTTGCTTACCTAATAGATCCATCTTATTTTCCTCTATGAGGCGATTGATCAGACCATTGGCTCTCTCAATTGTGCAGACAGCAATATCCAAAGAAGAGAAATGCCCTGTTGGAGAGGTACTGCCCATATAACCATCTACTTTTATTCCTACTTCCTGAAACAGACTCTAAATTGAGTAAAAAGGAAAAATACAGGGGAAAGTATTTGAAATTCATGAATCTTAAATTGGTTCTTTCCCAAAACATAGACATAAGTATTCAAATACATTTATCAGATTACTGTTAGTTATTCCTGGTCAGGGCACACTGGTTCTTTTTAGAATCATATACTAAAAATAAGAAGTTCAGAACTGATAAAACTTAGTACAGAGATTTTCTGTTAAGACAGAGTCAAATAAAATGGCATACTTAATCAAATAAGTTCTAAGAGCTCTTTATAGAAATTAAAATTAAAGAAAAACTACCTTAAGCACTAACATTTTTAATCTAATAAACAAGCAAGAAACTCACTTTCTTTAAGTAACACTAATGTAATATTTTCAGAAACTTAATATTTTCAGAAATTTATACTTCGTGAGGAAAATATTCTCATTATCCCCCTAAAGATTAGTTTTTTATATAACAGAAGAAAAGGTTTCAAAAGTCAAATGCAATGGGACTTTGATGTTAATTTTTTTAGTTTAACTTTTAACTAACATACCTTCTCAGTAAAAAGGATCATCATTTTGTTACTTTGGTCTAAGTTGAAAGGATGTTACCATGTAAAACCAGCTTGGTTGGCTATTTGACCTCTGAAATAACTGTTAAAAAGATTTATAGAACCATTGAATTTTAGAGCTGTTCATTCAATAAAATGTTTCTGAGTGTTTACTAAGTTAACTCATAGTTAACCCCATAGTTTCATTTTACCAGTGAAAAAACTGAGGCCCAGCAGATTATGTATCTGGCCTGAAGACACAGGTAGTGACAAAACTGGGACTAGAACTCAGATTTTTTGTATTACCACTGCAATAATCTTGGCATTCCAAAATCACATTTTTTCTCTGCAGAAATCAGAATAAATTTATTCTATTTAATGAAGTATTGTATTTGTAAAAATACCTTAAAGACCAGTGAGCGTCACACAAATGTATACTGTTTTCATTCATTTTTGCAGGAGAACAGGAGAAGAAAACACAGGTTTGGAGCTTTACATAAGCACCAATGGATCTTGTTCTTCATCCTCTAACGTTCCCAAATGGCCTTGCATCAGGATGGGATATGCTTCCTCAAACATACTTCCTTTCCATGCTTCAGTCTAGTCCTACTATTCACTTAAGAGGTTGATTCTTAATTTGCACTTTGATATGCTAATTAAAGTACCCTGCCTATTTCCTAAGGAAAAGTTTATAAATTTTTACACAATTTTCACTGATTGCTCTTTGATTTAATGGCCCTTTCTCCTTTATGCAGTAATTTAAAAGTTTCCCCTCATAAATGGTCAACTTTTAAAGCTACATTGGGATGTAATAAAAGAAATTTTATTTTCCAATTGCTTTTATAATTCCATTTTAAATGAGTAAAGCCGAAGCTGCCAATAACAGGCCTTTCACAATTTCAAACTTAGTAAAAGAACATTACCTGGAAATAGTATTTCTTCTCTTTAGCCACAGAGACAAAGGGCAGAATAAATAGAGCTTTCTTCCGCGTTTCCAAGACCCGCTTCAAAATAAGTAGTTCAGCAACAAGAGTCTTCCCAGCACTTGTAGGAGCTAAAACAAGTTATTCGGCAAGGTTATCACAAAAAGAAGTAATATTTGATACACTGCATTAATAAATGTTTTAAATCATATCCAGTAACTAAATAGCCCAAGGCTAAACTATCATTAAGGCCCCAGCTAGCATCTGAAACCTTTATACCCTGAAATGCCCCTGACTTTAAACCAGGTTTCTAAATACTCTCACAGTGAAAATAGAGACAAATAAATCTTTACATCAAATAAATGATGAATATTACTGAGTACCTAGCTTATACCTAAAGATCCTTTCCTTTAAGTACTGAACAGTTAAAAGCCCTGCTTTGGAGAAATAGATAAAAAGCTTTAATACATTGTGATAGGAGCTATGATAGAAGTTGAGGGAGAAGAGCTGTAAGGAAGTTTATGGAAACAGAACTTATGAGAGCAAAGAAGGCAAGAAGAAAGGAATGCCAAGCAGAAAAAAACAGCATGTGTAAAGTTCTAGAGGAAAGTCTGGTATGTTCAGATGATAGCAAGTAATTTAGTAAGCCTGAAGTATAAAGTACAAGTAGGGGAGTGAAAACAGACATATGAAAGTGCCGCATGGAGAAGACTTTTATAATCCTACCATGTAAGGAATTTATCCTGAAAGCAATGCAGAGTGACTACTGAGTTTTATGAAAAGGAATGACAAAATCATATTTATACTTTAGAGAGATCACTTTTGGCTGCAGGAGCAAAGCAAGAGCAGAAAGAAAAGATTAACTAGTTAGAGAACTATTGCATAATCTAGAAGATGATAGTAAACTAGGTAATGGACCTAAGAACAGAGAGTAGTAGCCAGAATCAAGACATTTGAGGTAACAGACACTACACTTGGTGATTAATTAATGTGAGTTGGTGAGCAGAGTTATGAATGACACCCAAATTCTTGTTTAAGCAACTGAAACGGTCAGGCCATTCTACCAATGCCACCAACTGCCACTAGTTAGCATTAACTGAGTATTTCCTACATGCCAAAAACTTTTCTAAGCCCACACCCTGGCACTCATGCTCTCTGTGCGCGTAGGCGCTCGCTCCCTCCCTCCCTCTGCTTCTCTCTCTCAACTAATTTGCAAGGTTACACAGTCAGTAAACAGCCTGAACTTATATCTATTGATAGTTAACTCTCTAATCATTTTTGGCAGCCATAATGAAAATCTGGATGACTCACAATTTCAGAGAAAACTGATACAAAGGACGTACATCTTACCAAGTGATTAGATTCTAAAGTCAGTATACTAAGCACAGACGGTTAAAAATTATGTAAGTCAAAGTTGCTCTTGAAAGCCCATATAAACCTTTCATAAAGTATATTACATAGGGTTTTGTATATACAATCCTGTATAAGCAGGTCAATTTAGAAACATATAACATAAAATGTGCACACACTGAAAAGCAACTGAGATCAACTGTGGGAAGAGCACATTTACATCTCATACCGCACACTCACTCTGGGACATATGTTTTTTTGTTGTTGTTTTTTTTTTTTCTTTGCGGTGCGCAGGCCTCTCACTCTTGTGGCCTCTCCTGTTGCGGAGCACAGGCTCCGGATGTGCAGGCTCAGCGGCCATGGCTCACGGGCCCAGCTGCTCCGCGGCATGTCGGATCTTCCCGGACCGGGGCACAAACCCGTGTCCCCTGCATCGGCAGGTGGCCTCTCAACCACTGCGCCACCAGGGAAGCTCTGGGACACATGTTTTTTGAGAGGAATGGTAGGCAGATAATTCTGTTTAAATTGTTCGGTTTTTGCCTTCCCCCACCCTACCATCTAATGGAATTTTCATAATTTAAGTATGCATATGATGAAACTCTGCTTTTCAAATATTTTAAGACTTTCTCTAGTTATAAAGCACTCTCTCACCCACCTTACCTCAATAGAGTGTCCTTTACATTAATAATGTCTTAAAAATAGTAGAGAAATTAACTTGCACAAATTTGAATACCTGAATAGACTAAATTCTTTCCTTCCAGGACTTGTCCAAGCAAAAGGCACTCTGCTTGCCATTCAAACATCTTTTTTACACCAAAACTGTGATATTTCTCCAGAACCGCTGTAGGAAGCCCCCAATTTGCCAATAGCAGCTTGTCTACTTTATCGTCAGGAAACGTCTGCTTGCATTTCCCTTTTAGGAAAAAAAAGGAAATAGTTGAATTTAGTTCTAACATAAGACTTCAGTAATTTGCTTTCCACTGTGTTTTGGGATTCCTATGTGTTGTAAAGAGGCTATTTAAAGTACATCCTGACATAAAACACATACAATATAAGGATCTGTAAGGAGCACTGGGCAATATTAGGAGTGAATTCCCTACAGGTGATGAGATTTGGCCAGCTAGTAAGTTGTTTCTGTAAATAAAGGTCGAAAAGACCCAGAAACCACTTGAAGACAGTCGCTGAATATGGACTGAAAGCTCTTCCACGTCAACAGAAAGTGACGTGCCGCACCAGGTCCTAGTCACAAACTGAGAAAGGGGAGTAGAAGCCTAGCAGGCCATGCAAACGCGCGAGCTCCGCGCGGTGAGGACACCTCCCGACGAGTGGCCCGGCTGAGCTGCCTACCTCGCCCGCTGCCCACGGAGTGCCTGGGAGTACCTGCAGCTCTGGCCGGCGGGCGGCCGCGGTCCTTCAGGCTGCGTCTCAGGCCCGGGGGCGGGCTCAGCACCGGCCCCGAGAGGAGCAGGGGGCTGTCACTGCTGTCACCGCCACTTCCCGAAAAGAAGTCTGAGCCTGGTGCTGAACGTCGTCGTTTCCCACTCCAGCGAGTCAGATTCATCGCGAAATATTCTCGGCCATTCAGGGAAAGGCACAGTCCCAGCGTCCTCCCGCTCGGAAGAAACGGAAGTTGGCGACAGGTGCGGCCGCCATCTTCCCGCCACGGCTTTCAAACTCAGGCCTCCCAGCCCGCCCCGGAACCATAGAGTTCCCAGTGACGAGAGTAACCTGAGGACCATAGAATCGTGGGGAAGGAGGGGCTCTCGCTGGTGTCGTAGACCTCCGGCCTGTCACCTCGGTTGTCGGATAGTGAAAGAGAACCAGACTTGGACCTAGATTAAACGGGGGGAAAAACCAGACTCAGTATATATAATCTCCAATTATAATCATACTGGCTTAAAGTTTTTCCTTTTCTTTTTGTCCATGTCTGGTTTAAATAGCAAGTTTATGTTAACTTCATAAAATGAACTGCCCATAATAGGTAGAGAAGTAGCTCTATTTAACATATTGTATTTTTAAAACAATTATTACAAATTATATGTGCAAAATATTATACAAGTAAAATTTGGGATTTAGAATGAAGTGCAATTTACTCCTGCTTTACTTTCTGCTTTATAACAAGATATGGGAACATATGTATATGTATAACTGATTTACAGATGGTAGGGCAGAGGTTATTTCTGTACACAATTTCTACTTTAGCCATCATACGCTGTGAGGAATATGTGATGGAGAGATAGGGACTGCGGCCGATAGACCTCTTAGGTAGTAGAACGCTGCATAGAAGGGGCTCTGGATGTGCCCGAGTGATCATTCGGAGCCAAGAGTTTGTTAATGGATCTGTGCTCTACCTTTGGCAAGGTAGAATCAAACGAGTTCTGGACTTAAACTGATGCCAGTTAATCACCCAGTTGCACAATTCGTTTCACCAAGCAAATCTAGTCTGGGAAAGGCCTGCCCTGAAGGGGTGGTGCTTTTCTACAGCTCTAAAAGTCTCAAAAGGACCAGTCCAATAACAACAACAAAAATTCTCATATTTCCCGGACTTGTAGTCTGGGAAATAGGAGAATCAATTCTCCTGTGAAACCTTCCTTGTTAAAAGAAAAATTTTTTGGACAGTATTCTAAAATTCCACAAGATGGAGACATTACTCCATGAAGGAAACATTTTTCTTAGTTAACCTTTCTTGCAATCATTCACTCAACTAGTTATTGAGCGTCTACTACGTGCTAGGCATTGGGTATATGGCAGGGAAATGGAAGAAATGGCTCCTGCTCTCAAAGTGAAAGAGACTAGAGGAGACAGACATTAAACTAATTAATTAATTGATAATTTTAAATTGTACTATTGCTCAGGCAAAAAAGAATAGAGTGCTATCAAAGATATAAAAGGATCCTAATTTAGATTGTAGTCATGGAAGATCTTTCAGAGATGCAGTGTAGCATAGGGGTCAACAGTGCAGCAACTCTGTAGCCAATCAGTCTTTGTTTGAAGACTTAGTAGCTGTGTGATTTTGCTTAACCCCCTGAGCTTCCTTTTCCTCATCTATATGATGGAGATAATAAGAGTAACAACTATTTGGTTATTATTAGCACTAAGATAGTCATAGGTGTAAAGTGCTTACCACATAATAAGTGCTCTTCAGAGAAAGTGCTATATAAATATTCTAATATTGCTTCTAATATAAATCCAGCACTTCGATGGGAAAAGAATAAACCAAAGAAATCTCTGTCACAAAGTTATTCTATTTTTATTAGGTGAACTATAATCAAGTGAGAAAAATAATTACGAAGAAATTGAAAGGCATGGTTTGTGTCATCCTTCTAAAAAACCTAGAGAATATTTTAAAATTTACAATGTATTTCAAACATTCAACATAAATTTCTAATTTTAAAAAAAAACTCTTACAAAGACCTACTAGAGAATGGACTTGAGGATATGGGGAGGGGGAAGGGTAAGCTGTGACAAAGCAAGAGAGAGGCATGGACATATACACACTACCAAATGTAAAATAGATAGCTAGTGGGAAGCAGCCACATAGCACAGGGAGATCAGCTTGGTGCTTTGTGACCGCCTGGAGGGGTGTGATAGGGAGGGTGGGAGGGAGGGAGATGCAAGAAGGAAGAGATATGGGAACATATGTATAATTGATTTACTTTGTTATAAAGCAGAAACTAACACACCATTGTAAAGCAATTATACTCTAATAAAGATGTAAAAAAAACTCTTAGAAAATAGAAAAGAGAAGGTTACTTCTCAAAAATGTTAAACATTTTTTGTGCTAATAGTTACCATAATAATTAAAGCTAATACACCTGAAGTATTTCCCACCTGTCTTTTAACTGTAAGCTTGGATTCCTTGGAATTGTATCTGTGGTAATTCCTTAAGGTCTGCATTAAAGACCTTGAAAATTTTTTTGAATATATTTCTGTCAGCTACCTGGGAGACATATCAGTTCTGGCCCATTTTAAATGTAATCTCTGGGTTGGCATTTTTTAAGATATGGAAGTAGTAATGTTAGACACCAGAGCCAGATTTGGACAGCTTCCACACTCACCATCTCAATGTTCAGAAGAGATATTTCTCTGCTTTACTTTCTGAGGGAGCTGTCGTTTTGGGGTTTTGGCTTTATACAGGGGATTTTAGATCTTACCACCCACCCTGCTAGGAACACCAGATTCCTATCCCCCAGAACACATAATCCATTAAAATCCATACTCTAGACCACCAGGGATCAGCAGACATCACTATGAAAAATTCTGATTCTAACGCTTCACTTCTCTACTTACTCCTTTTATTAAGGAGTCAAATGTCAAATTTTTTGACTGACAAGGAAATCTCTGATTTTACCAGTTTAGTCATGAATTTTAAAGGAAGTATTTTTTATATAACATCCAGAATTTTAAGGAAAGTGTGCTGTTCTAGAAGTGGTTTCTTGTTTGGCCTAATATTGCTAAAGACAGAAGTAAAGGAAACTCAATAACAATTGATGTACCTTCAAAGATGTCATCTGATTATTTTAGTAAGTTGCACAAATAATGAAGAGTGGTTTATCCATTGAAATTGCAGAGGTTATATGAAAAAATGAAATTTACACAAACTAAATTGTGAATTGACTAAAACAGAAACATCTAACCAGACTAAATAAATTCTGTGCTTCTCAGGGATGTAACGTACAACATGATAAATATAATTAACACTGCTGTATGTTACATATGAAAGTTGTTAAAAGAGTAAATCCTAAGAATTCTCATCACAAGAAAAAACTTTTTTTCTATTTCTCTGTTTGTATCTATATGAGATGATGGATATTTATTAACTTATGGTGATAATCTTTTCATGATGTATGTAAGTCAAATCATTCTGCTGTACACCTTATACAGTATTGTATTTCAATTATATCTCAATAAAACTGGAAGAAAAAAACAATAAAAAAAAACTATGTGCTTCTCACATGAGTGGAAGTGATTGGCAAAAATAGAAACAGCTGGAAAATACACTTGATCAGAAACGTGGGATGCAGGATAGCCTCATCCACCAGAGGGCAGACAGCAGAAGCAAGAAGAACTACAATCCTGCAGCCTGTGGAACAAAAACCACATTCACAGAAAGATACACAAGATGAAAATGCAGAGGGCTATGCACCAGATGAAGGAACAAGATAAAAACCCAGAAAAACAACTGAATGAAGTGGAGATAGGAAACCTTCCAGAAAAAGAATTCAGAATAATGATAGTGAAGATGATCCAGGACCTCGGAAAAAGAATGGAGACAAAGACCGAGAAGATGTAAGAAATGTTTAACAAAGATCTACAAGAATTAAAGAACAAACAAACAGAGATGAACAACACAATAACTGAAATGAAAAATACACTAGAAGGAATGAATGGCAGAATAACTGAGGCAGAAGAATGGATAAGTGACCTGGAAGACAGAATGGTGGAATTCACTGCCATGAAACAGAATAAAGAAAAAAGAATGAAAAGAATTGAAGACAGCCTAAGAGAGCTCTGGGATGACATTAAATGCAACAACTTTCACATTACAGGGGTCCCAGAAGGAGAAGAGAGATAGAAAGGACCCGAGAAAATATTTGAAGAGATTATAGTCAAAAAGTTCCCTAACATGGGAAAGGAAATAGCCACTCAAGTCCAGGAAGTGCAGAGAGTCCCATATAGGATACACCCAAGGAGAAACACACTGAGACACATAGTAATCAAATTGGCAAAAATTAAAGACAAACAAAAATTATTGAAAGCAGCAAGGGAAAAATGACAAATAACATACAAGGGAACTCCCATAGGGTTAATAGCTGATTTCTCAGCAGAAACTCTACAAGCCAGCAGGGAGTGGCATGATATACTTAAAGTGATGAAAGGGAAGGACCTACAACCAAGAATACACTACCCGGCAAGGATCTCTTTCAGATCCGATGGAGAAATCAAAAGCCTTACAGACAAGCAAAAGCTAAGAGAATTCAGCACCACCAAACCAGCTCTACAACAAATGCTAAAGGAACTTCTCTAGGTGGGAAACACAAGAGAAGAAAAGGACCTACAAAAACAAACACAAAACAATTAAGAAAATGGTAATAAGGACATACATATTGATAATTACCTTAAATGTGAGTGGATTAAATGCTCCTGCCAAAGGACACGGGCTTGCTGAATGGATACAAAAACAAGACCCATATATATGCTGTCTACAAGAGACTCACTTCAGACCTAGGGACACATACAGACTGAAAGCGAGGGGATGGAAAAAGATATTCATGCAAATGGAAATCAGAAGAAAGCCTGAGTAGCAATACTCATATCAGATAAAATAGACTTTAAAATAAAGAATGTTACAAGAGGGCTTCCCTGGTGGCGCACTGGTTGAGAGTCCGCCTGCCGATTCAGGGGACACGGGTTCATGCCCCAGTCTGGGAAGATCCCACGTGCCATAGAGCGGCTGGGCCCGTGAGCCATGGCCACTGAGCCTGCACATCCGGAGCCTGTGCTCCACAACGGGAGAGGCCACAACAGTGAGAGGCCTGCGTACCGCAAAAAAAAAAAAAAAAAAAATAATGTTACAAGAGACAAGGAAGGACAATACATGATCAAGGGATCAATCCAAGAAGATGATATAATAATTATAAATATATATGCACCCAACATAGGAGCACCTCAATACATAAGGCAACTGCTAGCAGCTATAAAAGAGGAAATCGACAATAACACTATAATAGTGGGGGCTTTAACACCTCACTTACACCAATGGACAGATCCTACAGACAGAAAATTAATAAGGAAACACAAGCTTTAAATGACACAATACACCAGATTGATTTAATTGATATTTGTAGGACATTCCATCCAAAAACAGCAGAATAAATTTTTATCTCAAATGCACATGGAACAATCTGCAGGCAAGATCACATCTTGGGGCACAAATCAAGCCTCAGTAAATTTAAGAAAACTGAAATCACATCAAGCATCTTTTCTGATCAAAACGCTACGAGGGGTTTCCCTGGTGGTGCAGTGGTTGAGAGTCCGCCTGCCGATGCAGGGGACACGGATTCGTGCCCCGGTCCGGGAAGATCCCACATGCCGTGGAGTGGCTGGGCCCGTGAGCCATGGCCGCTGAGCCTGCGCATCCAGAGCCTGTGCTCCACAACGGGAGAGGCCACAACAGTGAGAGGCCCGCGTACCGCAAAAAAAAAAGAAAAAAACCCTATGAGATTAGAAATCAATTACAGGGGAAAAAACGTAAGAAACACAAACACATGGAGGATAAATGATACTTTCTAAATAATCAAGAGATCACTGAAGAAATCAAAGAGGAAATCAAAAATACCTAGAAACAAATGACAATGAAAACACGACGATCCAAAATTATGGGATGCAGCAAAAGCAGTTCTAAGAGGGAAGTTTATAGCTACATAAACCTACCTCAAGAAAGAAGAAAAATCTCAAATAAACAATGTAACCTTACACCTAAAGGAACTAGAGAAAGAAGAACAAACAAAACCGAAAGTTAGCAGAAGAAAAGAAATCATAAAGATCAGAGCAGAAATAAATGAAATAGAAACAAAGAAAACAATAGCAAAGATCAATAAAACTAAAAGCTGGTTCTTTGAGAAGATAAACAAAGATGATTAGCCAGACTCATCGAGAGAGAGGGAGAGGAATCAAATCAATAAAATTAGAAATGAAAAAGGAGAAGTTACAACAGACACTGCAGAAATACAAAGCATCCTAAGAGACTACTACAAGCAACTCTATGCCAATAAAATGGACAACCTGGAAGAAATGGACAAATTCTTAGAAAGGTATAACCTTCCAACACTGAAACAGGAAGAAATAGAAACTATGAACACACTAATCACAAGTATTGAAATTGAAACTGTGATTAAAATTCTTCCAATAAACAAAAGTCCAGGACCAGATGACTTCACAGGTGAATTCTACCAAACATTTAGAGAAGAGCTAACACTCATCCTTCTCAAACTCTTCCAAACAATTGCAGAGGAAGGAACACTCCCAAACTCATTCTATGAGGCCACCATCACCCTGATACCAAAACCAGAGAAAGATACTACAGAAAAGGAAAATTACAGACCAATATCACTGATGAATATAGCTGCAAAAATCCTCAACAAAATACTAGCAAACATAATCCAACAATACATCAAAAGGATCATATACCATGATCAAGTGGGATTTATCCCAGGGATGCAAGGATTCTTCAATATATGCAAATAAATCAATGTGATACACCATATTAAAAAATTGAAGAATAAAAACTATATGATCGTCACAATAGATGCAGAAAGAGCTTTTGACAAAATTCAACACCCATTTATGATAAAAACTCTCCAGAAAGTCGGCATAGAGGGAACATACCTCAACACAATACAGGCCATAGATGACAAACCCACAGCAAACATCATTCTCAATGGTGAAAAACTGAAAACATTTCCACTAAGATCAGGAACAAGACAAGGATGTCTACTCTCACCACTATTATTCAACATAGTTTTGGAAGTCCTAGCCACGGCAATCAGAGAAGATTGCCGAATACAAACTGGAAAAGAAGAAGTAAAACTGTCACTGTTTGCAGATGACATGATACTATACATAGAGAATCCTAAAGATGCCACCAGAAAACTACTAGAGCTAATCAATGAATTTGGTAAAGTTGCAGGATACAAAATTAATGCACAGAAATCTCTTGCATTCCTATACACTAATGATGAAAAATCTGAAAGAGAAATTAAGGAAACACTCCCATTTACCATTGCAACAAAAAGAATAGAACACCTAGGAATAAACCTACCTAGGGAGACAAAAGACCTGTATGCAGAAAACTATAAGACACTCTTGAAAGAAATTAAAGATGATACTCACAGATGGAGAGATATACCATGTTCTTGGATTGGAAGAATCAATATTGTGAAAATGACTATACTACCCAAAGCAATCTACAGATTCAATGCAATCCCTGTCAAATTACCAATGGCATTTTTTACAGAACTAGAACAAAAAACCTTAAAATTTGTATGGAGATACAAAAGACCCTGAATAGCCAAAGCAGTCTTGAGGGGAAAAAACGGAGCTGGAGGAATCAGACTCCCTGGCTTCAGACTATACTACAAAGCTATAGTATATAAGAGAATATGGTACTGGCACAAAAACAGAAATATAGATCAATGGAACAGGATAGAAAGCCCAGAGATAAACCCACGCACCTATGGTCACTTAATCTATGACAAAGGAGGCACGGATATACAATGGAGAAAAGACAGTCTCTTCAGTAAGTGGTGCTGGGAAAACTGGACAGCTACATGTAAAAGAATGAAATTAGAACACTCCCTAACACCATACACAAAAATAAACTCAAAATGGATTAAAGACCTAAATGTAAGACCAGACACTATAAAACTCTTGGAGGAAAACACAGGAAGAACACACTTTGACATAAATCACAGCAAGATCTTTTTTGATCCACCTACTAGAGTAATGGGAATAAAAAGAAAAATAAACAAATGGGACCTAATGAAACTTAAAAGCTTTTGCACAGCAAAGGAAACTACAAACAAGACGAAAAGACAACCCTCAGAATGGGAAAAAATATTTGCAAATGAATCAACCGACAAAGGATTAATCTCCAAAATATATAAGCAGCTCATGCAGCTCAATATTAAAAAAACAAACAACCTAATCAAAAAATGGGCAGAAGACCTAAACAGACATTTCTCCGAAGAGGACAAACAGATGGCCAAGAAGCACATGAAAAGCTGCTCAACATCACTAATTATTAGAGAAATGCAAATCAAAACTACAAGGAGGTATTACCTCACACCAGTCAGAATGGGCATCATCAGAAAATCTACAAACAACAAATGCTGGAGAGGGTGTGGAGAAAAGGGAACCCTCTTGCACTGTTAGTGGGAATGTAAATTGATACAGCAACTATGGAGAACAGTATGGAGGTTCCTTAAAAACTAAAAATAGAACTACCATATGACCCAGCAATCCCACTACTGGGCATATACCCTGAGAAAACCATAATTCAAAAAGACACATGCACCCCAATATTCATTGCAGCACTCTTTACAATAGCCAGGTCATGGAAGCAACCTAAATGCCCATCGACAGATGAATGGATAAAGAAGATGTGGTACATATATACAATGGAATATTACTCAGCCATAAAAAGGAACGAAATTGGGTCATTTGTAGAGACGTGGATGAATCTAGAGACTGTCATGGAGTGAAGTAAGAGAGAAAGAGAAAAACAAATATCACATATTAACTTATATATGTGGAACCTAGAAACATAGTACAGATTAACCGTTTTGCATGGCAGAAATTGAGACACAGATGTAGAGAACAAACGTATGGACGCCAAGGGGGGAAAGCAGCGGTGGGTGGGGTTGGTGGTGTGATGAATTGGGAGTTTGAGATTGACATGTATACACTGATGTGTATAAAACGGATGACTTGTAAGAACCTGCTGTATAAAAAAAATAAATTAAATAAAATCCCCCCAAAGAAAAGAAGCCCTTTTAACTCCCATAGGAGCCTGAATTTCCACTACTCCATTTACCCACACTTGAACATGTCTGTTTAATTATGTCTTCCCCACTAGACATAATCTGCATAAAGTCAGAGATCATGTCTATTATGGTTGACTTTGTATATCCTGCTGATGAGTATTGAAGGTCTCAGGCGTTTGTTCCATAAATCTTTACTACAATCCTTTGAGGGAATTAATTATTGCATCTGGTTGTTCTGTCAGTTATTGAGAGAGAGATGTTGGAGTCTCCAATTATGATTCTGGTTTTGTTTATTTTTCCTTTCAGCTCTATCAGTTTTTGCTTCACATTTGTTGTTTCATATGTACACATTTAGGATTGCTATGTCTTCTTGGTATATTGATCCTTTTATCATTATGTAATGTCCCTCTCTGTCCTTGATAATTTTTTGGCTTTGCTCTGTACTTCATCTGATATTAAGATAGACACTCCAACTTTCTTTTGATTAATGTTTGCATTTTATCTTTTCTATCCTTTTATTTTTAACCAACTTATGTAATTATATTTGAACTTAGTTTATTGTATAGAATATACAGTTGACTCGTTTCCTCCCCACCTACTCTGCCACTCACTGTCTCTAAATTTTCATATTTAGACCATATATATTTAATGTAATTATTGATATTAGGGCTTAGGTTTCTTATTTCATTTTTTGTTTTACGTTTATGTTTGTGTTTTTTTTTTAACATCTTTATTGGGGTATAATTGCTTTACAATGGTGTGTTAGTTTCTACTTTATAACAAAGTGAATCAGTTATACATATACATATGTTCCCATATCTCTTCCCTCTTGCGTCTCCCTCCCTCCCACCCTCCCTATCACACCCCTCCAGGCGGTCACAAAGCACCGAGCTGATATCCCTGTGCTATGTGGCTGCTTCCCACTAGCTATCTATTTTACGTTTGGTAGTGTCTATATGTCCATGCCACTCTCTCACTTCATCCCAGCTTACCCTTCCCCCTCCCCATATCCTCAGGTCCATTCTCTAGTAGGTCTGCATCTTTATTCCCGTCTTGCCCCTAGGTTCTTCATGATTATTTAATTTTTTTTTTAGATTCCATATTTATGTGTTAGCATACGGTATTTATTTTTCTCTTTCTGACTTACTTCACTCTGAATGACAGTCTCTAGGACCATCCACCTCACTACAAATAACTCAGTTTCGTTCCTTTTTATGGCTGAGTAATATTCCATTGTACATATGTGCCGCATCTTCTTTATCCATTCGTCTGCTGATGGACACTTAGGTTGCTTCCATGTCCTGGCTATTGTAAATAGAGCTGCAAGGAACATTTTAGTACATGACTCTCTTTGAATTATGGTTTTCTCAGGGTATATGCCCAGTAGTGGGATTGCTGGGTCATATGGTAGTTCTATTTTTAACTTTTTAAGGAACCTCCATACTGTTCTCCATAGTGGCTGTATCAGTTTACATTCCCACCAACAGTGCAAGAGGGCTCCCTTTTCTCCACACCCTTTCCAGCATTTATTGTTTGTAGATTTTTTCATGATGGCCATTCTGACTGGTGTGAGGTGATACCTCATTGTAGTTTTGATTTGCATTTTTCTGATGATTAATGATGTTGAGCATTCTTTCATGTGTTTGTTGGCAGTCTGTATATCTTCTCTGGAGAAATGTCTATTTTGGTCTTCTGCCCATTTTTGGATTGGGTTTTTTGTTTTTTTTAATTGAGCTGCATGAGCTGCTTGTAAATTTTGGAGATTAATCCTTTGTCAGTTGTTTCATTTGCAAATATTTTCTCCCATTCTGAGGGTTGTCTTTGGTCTTGTTTATGGTTTCCTTTGCTGTGCAAAAGCTTTGATGTTTCATTAGGTCCCATTTGTTTATTTTTGTTTTTATTTCCGTTTCTCTAGGAGGTGGTTCAAAAAGGATCTTGCTGTGATTTATGTCATAGAGTGTTCTGCCTATGTTTTCCTCTAAGAGTTTGATAGTTTCTGGCCTTACATTTAGGTCTTTAATCCATTTTGAGCTTATTTTTGTGTATGGTGTTAGGGAGTGATCTAATCTCATACTTTTACATGTAGCTGTCCAGTTTTCTCAGCACCACTTATTGAAGAGGCTGTCCTTTCTCCACTGTACATTCCTGCCTCCTTTATCAAAGATAAGGTGACCATATGTGTGTGGGTTTATCTCTGGGCTTTCTATCCTGTTCCATTGATATATCTTTCTGTTTTTGTGCCAGTACCATACTGTCTTGATTACTGTAGCTTTGTAGTATAGTCTGAAGTCTGGGAGCCTGACTCCTCCAGCTCCGTTTTTCGTTCTCAAGATTGCTTTGGCTATTCAGGGTCTTTCGTGTTTCCATACAAATTGTGAAATTTTTTGTTATAGTTCTGTGAAAAATGCCAGTGGTAGTTTCATAGGGATTGCATTGATGAAACTTAGGTGAAGAGTTTAAACTGTTCATGATCACATTCCTAGAAAAGTACAGTTGATAAGCAAAATTTCTACTATTAAACATAAATGATTCAGAGATTACTGAATCTCCACTCCACTTCTAGCCACTTATCTTAACAAACATAGTTCCTACTCATGAAAGTTCCATCTCAGGGTGAAACTCTCTCCTTTTTGAAAAAATAATTGCTGAAGTTTACATTTTTTTACTTATTTCCACTTTTTATTATATAGAAAATATAAACAAAAAAAGAGGGGAGTTCCCTGGTGGTGTAGTGGTTAGGATTTAGTGCTTTCACTGCTGTGGCCCAGGTTCAGTCCCTGGTTGGGGAACTGAGATCTCACAAGCCGCATGGCATGGCCAAAAAACAAAAAAACAAAACCACAACAGAATAGTATAATTTCATGGGTCTATCATTTAATCTTAGCAAGTATACATCTCATTTAGCATAGTGTTTTTGAGGTTCATTCATGTTGTATAAAATGCATCAGTAATCCATTACTTTTATTGCTGAATGGTATTGCATTGTATGAATGCAAAAAGTTGGTGTCTTCATTCAATAAGGAGATTTAGATTGTTACCAACTAGGCAATAATGAACAATGCTGCTATGAATAGTTGGGTATACATCTTTGCATAGATAAATGTTCTTATTCCCTTGGGTAGATTCCTAGGAAGAAATTGCCAGATGGTTTTTCAAAGTGGCTATATCATTTAACAGTTCCACCTATAATTTCCAATTGCTGTATGAAAGTTCCAATTTCTCCACACTCTTCCGCATCTTCATTTATATATCTTCTTTGGTGAAACGCTTACTCAAATCTATTAATTAGATTTAAAGGATTTTTAATTGGAATATACGTCTTCTTATTTTTGAGATACAAGAGTTTATTATATATTCCAGATGCAAATCCTTTCAGATATATGATGTTTTCCTTCTGCCTGAAGGATGATCTTTAACATATCCTATAGTACAAGTCTGCTGGTAATGGATTATTTCAACTTTTGTATGTCTAAAAGCATCTTTTCACAGATGATTTTTCGCAGAATGGTCTGATGAACCTTCCAGTGTATAACTGTTGATGTCTGGGGGGTTCTCATCTTCTTAAGCCCTGATGATTCCTTGCTGTCTTCCTTCTGCATCTTTGTGCACAGATAAGTGGGAAGCCACAGACAATCAGCAGCTTCAAGATCCATTTGATAAACACAAGAAAGGAAGTGTCAGAACAGTCTGGTTCTTACACCAAGATATAGGCATAAATCTTTGAGGCAAAAAATTGTTATAACCTTACTAAAAGGGATAATATTACAAATAAACACAAAAGCAAGCTGATAATAATTTAAGAGTATGTAAAAAGGTAAATACATACACAAAGATTAGTCTTTTCCTTTTTATCACCTGTGAGCTTTTTATTTAATTTACTTTCATATGTTGTGTTTAATACACAAATAGATAATAAATTTAAAGCCTTTACCTTTATTTTTAATACATAATTAAATCAGACATTGTATATATCACATAGGATTTAACATCTTAACTTGTAACATTTCTGCTAAACAGACAATATACAATCCAATGAGATAGTTACATTCTTTTTAATTTAATTTTTATTTTATTTTGGCCTCACTGTGCCGCATGCAGGATCTTAGTTCCCCGACCAGAGATTGAACCTGCGCTGTGCCACCTACAGTGGAAGCGTGGAGTCTCAACCACTGGACCACAAGGGAAGTCCCAACATTCTTTTGTTCATATCAAGACTTTGAAATCCAGTGAAAAATTTACACTTACCAACATATCTCAATGTAAATGCTAAATTTTCATCAGAAATACTTACTCTGCATTTAGAGCTCATAAAATTTACAGTTGAAAGAGTAGATTCACATATGCAAGTTGTTCTAAGCATATTAAAAAGCTTCCCAATAACTGGATTGAAAACCAGTGTTTAAAGTTAAATTAATTAAAATTCAATAAAATTAAAAATTCAGTACTTGGTGGAACTAGTCACATTTTTGTGTTTGATAGCCATGTTGGGTAGTGGCTACTATACTATACAAAAGAGCTCTAGAGAGTAATTGGGTGGCTGGGGAACAAGGATGGTTTCAAATTTGTACTATTTCCATACATGACAACACAAATACATGAATAAAACATTGTCTTGTTTTAAAGCAATATGGTAACTAGTAAGTTGTAGAGATTGCAAATGCACCCTTACAGGATGAATGTGGGGGCAAAAGAGTTATCTTAATATTATATAAGTTTCTTGTAACTTAAAACAAAATTCCTAGTAACAGCATTTCATAAACGTATTCCGAAAGTGCTGTATCACAAAAAACTTATTTCAAAGTAAAGATTATATGCCTGGTAAAACTACACTACTTAATTAAAAGAATAGGATCAGGGGACTTCCCTGGCTATCCAGTGGTTAAGAATCCATGCTTCCACTGCAGAGGCCAAGGGTTCGACCCCTGGTCAGGGAACTAAGATCCCGAATGCTGCGTGGCATGGCCAAAAAAAGAAGAGGATCAGAGTGTTGATGAAGATATGGCTATTTAAAGTAAATGCAAACAGTTTGAATAGAATACTTTTGTAAAATGTGAGTAGAAAAAATCAATAATTATAAATTAATATTTTATATATTTGATTTCAAATATATATGAACTTCAAAAATAAATTAGATACTATAAGTTTAGGAATATGTACATTTAAATATGTGATTATATTAAATATATGTGTAAAAGTTATTTCTGTGTGTGTTCATAAGTAGCATTAGTTTTATAGTTTTGTTGGTAGTGTATATTCTTGTCTGGTTTTAGTGTTGGTGTTAGGAACTTCAAATACAGAAGTGAGGACCAAGTGAAGACTCTTCTTCCTTATACTGAAATGGGCATATAGCAGGAGAATTAGCACAACATTGCCTTGAATTCTGTAACTTACTTGTTCTTTTAATGGTTATTAGTCCATTCAGTGTCTGAAGTTCCTTTTCAGCAAATTTTGGTAATTGTATTTTCTTAGAAAATTTCCTTTTTCTCTCCATTGCCATTTTTAAAAATATTCCATAATTTTTCAATTGTCTCCACATATTTAGTTATGTCTCATTTCTTATGAACCTTTTCTCAGAAGAGCAAAGAATAGAGGTTCAGAAAGCCTGGAGAAGAAAAAACCCATTTTCTAGATGAGATAGACTAGGTTCCTGAATAAATAAATGAGAAAAGGAAACCCATTTTGAAGAGTGTGTTATATATTCAGGCACAGGGACATGAGGTTTCTTCCCAGTTTCTAAAAGAAACAAAATATGGAAAAGAAGACAAGGGAAACCACTGTCCACTGTCGTAAGGTTAGGCAGGGTAGACAGACTGGGTACAGAGAAAATTGAAGAGGTAACATTTCCTAGCAGGGACAAACTAAATTTCAGAAAACAGAGGACAGAGTGCTGCTACACAGGGCTCAGCCTCCTAGAGTCAAGACCTGGGATCTTTATCTCCTAGATTCCAAGCCTGGTTGGGGGGAAGACATGGGAAATTCACAGTTGTGGTATTTTGGGGATCTGAGTGGGAAGGGGATTGTAACCACCTCCTCTCCATCTCTGCTCTACAGCAAAATGGAAGAAGCCTCATGAACGCACCTCATTCACACACACACACACACACACACACACACACACACACACACACAGCATGAAGAGTTGGAGGCTCTGTTTAGCTGCAATATGTTTCCAGATAAAAACCTCCAGAGAGAACTTGCTTTAAAACTCAACCTACCAGCGTCACCAATAAAGGTCTGTCTGATCCTCTGAGGTGTGCTTTGAGCCCCCATCCAAATTACATTCTACCATTCAGCCTGGAAATTCCCTCTGTAACACAATGAAGAAGTAACATTGTTACTTCATTGTAACACAATGAAGTAGTAACACTTCATTTATTGAGTACCTACTGTGTGCTAGTACTGAGCTGGGCACATTGTATATGCTGGCTTTATTATCACCCAGTTTAGAGGATGTGGAAAAGTGAGTTTCGGGAGCCAAGTGACTGGGTCATGGAGATAATACATAGTATAACTGGAATTAGAACTCCAGAGGTACAAAAGAGCTCAAATTAGAGAAATGACTCTCATCCTGACAGACTTCTTACTTAGGAACTTCTCTAGCAAAACCCTGCACTCATTTATTCACAACAGACTAATCTGGTAATCATTTATTACCAACAGACAAGTAACTTCTCCAACAACTGAGTCTGCTAAGACCCCAAATTTTTGTTAGAATATTGTTCACTGAAGAGGCCTTCTAAAATAATCCTTGAAAATCCCTTAGTTCAAATTCTCCACCTCTCCCTACATCCCTGAACTTCCTTCTCTTCTCTAGAGTTCAGGACCCTTTCTCTGAACCCCCAGCACAACCTCTGAGACATACCCTCCTTTTTTTTCTTTCTTTTTCCTCTGGGGCCCAGCCTTGATCCCTCATTGTTCCTATTGACTCCATTCATACCTACCTCTGCTCTCTCAGAACTCAGTATCATAGTGATTTGGAGAGGACATGAGGGTTATAATCTGACTTTTTTCACCCAGGAGAAGCCTCAAACTCCTTCTCCAGTAACAGACCATAATCTCTCTTCCCCCACTCCCAGATTTGGTTCAGGAATCGGCAGTTCAAAAAGAGGAAGCAGCAGTGGCAACAAGAGCAGCAATCACTGAAGCCACCGAACCAGGTCCTTCCAGCCAAGAATGTGCCCACAGCATCAACCAGTCCTCATTCTTTTCTCCCTGCAGTTTCAGATTCTTATAGCTCCCACTCACCTCAGCCCTTAGACCCTTTCCATTGGGCAAGGGACTCTATAATCACTGAGATTGCTACAAGTGATGTCCAAATGCAAGATCCTCAGTTGGAGAGGCTAGTGGCCTCAGTTCCTGCTTTGTACTCTGATGCCTATGACATAGCACAAATCATGGAACTGTACAGTTTTCCTGATGAGGATGAGATAGCCAGCTCTTCTTTCCATTCTCTGTATCATTATCTCTCACCGACAAAGCCCAGTTAGAATAGAGTTCCTTTCTTAGCCTCTTTGCTGATCCAGCTGTAGGCTTCTCTCCTGGGCAAACCTGCTTCAGTATGACAAGCTGGAGCTTTGCAGCCTACAGTCTAAGAAACAGCCTGGAATTCCAGAACCCCTTCAGTATGGCACACTTTGGAGGTTGCTGATCAAAGTACTAATAAATATCAGACAGTATTGAAAAAGGATCTTCTTGCATCTTGTACATGCTCTTTCCTTTGCCTGCTTTTAACCCAAATATCTGGCTCAGTGTTACTTGGATTTCCATGGAAATGTTGTAAAAACTAGGAGTTTCCCGCAAGTATAGCCCAGTACTACACAATCAGCCCCACAACTCTCCCTGGAGAGGACTTCCTAGTCCCTTTGATGGCCAATGAGACTGCAAAATTCCCTCTTCCCAAGACTATCTTTGACTTTTTAAAAGGTCAGTAGCATTTAGGGGTCATCCACTTTTAATGTCAGCAGGTTTATAAACTTACATTTTCAACAGACTTTTAGAATGACAGTTAAGCTAATTTTCCAGCTATATGATTAATGAACAAAATTAATGGCACTTCTCAAAAGCAATAATAAACACATAACAAGATAAGTACCTCTCAATGAAAAATATAAAGTATCTAGGAATTAACTAAGAAAATTAAGACCTCTGTACAGAAAAGTTTAAAACTTAATAATGGACATTGGAAATGTTCGAATAAAAGACATTTGAAGCCATAAAATAATCAATTTAACAGCGTTAAAATCATATAAAGCATGTTCTCCAAACACAATGGAATGAAAATAGAAATCAATAGTAGAAGAAAATTCAGGAAATTCACAAATATATGGATATTAAAAAGCATACTCCTAAATAACCAATAAAGAAGAAATCAGAAGGAAAATTAGGAAATATGTGAAGATGAATGAAAACAAAAACACAATATACCAAAACTTATGGGATGAGGCTAAATCAGTGCTTAGAAAGAAATCTATAGCTGAAAAAGCCTATATTTAAAGAATAAGCTCTCAAATCAACCGTTTTTTTTAAATAGGAGGGAAGCTGGCATAGTTATATTAATATCTATCAAATTAAACTTTAAGGCAAAACATTTTGTTGGAAGTAAAATTATATTAGACAAGAATAAAGGGAACATTTAACCTGAAAGATATAATAATTCTGAATTTGTATATATTTAACATATTCCCAAAATATATGAAGTAAAAATTAACAAAACTCTTGGGGAAACTTAACAAATACATAATCATAATAGATGATTTTATCCATAGGTCAAATGAATAAAAATTTTGTATGGGTAGAGATTTTAACTGTACAGTTAATAGGCTTGATTTAATGAAAGTATGTAGATTTCTGCATTCAGCTGGTAGAGAATACACATTCTTTTCAAGTACCTAATGACTACATATTAGACCACGAAGCAAATCTTAATAAACTCAATAACATACAAACAGCATTCTTTGATCATAAGGCAATTTAATTAGAAGAAACTCCAACCTCTCTCTCAATTTAGAAAGTAAAAAGGACATTTCTAAGTGATTAATCAAGCATAGGAGAAATTAGGTGAATAATCTCGTAGCATACGTTATATAATAACAATAACTGTATCAGCATTCACTGGGGGAAAGTAATAGAGATAGTAGCAGTAGCAGGTTTGAATGTCTTGTTACCCATCACATTCTGGGTCATCACAGAGGGATCTTGAAGGGCAAGACTGCAGACCTAGGGTAGAGACATTGGCCCTTAGGTTGTGAGGTTTTTTGCTTACTGTTTTTTTTTTAATTATGTTTTATTTTTTTAATAGTCTTTATTTTTAGAGCAGTTTTCATTTCACAGCAAAATGAGCAGAAGGTACGGAGATTTCCCATATAGCCCCTGCTCCCACATACACACAGCCTTCCCCACTATCAACAACCCACACCAGAATGGTCCATTTGTTATGACTGATGAACCTACACTGATACATCTTTATCACCTAAAGTCCATAGTTTACATTAGAGTTAGCTCTCAGTGTTGTACGTTATATGGATTTTGACAAATAGGTAATCGTCATGTGTCCACCATTATAGTATCATATAGGATAGTTTCACTGCCCTACAAATCCTCTGTGCTCCACCTATCCATCCCTTCCTCTCCCCTAATCTCTGGCAACCACTGATCCTTGTCTCCATAGTTTTGCTTTCAAATTAATAATTTTTCACCTTAAGAAACTAGAAAAAGAAGAGCAAAATAAATCCAAAGCAAGCAGAAGTAAGGAAATAAAGGCTAAAGTGGAAATAAATGAAATAGAGAATAGAAAAGCAATAGAGCAAACCAATGAAATCAAAGCAAGCTAGAAAGAAGGAGGAGGAGGAGGAGGAAAAGAAGAAGAAGAAAAAGAGGGAGAAGAAGAAGAGAAAGAAAAAGATGAAGGAGAGGAGAAGGGGGAGGGGAGGAGGAGGAAGGGGAGGAGGGGGACAAGGGAGAAGAGGAAGAAGAATCAAATTACTAGAATCAGAAATGGGATGTAACTACCAACCTTACGGAAATAAAAAGCATTATAAATAAATATTATGAACATTTGTGTTACTTTATAATTTGTATAACAAATTAGATAACTTAGATGAAATGGGCAAATTCCTAGGAAGACACAAAATACCAAATCTGACTCAACAAGAAATAGAAATGCTGCAAATAGACCTTTAACAAGTAAAGAGATTGAGTTAGTAATTAAAAACTTTCCACAAAGAAAAGTCCAGGCCCAGGTGGCATCATTGTTAAATTCTACTAAATGTTTAAAGAATTAACAATCCTTTACAAATTCGTCTAAAATACAAGAGAACACTTCCTAACTCATTTTGAGACCAGTATTATCCTGATACCAAAACTGGACAGCTATATGTAAACAATGAGATTAATACATTCCCTCACACCACATACAAAGATAGACTCAAAATGCTTTAAAGACCTAAATGTAAAACATGAAACCATAAAACTCCTAGAAGCAAACATAGGCAAAACACTCTTTGACATAAATCATAGCAATATTTTCTTGGATCAGTCCTAAGGCAAAAGAAAAAAGAGCAAAAATAAACATATGGGACCTAATTAAACTTAAAAGCTGCTGCACAGCAGAAGAAACCATAAACAAAACAAAAAGACAATCTATGGAATGGGGGAAAATATTTGCAAATGATGTGACCAAAAAGGTGTTAATATCCAAAATATACAAACAGCTTATACAACTCAATATCAAAAAAACAAGCAACCCTACTGAAAACTGGTCAGAAGACCTGGATAGACATTTCTCCAAAGAAGACATACAGCTGACTAACAGGCACATGAAAAGATGTTCAACACTGCTAACTATCAGAGAAATGCAAATCAAAACCACAATGAGATATCACCTCACACCTGTCAGAATGACTATCATCAAAAAGTCTACAAATAACAAATGTTGGAGAGGATGTGGAGAAAAGCGAACCCTTGAACACTGTTGGTGGGAATGTAAATTGGTGCAGCCACTATGGAAAACAATATGGAGGTTCCTCAAAAAACTAAAAATAGAACTACCATACTATCCAGCAATTCCACTCCTGGGTACATATCTGGAAAAAACAAAAACACTAATTTGAAAAGATACATGCACTCCAATGTTCATAGCAGCTCTATTTACAATAGCCAAGACATGGAAGCAACCCAAGTGCCCATCAACAGACAACTGCCTTAAGAAGATGTGGTATATATATACACAATGGAATATTACTCAGCCATAACAAAGAATGAAATACTGCCATTGCAGCAACATGAATGGACTAGAGATTACCATACTAAGTGAAGTCAGAAGAGAAAGACAAATACCATATGATATCACTTATATGTGGAATATAACATAAATGAACATAGCTAGAAAACAAGTTAGATCCTAGAGAAATGGAAATAAAAACAAAAATAAACAAATGGAACCTAATGAAACTTCAAAGCTTTAGCACAGCAAAGGAAACCATAAACGAGACCAAAAGACAATCCTCAGAATGGGAGAAAATATTTGCAAATGAAGCAACTGACAAAGGATTAATCTACAAAATTTACAAGCAGCTCATGCAGCTCAATATCAAAAAGCAAACAACCCAATCCAGAAATGGGCAGAAGACCTAAATAGACATTTCTCCAAAGAAGATATACAGATTGCCAACAAACACATGAAAGGATGCTCAACATCACTGATCATTAGAGAAATGCAAATCAAAACTACAATGAGGTATCACCTCGCACCAGTCAGAATGGCCATCATCAGAAAGTCTACAAATAATAAATGCTGAAGAGGGTGTGGAGAAAAGGAAACTCTCTTGCACTGTTGGTGGGAATGTGAATTGGTACAGCCACTAAGGAAAACAGTATGGAGGTTTCTTAAAAAACTAAAAATAGAACTACCATACGACCCAGCAATCCCACTACTGGGCATATACCCTGAGAAAACCATAATTCAAAAAGAGTCATGTATCAAAATGTTCCTTGCAGCTCTATTTACGATAGCCAGGACATGGAAGCAACCTAAGTGTCCATCAACAGATGAGCGGATAAAGAAGATGTGGCACATATATACAATGGAATATTACTCAGCCATAAAAAGAAATGAAATTGAGTTATTTGTAGTGAGGTGGTTGGACCTAGAGTCTGTCATACAGAGTGAAGTAAGTCAGAAAGAGAAAAACAAATACCGTATGCTAACACATATATATGGAATCTAAGAAAAAGAAAAAAAAAAGGTCATGAAGAACCTAGGGGCAAGATGGGAATAAAGACACAGACCTACTAGAGAATAGAGTTGAGGATATGGGGAGGGGGAAGTGTAAGCTGTGACAAAGTGAGAGAGTAGTATATGGACATATATACACTACCAAATGTAAAATAGATAGCTAGTGGGAAGCAGCCGCATAGCACAGGGAGATCAGCTCGGTGGTTTGTGACCACCTAGAGGGGTGGGATAGGGAGGGTGGGAGGGAGGGAGACGCAAGAGGGAAGAGATATGGGAACATATGTATATGTATAACTGATTCACTTTGTTATAAAACAGAAACTAGCACACCATTGTAAAGCAATTATACTCCAATAAAGATGTTAAAGAAAAAAAAGAAAACAAGTTAGAGATGACCACTCACTACTTTTTTAAAAAATTAATTACTTTATTTATTTGTTTATATTTGGCTGCATTGGGTCTTTGTTGCTGCACGCGGGCTTTCTCTAGTTGCAGCGAGCAGGGGCTACTCTTCATTGTGGTGCATAGGCTTCTCATTGCAGTGGCTTCTCTTTTTGCAGAGCTCGGGCCCTAGGCGCGTGGGCTTCAGTAGTTGTGGCAAGTGGGCTCAATAGTTGTGGCTTGCGGGCTCTAGAGTGCAGGCTCGGTAGTTGTGGCGCATGGGCTTAGTTGCTCCGTGGCATGTGGGATCTTCCCGGACCAGGGCTCGAACCCACGTTCCCTGCATTGGCAGGTGGATTCTCAACCACTGCGCCACCAGGGAAGTCCCAACCACTCACTACGTTTTTCAATGTAGTGCTGGAAGATCTAGGCGAACAATTTACTTTCTATTCTCCGTCTTCTCATCTGTAAAATGAGAGAGTTGGACTAAGTGATAGCTAAGCCTCCTACCACCTCTAATTTTCTCAGACTGGACTTATTCTATGCCTGATTTCTGAATTACAAAATCTTCCTTTCCCAACCATCTGGGAAAGAAGAGGGCCAGGAGAGGACAGGCACTTGTCACGACAAGAAATAGGAGAAACAGGACCACATGTCACTTGCACAAGTTGCTGCCTCAGCCACTGATAGGTTTAGGTGAAAAGCACGGTTATAATTAGAGCGGCAGCCTGTCCTGACTGCTCCACCAGCCACTGTGGGCACAGCTGGATCTGCCAACCACATGCACAGGACTCTATGAGGCTGCTCGGGCCTTGAAATGATCCTTCTTACAAGGATTTTCCTTCTTCCTCAAGGGAAAGAAAACCCATTGATATAAAACCCCACTTGCCTTCCGGCTTCCCCTGCTAACTGCCACTCCAACAGAGACCGAGTGTGGACAAATACAAGAGAAAGAAAAAATCGTAAGCTGAGCCTGGTCACATTGCCCCTTGTGATACAGTTTTGTTTTTAACTTCAAAACACTTGAACTATTTCTGTTGAAGTTTTTTTCTCCTTTCCCTACCTCCTCGACGAAACTCCGTCCTCTGCTGCAGCCAATGCACGCCGAGCCACCTCCGGCAGTCTACTTGCTCACCATCAAGGGACACAAGTGCAGCAGATGCTGACTCAGCCCATGCCATTAAGGTAAGCTTTTCAAATGTGGGCAGGTTCATCAAGGGGAAATTTAGAGTGGTGAACATGGAGGCAGAGGCTGAGCGGCATATCACCTTTTTGCTCTGAGTAAGAGGGTTGTTAAGCAAATTAAGTTACATATGGGGGTGAAAAGGTTAGCACTGAGAATGAGACCCAGCCATAGGTAAACTCCTGCTTTGAATCTAAAATCTTAGAGCAGGAAGAGATGACCTGCTTTCTAACAGCTTAGGCTCTTTCTTCTAAAATCAACCATAGTGATAGCACATAGTGGTTATGTGCTATCTCTAAGGTTACACAGTATTGATGGGGGTTCAGGATGGCGGGGGGAGAGGAGATGGTGAGGAAATAGGTGGAAGGCCCAGAACCCAGGATTTCTGTTTTCTGAAGTCCAAATGTTGTGATCTTTCCCCAATCAGCATTTTCTATGTAAACTGCAAGTCATTCTCATGTACTTTAAATTCCATCACCTGTGTCACTCTACCAGTTAATTTAGCACAGTTGTATTTACTGCGTATATTATTTAAATTCTGCCTGCAGAGTTTAAAACCTGTTTTTCTTTAACAATATTCCCTAAACATGACTCACTCCTCCCCAGCTCTCTTGAATCCAAATGCATCTATGGAATAGAAGTGAAAGTATTTTACAAGTTGAAAAATGGTATATACATGCAAACCAAAAATTATCACAAATTTGAAACTTGCAACTCCAGGGGGACAAAAGTAAAATGATTAATGATACTTGAGGAGTCAAACACTTTAAAGTGTAGATAGGTTATTTCTAGCTTTGGGAATAACAGCATAGTGTTGCATGCACAAACAAATTGGCAGGAATAAGGGAGCAGTGTTTATTTTCCTGTTTTCCTCTGGACCTTGCTTTAGTGTTATACAGTTAAAAGTTCAGCTAAGGACATCCTAGGAAGTGGCCTGTGCAGCAAAAGGGATTCTGTACACTCTAAACTTTGCACTGTACAGGCTAAAGCCACCAATGTCAAGTAAAAGGAGACCTACCACCAGACACCTTAACTCCTGTTTCCTTCTTGCCTGCCCCTGTAACCTCCAGATGCATCCCATAACTCTGCTATAGGTGTCTGGGTTGTAATTATGCCTGTTTGCTAGGCACAGTCAAATGCACTGTGTATAATTGCCTAACTTCATTTAATTTTGTCAGAGTTTCCATGGCACAAAGGTCTTCAAGGGGTATACCGGGTACTTTCCTAGCAAGATGGGCATGTTAGCTTAGCAGTAACCAACCAGACCAGCTGACTCAGAGCTACTCCTAAATAATCCATCTAGTTTGCACTTTCTTGGCCAATACAAAACAGTAATTTAAAATACTGAAACTAATAATGTAAGTACAAGATATGAGAATTAACTAGCTAATTAAATAACTAGAAAGTTTAAAGGTGGAGAGATTTCTAGTGTAGGTACAGAACTGCAGATGGTGAGGTTGAACAGATTTGAGGGAGGATGATTTTTAGGGTATAGTGAAAAGGCTGAAATCATAGCCTGAAAGCCCAGGATTATGCGACCAGATGTGGGAACTATCCTCAGCCAACTGGTTGTGTTAAAATCTCAAGATGCAAAGGGATTACTTTAATATTTAACTTTATACATTTTCTTTCCATAGAATTAAGTATCTCCATAGCAGGGAAACAGATTAACAATGTATAATTAAAGTAACAGATTAATTGACTGGTTAATAGGTTAACAGTTAATCTCTGTCCTTTAACTCTTGACCTTGTCACTTCCACTAAAGTTAAAGCTCAGGAATAAATAATTATTGCCAGGGCTAGCCACATGAGGAGGCAAAATAGTCGCTGCATCATGTGAGGGGTGCTGGGAGGGCCCCTTGCCTAAAAATATCTCCCTGACACCAACCCTGATTGCCTACTAACTTTATAGTGAAGAATGTTAAAACTATTTTCTGTTAATTGCATTCTCTTTTGCTTGAGTCAGTGATTTAAATATACCTGCTTTATGCCTTCTCATGACCTTGTTGGCCAGTGACACTTGGTCACCACCTCTTCCTCATTCTTCCAGGCCTTGTCCTGCTTTGCCCTTGGTACCATCTAAGCTGCCCATATGCCCTTGGCCGTCATCATGCAGGTAGCTCTGTGTGGCACTGTGGTTTCTACAGAATTTCTCAGTAAACTATCAAGGTGAAGTAGAAAAAAGAAAAGCATGTGATTAGAGTCAGAGACTGTGGGAGCATAAGCAAGACACATTACTTCTCCGGGCCTCAGTTTCTCTTGTAAAAAATGAAGAGTTTAACCTAGACTCTTTCCTAGACCATTTGTTCTACCAGATCAGAAGCTGCATTTCAAAAAAGATTGCCCAGGTGATTCCTATGCACACTGAAGTTTGAGAAGCTCCAGAGCAGAGGATTTCTGGTTATCTACCTGAGCCAGATTCCTGATTCTATGACTGTAAGTGTTGAGAACAAGTTGTAACCTCCTACAAACAATTCTGGCAGCATTCAGAGTATCTGTTATAACTGGAGTCCACGGAGTCTTTTCCATTCAGTTAAGGCAACATTAACCAAATAAAGTTGAAAACATTTATTTTTCTTCCTTTAAAACAAAACAACAACAACAACAAAACACAAATTAGCATATATCTGACATCATTACCCCTTCCTCCTAAAGGTCTCAAATTGCTCTCACAGGTGTTTCAAATGCTGCCTTCTTTAGGGTCCTGTTCAACTCCATCCAATCCAATCCTTCACTGAAGGCTGATGGAGTGCTGGGAGTCCTGTTAGCTCTACTCACTCTCAGGGCCTCAGAAATCATTCCTGTATCCCTCCTGGGGCATTCCCACCCTCTGCTGATATTCCAGTCAGAGCTCCTTTCACAGCCTACACACATTCCATGGGTCCCAGCACTTCTGTTCCGTTTATGCCCTTCATCAGGTCGTTCACCACTCACACCATCACAGCAACTTCCCTCGGGTTGTATCAACACCCAGAGTCAGTCGCGAGAGGAGACAAGTCTCAATTGAAACCTTCCTTTTTATTTATTTATTTATTAAATAAATAAATTTATTTATTTTTGGTTGTGTTGGGTCTTCATTGCTGCTGGCAGGCTTTCTCTAGTTGCGGCGAGCAGGGGCTACTCTTTGTTGCGGTGCGCGGGCTTCTCATTGCGGTGGCTTCTCTTGTTGCAGAGCACAGGCTCTAGTCACGCAGGCTTCAGTAGTTGTGGCTCGCGAGCCCTAGAGCACAGGCTCAGTAGTTGTGACGCACGGGCTTAGTTGCTCTGCGGCATGTGGGACCTTCCTGGACCAGGGCTCAAACCCGTGTCCACTGCATTGGCAGGAGGATTCTTAACCACTGTGCCACCAGGGAAGTCCCTATAGTGCAGATTTTTAACCTTAAAAATCTTCCCTGCCACATTTGTATTCCCTGAAATGCAAAGGCATGGAACCTGCGCAGTCTTCTTGTTTCCTCTATTCAGAAGGGCACAGTATGGGTTGTAGTCCAGAGGAGGACCAAAAAAGAAAAAAAATTCATCATAGGCATGGAGGATCTTCCTAATGTGAAGCATCCAGCTTCTCTACAATTTGGAAAGATTATACAGGTAGACACCTTTCTGTGCCCCAACTGGGGGAAAAAAGGCTTTCCCCTTACAGACTCTAGCCATGGTCTTGCATTCTCCCCAAACCATGGAGATGGACCACAAATGTCTCTATGGGTCTCTGATGGACACAGTGTGATGTAGCAGACAGTAGAGTTTGAAGCGAGACAAACTTAGGCTTCTTTGTGCCTCAGTGTCCTTATCAGTAAACTGGAGATGGTAATACCCACCTCACATTATTATTGTGAGGATTAAATGAGATGTTATGTAAATGCACATGTTAAGCACTAATATTTTATTTCTCTTCCACTATGACATCCAAAATGGAGAAATCACTCCATCTAGGAAACTCAGACAGACCCCATGGAGGATAAGTATCCAGTCACTGCACAGGAACAGAAATTGGGAGAACAGGGCATCTCATGTCACAAGACAACCAATGATAAATCTAATTTGATTAAATTGAGGCAACACCAGCTGACTCCAACTTAAGGTGACCAATCAGCTGTCTAAGTTTGCCTGGGAATAAGAGGTTTCCTGGGACCTGGGACTTTCAGTGCTCAAACCAGGAGAGACCGAGGCAAACCAGGATGATTGGTTACCCTGTTTCTCCAGCAATAATTAGACTATCAACAATTTTGGATTGTCCTTTATCTCAGTGGGAAAGATTTCCCCCAGATATACAACAAAAGGTTCAGATGTGATTTTTTTATGCCCTTAGGCTATATTTGTCTTTCTCCTTTCCTCCACTGACAAATGTCTCCAAAAAGTCATCTCCACTCAGTGTCTTTCTGCTCAGCACATGCCTTCTCTCAAAGTCACTCATCTGGGGTAGCTCCAGAGCCTGGCAGAAGATCCTTAAATAGCAACATAAAGCAACAGCATCTTTGTTGCCTGCCTTCATTGCTTTTCTTTTCTCTTAAAGGAATATTTTCAAATAACCTCAAAGAGATGGAGAGCAATAAGACTCCACCACAAATGTTCCCAGCTTCAATAACGCTGTTGCTAAGAACCATCTTTATAATGCTGAAGGATAAGAAATGATTGGCAACAAGGACCTACTGTGTAGCACAGGGAATTATACTCAATATTTTGTAATAACCTATAAGGGAAAATAATCTTAAAAAATTGATATAGATGTATATATAACTGAATCACTTTGCTGTACACCTGAAACTAACACAACATTGTAAATCAACTATTCTTCAATTAAAAAAAGAAGAAGGAGAAGAAGGAGAAGGAGAGGAAGAGGAAGAAGAGGGAGAAAAAGAAATGATTGGGCTTAGAGTTCATCACTATTGTCCCTCCAGCCAGACACATGCCTGCTGATAGGGGCAGAGTTCTCACTACATACATTGAGTGCACAGAACTAGCCAGAGCTGCTTTGCCCTTGCTGGAAACTGGGCTCAACTTTGTGACAGAACCCGGCTGGCAAATACGAAGTTGGATATTCCTGGTGCTATTAGCTTTTTTCACATAACCTTACTCCATTCGTGATCTGCCTCTTCTTCCCCACCTAAAAACCAACAGGGGACCCTGAGTCATCCAGAGTCCATTCTTGATGAATGTCTATTATGAATAGAAAGCAGATGATCACATTCTCCCAGCCAGGGCACAGGCCCTGCCAACATTGGAGTGTGTGCTTAATAGCTTTCTCCTCTACTCCAAACAAACGCTAGATTTTGAATGGCCAAGGGTCCCACCTCACAGCTGAAATGCAAATGCTCTGGCAAGAGCTCTTTGGGGAACTGCCATGAGCAGTGGCATTGTCATCCCTGTTCTTAACCGCACAGCAGCATTGGAGGCCATCACTCACCCTTTCCTTTACATCTAGCAACAATAGTCCTGACTCTCTTAGCTCACTGGTCTCTCCTTCTCTGGCTCTGCTTCTTCTTATTGTCCCCAAAGTGGTCATACTTAGCCTTGTACTTCATGGCTCAGATTTCTATTCTGTGTTCTCACTTCCCCAGTTATGGCTTCCTCTTACTTTTAAGTGGATACTTCTCAAGTCTGAATCTCTATATTCTAACCCCTCATCTTCCCACCCACATGATCTGTCATCACCTAAAGCAACTTGTATTACACTCGCTGGACCCATTTTTCTTCCCAAAACAGTTCCCTCCTTAGACCTCTATTTTTCTCAGAATTACACCCAACATTCTCTCTTCTTAATTCACCTTCTTGGCATCACCTTTGACTCTTCTTCTTCCCCCATCTCCAGCCAGAAACAAAAATGTTAGTTGACCCTCCCTTGTAATGTCTCCTCTCTGTCTCATCTTGCCTATTTCTACCGTCATCAGTCTCACAATCTCAGCCTCCATCATGTTCTCTACATAGCAGTTTCTAACTCTAGGTCTTTCCACTCCATTCTTCCACTACTACTGGTTAACACCCCAATTACAATGGTAAATGGTTCCTTACTGAGTACCAAATAATTCTAGATGCTTGAGCCTAGTATTTATGAATTTCTGTAAGTCCATAATGGGCTTTTCCCCCTCAGGAGTGATCTGGAATATGGCAGGAGCCTACCTGAATGTTAAATTGTATGTTAAAAGATCAAGTAGCTAGACTCTTGCATCCAAAAGATGTGCTCTTTGCCTGATCCTATTCTGCTCCATCTCAGTCCTACCCTCACAGCTTTTCCACTCTGCTCAGCTCCCTCTCTGTCTGATTAATCTTCTAGTTAACCCTGAAGCTACTGGTGGTCAGGCTGACTATTAGGGTATGAGGTATCCCTCTATAGCCTAAGAGGGATTCTGGCGTGATCCCTCTTCCACACTTATAGTGCATGAGTCAGATGGGGAATGTGTTAAGAATGTAAATTCCAGGATACACTCTTCGCTCAGGTCAGGGGTGCAGCCAGCATCTATAGCAGTGTTGTCCAATAGAGTAGCTATTGAACACTTGAAGTGTAGCTAATATGACTTGAGGAACTGAATTATTAATTCTAGTTCATTTTGATTAATTTAAATTTAAATAGCCACATGTGGCCAGTGACTACCATATTGAACAGTGGGGATCTATATATTTAACAAGAATCACAGCTGATTATAATGAACAATAGTGTTTAAAGCCACTTTAACAAGCAGTCCGGGTGACCCTTATGCTCACTTACTGGTACATAGTAGGTAATCAAAAATGTTTGTTGAATGAATGGATGAACAAATGAATACATGAATGAACTAGCATACAATTCCCTTGATATTTAAGGCTGTCTCTTCTAAAAAAGAAAAGTTGAGGGGGATTTTTCCAGAGGAAAAGAGGCTAAAAAGATTTAACAAACAAATGTAATAAATTAACCTTAAAGGGATCCTGGTTCAAAACTGAGTTGTTTTTTAAAAAGTACAGAAGATATTTTGGAGATAATTGGGAAAATTTGAATATAGACAGCATGTTACATGATATTAGAAAATTATTTTTAGTTTTCTTAGGTGAGATAATGTTACTGTAGTTACAAAAAAAAGTCTTTATTCTTAGAAAATACATGCTGAAGTACTTACAGATGAAGGGTCATGACATCAGCAACTTATCTTCAAGTGGTTTGGCAAAAAATGTGTGTGTGTGTGTGTGTGTGTGTGTGTTGAGAGAGAGAGAAAGTGAAAGGGGCAAAATGTTAACAATTGTTGTATCTAGGTAGAGTATATTTGACTGCAAAATGTGGGCCAGGGTGGTGGAAGAATACATGAAGTCTCTTTGGCCCCTTTTAAAACAGATAAAATACTTTTCTTACTAATCATTCATATTTGTATATTTATATTTTCCCCTAGAGTTACAAAGCAAGAAGAAATTTGGAAGCTATGGTAAGTACCAGGTGCTTATTGGAACTTTACCTTTCACAGGTCCAGGTCTGGCTTCATTTAGCCTGTAGCCCAAGCATCTGGCAGATTTATCCTTTTGGTCTGATGATATATATTGGCTTTTTGCCGAACCATAGATGCTAGAGCAGAACCTAGAAGAAACTGACACAGAATAGGGGGTAATCATAGACCTGAGAAAGATCTGTGAGCAAAGATTTTTAGTAACACTTTACACATGAAAAAGCAAAAAATCCAGGTATAACCTAAATGGCTAACAATTCCTTCATTCGGCAAATATTACTGAGTGCTTATGATGGTCCAGGCCCTGTGACAGGTGCTGGGGACCAAGATGTGAACAAAACCAGTCATGCCCCATGTCCTCCCAGCATACCCCCTAGTGGTAGTTGGTTAAATGAATGACAGAACACTCATTCTGGAGTGTTACACTGCCATTATGAAGAAAGTTTGCAAAGAAAAATTAATAAAACAGCCTAGACATGTCATAATAGCAAGTTAAAGCAGAATGCAAAATTGTATTCATAGTATTAACTGTGTCATATAAATCCTCCACAACCCACAACTCAAAAATAGCAATTGTCACCTTGTAGCCCATTACTTTCACCTTTGTTTTTTTTCTATTCTCAACACAGTTAATACATAGAATAAACTATTGGGAAATAAAGAGAAGAGTATTGATAGCTGTTATTTCTAGATTGTGTGGGATTATGAGTATTCTTGCTTTCTTCTTATGATTTTCTATATTTTTCAAGATTCCTACAATAAACATGAATAAACAGGAAATAAGTCAATTAAAACGTAAACACTCACAGACATGCATAGAGCTTCTCTTCCAGCAGTCATTTGTTTTCTCTTTCCCCTTGCCTTTGGTGTCTCCAGCGTAGGGCGCGCAGGCCTCCACGAGGGCAGCACAGGCACTGTGACAGATGCTTCAACCGTCACTGCCACATGCCTATGGAGCCTGGTGTCTCCTGCCTGGTGATAAACTGCCACCTGTCCTGCGGTGCTACCTTCCACATGTGCAAAGAGGCAGAGCACGAGCTCCTGTGCCCTTTGGAGCAGGTTCCGTGCCTCAACTCCGAATATGGCTGCCCCCTTTCCATTTCCCGTCACAAGCTGGCCAAGCACCTGCAAGTGTGCCCCGCCAGCGTGGTCTGCTGCTCCATGGAGTGGAACCGCTGGCCAAACTTGGACTCTGAAACAGCCCTTCACGAGAACATCATGAAAGAGACCCCCAATGAGGAGTGCTTGGACACAGCCCTGGCCCTCCAAGACCAGAAGGTCCTCTTTAGATCTCTGAAAATGGTAGAACTTTTCCCAGAAACTAGAGAACCCATGGAAGAGGAACCTACCATGAATGGTGAAGCCAGTTGGAAGGAAATGGAAGGAGCGGTGGGTGGGGCAGATGCTGGTTTGGTAACAACCACCAACGGAGAGGTGGCAGAGCTGAGTCAAGAAGAACGAGAGGTATTAGCCAAAACCAGAGAAGGGATGGACCTAGCCAAGTTTGACAAGTGGGAAAATATGTTCAGCAAAGAGCATGCGGCCTCTGCTTTAACGAGCTCATCAGTGAGCAGTGAGAGCAAGAGCAGGGATGGCCCAGAGAAAGAACAGATTTCCAGCAGCAACAACATGGTAGAAAAGAGCGCTGCCAAAGGGAAGGAAACACAGGAAGACCAGAAGCAGCAGGAATTTCATGAAGCCATAGAAAAGTCAGGGCTTGCCCCTTGGCAGGATGGTGTTCTGGAAAGACTGAAAACAGCTATGGATGCAAAGGACTATAATATGTATCTGGTGCACAATGGGAGGATGCTTATTCACTTTGGTCAGATGCCTGCTTGTACACCTAAAGAGAGAGACTTTGTTTATGGCAAACTCGAGGCTCAGGAAGTGAAGACTGTTTACACCTTCAAAGTTCCCATGAGCTACTGCGGGAAGCGGGCTCACCTCAGAGACACCTCGTTGAGTAGTAGGCCAAGTGAACACAAGGCAGTAGATACTTTGGATTTAGGGATCACTGTGGAGGACCTCCCCAAATCAGATCTCATCAAAACCACCCTGCTGTGTGCTCTGGAAAGAGAACTCAAAGGTCATGTCATCTCTGAATCCAGGAGCATTGATGGGGTGTTCATGGATTTTGCTACACAGACATACAGTTTTGAGCCAGAACAATTTTCCTCCAGGACGGTGCTGGCTGACCTTCTAACCACTGCCAATCTGAATGGGCTCCATATGGAGCTCCACAGTGAGTGTGTGACCAGGAGACACAACAAGAGCAGTTCTGCCTTTACTTTCACTTGCAACAAATTCTTCAGGAGGGATGAATTTCCCCTACATTTCAAGAATGTCCACACAGACATTCAGTCATGTCTCAATGGTTGGTTCCAGCACCGATGCCCCCTTGCCTACTTGGGATGTACCTTTATTCAAAACCATTTCTGTCCCCCAGGGAAAAAGGCAAAAGTAATCTACAGTCAGGAGCTCAAGACCTTTGCCATCAAGCCGGAGGTTGCTTCAGAGCTGAGTGAGGGAGGGAACAACCATCTCTCAGGCCATGAAGGAAAAAACCAGAATTCTCTAACCAGCCTGCCCCTGGAGGTTTTGCAGTACATTGCTGGGTTCTTAGACAGCATCAGCCTATCCCAGCTCTCCCAGGTGTCCGTGCTGATGAGGAATATCTGTGCCACTTTGTTACAAGAGAGAGGGATGGTCCTCCTGCAATGGAAGAAGAAGAGGTATTCCCATGGAGGCACCTCGTGGAGAGTTCACAGAAAGGCAAGTAAATAGTCATTCACTTATTCATTCATTCAACAAGTATTTACTAAGGGCCTTCTGTGCACCAAGCCATGTGCTAGGCACTGAGATTGTACTAGGTTACCGGGAATAAAGCACAGTCTATGAACTCAAGGCTGTCAGCATAGTAGAGGAGACAGACCCATAAACATAAAAATGGCAATACAAATGGTAATGCCTATTTATGTATGTGTCCTGCATGTCTTCCGTTTGCTCACATGATCCATTCTCCATCGTGATCTGTCCCCCAGGAGGCTGATCTTTATAGACTAGCTTAACCAGCTCCCCTGCCCTCCAGCTTCCAGTTGGGCTAATCTAACGGGAGTGTATCAGCAGGAGATGGTCAGGAGGGAGAAGAGTGAGGTTGACATGGTTATTCTTCTGGCTTCCTTCCTGCATGCATTCTCCCCTCCATGACATTTTGCACTGGCCATGTCCCTCCAACTGTATCTGATATCTGATAGGTTACCGATTCTGGGTTCCATTGACTTCCTTCCTCCCTTTCAGGCCTAGGGTAGTAACACTCTAGATTGTTACTAGCCTGGGTTTTCTATACCCTGCCCACACATTTGTATATCATTCCTTTATAAAATTCTCTTCAGATTACCCAGTTTGAGTGTGCCATCTGTTTTCTGCCTGGACTCCAACTGATACAATATGCCAACAAATTCTCCTCAGCCCTATGTCAACCAATTTATTTACAAACAAGTTTTGCCCCTGTTGAATTCATTTTGAAATTCTAAAATAATTTGGTCCACTGATTTCCCCTGGTTCAAATGCTTATTTAATTCTTTTAAAAAAACTCTGCTGTATAGATCAAAGAATCTTTCCCTTTGGAAAAACCTCATCCCCTTTTCCCAATCAGGTTAGGCTTGCTTAACTGTATAAGTTCTATTGGCTTGTACTCTATAGAAGTGAAACTCCCAATTTGTCATATCCAAGGTGCCGTAGCACCATAGCATCCTCTCTTATGGTACATATATTGGTAATGTGAATCACAAATTTATGATGCCCATTTAGGTCAATAATTCCAAAATCTCACTGTTGAGTCTCTTCCCAGTATGTGGGTATATGCAAACTGGTATTGGGGAGTTAGGAGATGTTTACATTTATTTTTATTATGTCTAAAACATCTTGCATATTTCTATTATTTATTCCCTGAGCAGTCTTCTTCAAAAAATAATTATCAGACTCTCCCTCATGAATTCATGCTTGAGTCCATGCCTGCAATCCATGTGTTAGATAATGACTGCCAACCAACCATGTGTTAGGCATAAACATGAATGAGACTAAGACCCTGCCTTTGGGAATTGTATTGCCAAGATACAATGTATCATTTAGAACTACCTAATATCTTCCTCTGTAAAATCAAATGCAAATAATTTAAGTTACATACTAGAAATTTCATTATTTTTTGGCTCACATTTTTTCCCAATTCAGTGATTGCTGACCACTCTTAAATATCATTTGGGACAAACTAATTTCCTTATAGATCACAGGATACACTAATAGATCACAGGATACACTTTTCTTATATAGTAACAATGACAAGAAACTGAGGGTGAAATGATCAGGTTGAAGGATATCAGATTATGCCTATCCTCATAGGCAGATTTTAAAACTAGTGGCTTTGCCACCACATCCTAGGTGGAAAGGCCCACAGGGATTTGAGTGCCAGACTTCTAGATTTCTCCTAAGGTTTCTGTTCTACTGAGACTCTTATTAGTTAACATACTTTTAGTTTTAAGTAATAGAAAACCAACTTAACATGACAAACAATAAAGGGAATTTATTGGCCCATATAACTGAAGAGTGCAAAGGTGATGGCTTCAGGTATGGCTTGATCTAGCAGCTCAAAATGCCCCCAAATGACCTTTTTACTCTCTATTTCTTATCTCTACTTCTTCGCTTGTGGCTCCACTCTAAGACACAGTTCTCGCTTCGTGGTCCCTGCTGGCTGCCAGAAGCTCCTAAGACTGTAGCTTCCAAGTTCAAGCACAGAGGGGAAAAGAGAATCTGCTTCTTGGTATCACAAACAAAAGTTCTGGAGTAGAGTCTCATTGGCACTGGTTGTCCTGATTTGAACCATATGTCTATTCTAGAACTAACCACTGTTCCTGGGGAGGTGGGGGATGGGGGAAGGGTATATGTCAATAAGCAGATTGGTGTTAGTCATTTCCACACAACACATGGCTGGCTGGGATGATTATCAGTTGGAAGGGGGATCTAGGAATTGGATGCTGGAGAAAGGACTAACAAATGTATGCTGCAGCCACTAAATACTCTCAGGAATCTAAGAACAGAAAGGCATTTCCCCACACTGTTCAAACAAAGCTGGCCTGAGGGTAACACCCCAGTGTTTACTTTGGAACTTCTCTCTTTCCTCATAGATCTGGCAATTCAGCAGCCTCTTCTCCAAAATCAAGGGCTGGGAGTTTAATGAAGTTGCCTCCATGTCTGAGCACCTGAAGTCCTGTCCTTTCAACGTTGTAGAACACAAGACTGACCCGATTCTTTTGACCAGCATGTGTCAGCCCCGTAAGCAGGCCTCAGAGACTTTAGTCACAACCTTTAAAGCCAGACCAAGAGGAAGACACACCTACTAAAGGCTCAGAAGCCACCCTTCTTGGATTCCCACTCAGGGTTACTGAAAGTTCGACAGAGTTTGGTTTTGAGGACTTCCTTCTGTAAACTGCAAATGTGCTTATCTCGGTGTTTTGGAACATGCAAATGTCCTTCAAAACCTGAGCAGCTGCACAAGGCCGAAGAATTTCCTAAGCCATGGCTTGTATAACTGCTATAGTGCCATACTGATAACTTATTTCCTCCCTCCCCCCACACTCTTTTTCTAAAATAAATCAGTCTGTGAAGTATTTTAAATAGGTGAGTTGAGGCCATTTGGAAGATGAGATGAGAGAGCCGTGAAATTCCATAACCAGCACAGGCCTGTGCTTTTGTGGAGAGCTTTTCAGTTTATAAGCACTTGTAATGATATGGAGCAGGCAATGTAGGGATGGGGACTGACATGCCTCCCAGGGCACCCAGGGTGAAGGGCACAGTTTGAAATTTCTGGAGCTGGCGTTGTCCTGACAGCCAAGTCCAGGGCTTTTTTTAGTTGCCCCACTGCGTCTAAGCCCAGACAGTCCAAACAGCCCGAAAGAATAGAGACCTAGGCTAAGCACAACAGCCTCGAGGACACCAAAGGCCAAAGGATGAGAGGTAGAAATGAGGTCCTAGAATGCGATTGTTGTATAGAATCCTGGCAACATATAGAAAGACAGCCTTGAAAAATGAAGAAGAATCCAGAGGAGATATTATATTTATGGAGAAAATTAGGACCAAAAGCCAGAGCCTACTTTCAAACATTTTAATAGTGACTTGAGAGTCAAGGTTCTTTTCCTCTGAAAATTATATTCTCCGTCTGGATTAGGGAGAGCACAGGCACGGGCCAGCACCACCCTGAGCTAAGTGAAATGATCACGAGACACTAACACCAACTTCAGTGTCATGTCAGAATGCACAGGGTAGCCCAAGGAGACCTCGCATTTGGAAAAGTCCAGACAAGGCCCACTGCAGCTCCTGTGGTACCAGTCGCCAGGTCCTAGACATCACTTGAGTACCCCATCGGGATTCTTGAGAAGGAAGATATCTGAACATAGTGATTCCCTATAATTGCTCCTACCTATTGCTGGCCATGACTGCATTCTGTCAAAAGTGCGTGACACTTCTGGGTTTTGGTAACAAATAGTTAAAACTTATGAGAACAAAAGTAAGATAAAACTACACAATAGAAGCTGGCATCCCTTAAAGCAGGGTTTCATGGAACTACTGACATTTTAGACTGGATAATTCTTTGTCATAAGGGACTGCCCTATGTGTTATAGGATGTTTAGCAACACCCTTGACCTCTATCCAATAGATACCAGTAGCACCCCTACAGCTATAACAACCAAAAATGTCTCCAGACATTGCTAAAAATCCTCTGGGAGCAAGATCGCTCCTGGTTGAGAACAACTGCCCTAAAGAATGACATGCCAATGGCAGTAAATTAGGATAAGTTTGCTTTTTAGTACAGCAAATTCTTATCTCACATAGTTATCTACAATGGTCATGATTTCATGCAGCTCTTCTTTCTTTACCAAATAGGTTTTAGACACATGATGATTTTAAGTTGGGAACCAAATGGAGATGCTTTGTTTGGTGTGGCTTCACGTCCCTGGGTCACAGTGCAAAAAGTATATCCTATCAGCTCTCCAGGTATAGCTGAAGCCAGGAAGGCTGAGCTGTTTATCTTAACCCTAACCCTAACCCTCACCCTAGCCCTAGCCCTAACCCTAACCCTCTCTCTTTAATTGATGCCATTTTCCTAGCAGTCCTCAGCGAGTGAGAAAGAAGGGAAAAGGAGGATGGGCATTGTGGGGGAGCAGAGAACAAAGAATTTAACCAACAACAACAAAAAAGAGTCTAGTCAATATGAATGTTTGTTATTGCCTGGGTTCCCCTCTGAACATGGTTCAGAGCTGGTATAGATGAAGTAGATGACACCCCTGAGAAGAGTCAAGAAGGCATTAAAGCAAATCCCAGAGTAGAAGTATGCTCATCTTCCATTATAATGTGCCACTTGGTACTATTGAGTAACGTAACTCTATTTTTCCTAATCCTTATTGTTTGGTTTATATTTCACATTTGTATATAAGGCGCCATTTTCTAAAAAATATAACTAGAATGTGAGCTAAGATTTTATTCAGTGAAGATGAATAACTGCGACAGCTAAGCAGTGAAGTGGGAGAAAAGGAACTGATCCAGGGTTCAGTTCCATGTGTTTTGAATCTAGTCCTTCCTATATGGAGGAAGAAAGTTCTGAAAATCCATTTTGGGTTTCTTATTTTATTAGAAAAAGAAAGCAAGGGGAGCTGTAGACTAAGGGAGGTGAAAATCCGGGGCTAACATGAGCTACAAGAGAAGTATAGAGAAAGGAAGAGAGCAGAGGGCTCTTCCTTGACATTCTGGGCAGCCCAGGGTGCAGGAGGGCATTCAGGAGACTAACCGCACTGCTCTGTGGGCCCCACCCTTCCAGGCACGCTTTACTTTCCCAGCTGCTGCCTTCAGCACAATATTGAGCTGATCAACATCATCAAACACATTTTACAAGGTATCTAATTGTATACGTTGCAGGAAACCAGAGTATTGCAGGTATCCACTGGCCTACACAATCAAGCACATCTTATGGTGAGAGGGCAACTGGAGAAAAAGGGAAGCCTTTTAGAGAGATGGTGGATTAGACAGATGATTTGATTAGTGGGATGAAGCTGTAGTGAACAGCGTGAGCAGCAAGCATCACCTGAGAGAGGCAAGACAGCTAGACACGGCTTCAGATTAAGAAGCAGCTAAGGAGAGTGAAAGGGGACTGTGGACCCAAGAATAAGAGCCTGGACAGGGAGGTGTCTGCGAGCAGAGCCCTTGAAGAGAATCACCACCAAGAAAGTCAGTCCAAGTAGAGATCAGCCAAATGTGGAGGGCGAGGTCTATAGAACTGAGGCAGAAAGGACTTTATTGCCTTAACAATATGAGGATCTGGAAAAGAAGTTTCTGTCTTATAATGAAGGGAAAAGTGAAAAGCAAGGTGGAACTTGGATGTAAGAATAAAACCACTGCAAAAGTCTGATCTATGTGTGATGGCAGATCAAACTGAAGTGAAGAATGAGATTGTGTATATCTAGTGTGACTTACCTCTATACACTGGAAACCCCAATGTCTCTATAGGCAGAAATAAAAGCTGCTTTTCACTCTGAAAGTCTAACTGGGTGAATCTTATAAGTGAGGTGTAGAGACAGATGCGTGATTCACTGGCATAGAAGTCGCTGTGAAAACAAAGGTGTGTCTTGAAGAAAAGCCAAGGAATGAGCCTGAGGGATGCAGTGCTCTAAGCACATGGACAGCTCACCACTGAACTTTTAAGGACTTTTATAAAGTCCTGCAGCAACTATGGGTCTCAGACACCAATCCTAGCTCTTCCTTGATCCCACTGTCTTCTCCATCTTTGAAAGCTGAATCCAACTTCAGATACTGGTTATAGCACAGACTTCTATTTTCCACCAATCAAAGATCCCCTATACCAAATCCCTGACTTTCATTTCGATTTGATTTTGGTTTTGCCTAGGATCTCCTATTCTGGACCTTGCCGAGCCCAATGGCCTGGGGGTTAGAATAAACTCACCGTGTCCTGGCCTTTCATTCTCCCTCATCCCCATACTTTGCTTGGTGATTTGCTTTTTGCCTATCACTGGCCGTCCAAAGGTCCTCACTTCTTCTCCTATCAGCAGCCTCAGCTCTGGACCACACAGAAACTTTATGAGCTTCCTCAATCTACCTTCTTACATGACCATCGATTTCATTCATCCAGCTACAAGGAAGCCTAGACTTTCTCTAGCAGAGGCCACTCTCACTCTAAATCCTCTTAACACCTCATTGTTTCTTTAGTTTTAGTCTTTTTCTCTTAGCTAAATCTTTTCCTCCTTTCTTTCCCCTAATTTGTGCTTTTGCCTCAAGAATCATTATGCATGAAAAGAGTGTAGTCATTACTCCCAGGCAGAAAGTGGCTGGCCTCTCACAACTGCTGAAGCCAGCAGAAGTTGAACTGTCTTATCATGGACACTTCCTGGCCCCTGTTCCCCTACCTTACTGCCATTCCCCAGGCCCATCTTGTTTTGGACTGGGTATCAGTAGAGTCTAAGGAAAGGGCACGGCCCTTGACATCCAGGGTGCAGAGTGATGGGCAGTGGAGGAGGGAGTTTTCTGGATACCCCTAAAAGATGGGAGGAGGATTGGAGCCATGAGAGTCAGGACCATTGAGGGCTGCATAAAAAGTACTATTTACCTCAGAATAGAGGTGAGCCATGGTCCCGCTTTATTTCCACTTTAGGACTGAGCAGAGAAAAGATTCAGAGATATTTCTGCAGAGAAGGAAAGTGAGCAAACAGCACAACCAGGAAATATAAACATACCTTCCCAGGTAAGCAAACCAGGAAGCTCAGAGTTCACAAACAAAGGAAGGTAGAGTGGGGGTGGGGGTGGGTGTTAGAGGGGGGATTCATGGGGAAGGAGGCAGGACACAAGATAAACATCCCTGAGATCATCTAGGGTATCCAGGATAGACAGGACACCGAGGGGAAGGAGACCTCCTTCCTCATGCTGTCTCTGCCCCAAACCCTAATGGAGAGGGAGAGACAGTCTGTCTAGAGCTTCAGGCAACTCATGACATCCTGTCAGACACTGGCAGCAGAAATGGAAAGCGGGTGGAGGCAGAGCCACTTGGGACAAGGGAAGTCACAGTGCAGAAGACACACAGCCACAGTTACTGGAGGAGCGTGACATAATTTGCAGGGAAGAGTCCAAAGTGGCCGTGGCAACGTCCCCGCCACCAGCCCTCATCCACCATCTCAATGTCAGTGATGATGTCATCTGGATCAAAGGAAATCTCATCACTTCCCTCTGGGGAGAAAATTGACAGGATATTAGGATGGTCAGGCAGGAATCCCTCCACCCCTGTGTCCCCTTTAAACCTCAGGAAGGGAAATAGGCCTGTTCTTGATACCAAGTCTGGGCCCTATCCTGACCCCCAGAATCCATCCCCGTTCTCATGTATCAAGGGCTTCCAGGCACCAGACCCCTCAGGCCACTCCCAACCTACCTCCTTGGTAATCATACAGGGCTACAGCTGAGATCCCAGCCCCAGCCCCAGCCGGGCAGCCTGATGATCCTGCATAATAAGAAATATGAATATGGTCTCATCAACATGGAAAAGGAAAACAGACAGGTCCTTCTGTGTAATGGGGGAATTCTCCCTCTTCCTCTCCCCTACAGCTGACCAAATCCAGGAGCTGCCCCACCACTCACCAGCCAGAGTGGAGGAAAAAGAGGGATCCTCAGGCTCGAGCACATCTTCATAGTCGCCCTTTGGTTCCTCATCTGGCTCATGTCTGTCCATTTCCCCAACATCCTCATAGTCATTCTCTGGTTCAGGCTCGGGCTCAGGCTCAGGTGCTTCTTCATACACTGGCTCTTCCTCCATCTGGAAGCCTTCTGGAGTCCTGGGGGGCAGAGCTGGGGGCTCCTCGTTGTCCTGAGAAGAGACAGTGTGAAGCAGGGTGACATCTGTTCACCAGGAGCTGCCTCTCCAAAATCTCCCAATGGAGGACTGCTAAGACCCCACCCATCCCCATGCTTCCATTCTACCCTCCATCCTTGCATCCTTCTAACAGTCTCTCCTAGGGAACACAATCTTTCATCCCTCTTCATTCATCAACCTCCCACACCCATCCACTCAAAGCACCTACCAAAAGATGATAGAAGGGAAGTAGAAAGCAAGTCAGAATCCTTGGAAGACCAAGAAAACATTGAAGCAAAAGCAAAAGCAAAAAAAAAAAAGGTGAAAGATGACAGCTAGGATGACTAAATATCCTAGTCTTCCCAGGACTGGGTGATTTCCCAGAATATAGGACTTTCCGTGCTAAGACCAGGATAGTCCCAGACAAACCAGGATCATTGATCATCCTGTACAGTCCACCTACTAGGACATGAGGAGATGGGGAAGGAGCAGAGAATCTTTGGGGCTCTGCTTACCTCTGGGGGATTCTGCCTTGGGGGCTGGGTAGGCACTGGTTGTTCCCTACTGGTTCTCACAGGCCCACGCTCTGATGACAGACAGCTCCCTGCTGGAGGCCAGGCCTGTGGAGGATGAAGCAACTTTCCAGTGAGCAAGAAACTTCCATCTTCTCTCTTGCACTGACCTGGAATACCCCTTCCTACCTCTGCCAGTTCAAATCATCCATTCCTCAAGATGGGCTCCAACCTGAAATGACAGCTCCTTCCTCTTGTTGTTGCAGCAGTAATTGACTGCACTGGCTGGTGACCTATCTTGTGTTGTACTATGTAAATCTTGGTTTTTTTCAGCTAACATTCTCATATGTATATATGAAGCTTAATTACACAATCAGATTGAAATCTTCCTGAAGACAGGGATAGCAACTGTAGACTTTGCCTAACACAGGGGAGGCCTGTGCTTTATTTTCTAAGAATGCAGACCCCTTAGGCTCTTGTCTGGGCAAGGAATCCTTGACGTGGATCCCGAAGGGCCAAACACTTACCTCTGAAGAGATTTTCTTGGGCAGTGGGGCTGACACCACCGGCTCTTCCATAGTGGCCACTGGTGGCTGAGCCTCATGGCTCATCTTTACCAAGGCCTTTCTCTCCTGTTGCTGCCTGGCTTTCTGTTGTGCCTTCTCCTCTTCCTCCTGCTTCCTCTTTTCCTCAGCCATGGATTCAAATTTTGCCTTCAGCCCACGGGCGCCACTGGAAGCTGCAGACACAGGCAAGAAAAATTAGGGTTGTCTTGGGTTGGAGGTAGGGGAGTGGCACTGGAATGAAGAAGAGGAACCAGTTAAATATCCAAAGAAGAGCAGGTAGAGAGGGGACTCATGGAAAGGGAGGTAAAGAGGTATCAATGAAGGAACAAGGGGGTTATAGGAGGATAAGGTAACCCTGATGCCTAGATTTCCATACAGCCAGGCCATGTGATCTCAGACTCTTGCCCTTTTTAAATCATAAGGCTTGTTCTCCTAACCTGCATCTTCTCTGTCCACATTTCTTAAAGCTGTATGCCCTCTGGCCACCATCTACCCTCTATCCCCCATCCAAAGCTCCTTTCCTTATGTGTTCTTCCCAAATGGCTCCCTCCCTTCCTCCCTCTGTTCTCTGCATACAGTTTCTTCACCAGTGTCACTCAGATATCCACTTAACCTAATTTTTTCTAGGAGAGCGAATCTGGGAATATGAGGGTAGGGGTCAAGTCTACCTCAGCTAATCTAGGTAGGTAAAGGCTTGGAATAGGTAGTCTAAGAAGAAAAAAGAATGAGAAGGGAGAAGAGGTTGAAGAGCACAGAGAAAGGGAATTAAAACTTACCAGCCTCTATGGGTGTTGTCTTCTTATAAGCTGTGGTTGGGGCCTCCATTTCATTGAAACCAACAGCGCTCTGCAGGTAAGAGAACAGTATAGGTAGTGGTGGGGACAGGGAAGGGAGTGGTAATAATCCAGAAGGCAGTAGTCGTGATTGGGTCACTATAGGAGGTCTCCCTAACCTTTTGATGCTTATAGTTAGACAGGGTATTCAAATAGTGCTGTTTTGTGGCAGAGAGAGGGGTAAAGAAGTTCTAGACTGGTGGGATTAGCTCTCCTTTTAAAAAGCTCAGTGTTCCTGGAATCTCACATCTCTAAGTCCAGTTGCCTGGAATGCAGGAGGGTCTCAGGCCAGTACATGAAGAGGTGTAGGGGACGACTGAATGGAGTGGGAAGAAATTATTGATTGAGTTAATCAATGCCAAGCAATCAATGAAATTTCAAATATCTTTTCCTGGAGTTTTTCTGTTTCTCTGTCTCTCTGCCTCCCTCCACTCTCCTTAGTTAAAGCTCAGGCTTCTGGGACTTCCCTGGTGGTCCATTGGGTCAGACTCCATGCTCCCAGTGCAGCGGGCCAAGGTTCGATCCCTGGTTGGGGAACTAGATCCTGCACGCATGCCGCAACTAAGAGTCCACGTGCCACAACTAAGACCCGGCACAGCCAAAATAAATAAATATTAAAAAAAAATCTCAGGCTTCAGAAGACATGCCCTTTAGATGCTGAGGGCAGTCAATGGAAAGAGCAGGACACCAGGAGGACAGTGCAGGGCACCTAGCTTTGCCCATCCTTTTTCCAGCTTTGCCTCTCACTCTTCTCCATGTACTTCAGGGAACCATTCTCAAGACACTAGTGTTCTGGTGCTTTACCTTATCCACTCGGTCCTTTTGGATGCCATACTGACCACCAAAGCCCTTGGCATAATCTGCAGGATGGAAAGGTCTGAGAGTCATAAGAGGAGTTAAAATGCTAGAAATGTATGGGAAGAGGGAGTGGGAGCAGTGAGAAGGAAGACCAGAAGACAGGAATGAGGAAAAGAGAAAGATCAATGAGAAAGTGTGAAAATCAGATGATAGAGAGGCATGGGTGGGAAAAGATGAAAAAGGATGGGGAGAAAAACACTTGAGAGAGAATGGAGGGATGAGAGATGGGAAGAGAGAAACAAAAAGAAAGAAGTGACAGAAAAGGGGAAAATATACGGGAAGAAACAGGAAAAATTGAAGAGCGCCCCCCAGCCATCCCCTATGTGTCCCAGGGAAGAAGGCTTTCTCTCTGTGAAGCAGAGGGGCCTCTAAGACTCACAGCCAAATCACCCTCTTGTCATCACCCGGCCTGTCTATCTTCATCCCTTTCTCAGTGATCCCTTTTCTTTGGTCATCCTCCTCTGTCCTGCTCCTTAGCTTGCTGTTTTCCCCTCCACCCCTGTTGGTCTCCTCCCAGCTACCCCTATATACGTACACTTACTTTTCATCCCACCACTTCCTGCATACCTGCCCCTCATATTCTGGGTCCTCCATGTCAGCCTTCAGGGACAGAAGGAGGGCTCCATGTACCCTGTGACCTCCCTCCTCTCCAATCCCAACTTACCTCTTTGGGATTCGTGTTTCTCTGTCTCTCCCTTGTAGTCATATCCCAGAGCTGCCTTGTCCCGTTTGTCCTCCTCTATCCCATAACGGCCACCGAAGCCATGAGAGTAATCTATGGTGGAAGGAGCAGTCATGAGAGCTCACTCTCAGCCCACGGGGAAGTGCTGTGGAAGAGAAGAGTCAGGAGGGATGGGTGCAGGGTGATAGGGGCCCAGGAAGAGAGCGGGGCTTGAATACTAGGAAATGAAAGAGAAATGTTATTCTAAGCAACTTCTATAAGCTTTAAACAATGTTCACTCTTTTCCTCTCCTCCCTTACTTCCATTTCAAGATGAGAAGATCATTTGAATTTTCTCCCTTCTTCAAGGAAGGAGAAAGTATAGAGAGTATAGAGGAGAGACTTCCAGAAAAAAAGAGAGATGCATATGAAATATATGCCTTTCCCTAATCTTATATAAACACTTAGCAACGTCAGAAAAATAGAGCAATCTCTCTTTTTTTTCTTTTTTAAATAGTGAATCTCAAAAGAAAAGAAGAAAAAAATTCCCGGCTCCAGAAACAAACAGGTGAATCAAAACAGCTAACATGATGGTAATTATGAGCTGATATAGAAAACCCAACCTGTTTTAAGTCCCAAATTTAGTGCCTAGGGATTAGGATCTAGGGTCTGGGGTTCTACTTCCTATAAGAACAGGTGGCTGGAGAGCAGGTTCTGCCCACTCCTATAAAAGAATTCTAGAAAAAGCCTACTTACCTGTCCAGGGAAATAGTGAGAGGAACTGTAGGGTTCTTTTTAGCATTTAGAGAAGGAAGTTTTACCTATGAGACTTGGAAACTCCAAGCCTACACCTGAAGGTGTGGGATACAAATATCCAGTTTCATGCTACTTATATCATACAGAAATTCTAAGCTGAGAAATTAATTGAATACTGATGTAGGAAAATATATACCGCAGAAACAGTAAGCATCAGAAGGATGGCATGAATATGAGACAAAATGGACCCCAAGACAAAATGCATTATAAAAGGTAAGAGAGACATAACTCAATGATAAGAGTGCAACTTGTCATTCATCAGGAATATATATGCTGGTATAAACCTATTATCAGAATCAAAACTCATGAAGCAAAGCAGAAAGCAAAATAGACAAATCTATGATCATAGTTGAAAATTTTAACACTCTTTTCTCATTATTAGTAGAAAATTTCGACAAAAAGAATCTAAAATTATAGAAGGCCCAAATAACATTATCAAGACCTAAGTGACATTTACAGAATATTGTACCCCCAAACTGCATAATACACATTTTTTTCCATGCACATATAACATTCACCAAGATAGACCACATGCTTGTCCTTATAAAAAGTTTCAATACATTTCAAAAGATTGGAACATGAGATAACATATCCTCTGATCACAATAGAATTAAATTAGAAGTTAATAACAATAAAATTAGAAAATTTCCCCACTACCTAGAAAATAAGCAACACACTTCTAAATAACTCATGGGTCAGAGAAGAAATGAAAGGGAAAATTAGAAAATGTTTTGAACTGAATGAAAATTAAAATATGCATGACTGTGGAATGTAGCAAAAACAGTGTTTAGAGGGAAATATATAGTTTTAAAAGCCCATACAGTAAACAAAGGTTTAAAATCAATTATCTAAGTTTTTACCTTAAGAAGCTACAGAAAGAACAAACTAAACCCACATTAAAATGAAAGGAAAAATAATGAAGATAAGAGCAGAATTCAATAAAATTTTAAAAACAAGTAAATAATAGAGAAAATGAGCAAAGCCAAAAGATACTTCTTTGAAATTAATAAAAAATAATACTGATGAATCTCTAGCAAAAATAATTAAAAAGAGAAAAAACACAAATTAACAATATCAGAAGTAAAAGTGAACATATCACTATAGATCTTACAGAGGTTAAAAAGAAAATAAGGGAATACTATAAATGAAGTTATGCCAATATATTTGAAAATATAGATAAAAATGGAAACATTCCTTGAAGAGCACACTATACCATAACTTAAGAAAGACTGAATAGACCTGTATCTATTTAAGAAATTGAATTCATAATAGAAAACAAAAATCATAAAGAAAACATGGTCTATTACTATTAAAACCCCTAGAACTCAGACAGAAATAAAGGCATAGTTTCTCTGATGGGAAACTTCTCAACCCAGGGCACATAAAACTCTCATAAAACAAATATCCCTTTCCCCCCACTGAAATAAATTTGCAAACAAAAATTACAAACCATCAAAAAAATAAATAACCATGAGGGAAAACAGATTAACTGAATAGAAGAATTAGCACCCTCAAGAACTGCAAATAATATAACAATGTGAAAGAAATTATAAAATGAATACTTTAAAAATAATTAAAGAGTTAAAGAAGGGTGAAAAACATAAGGAAAGCAATAGGGCATTATGGAAAAGGAATCAGCAGATTTTCTATAGAATCAAAGGGAACTTGCACAAATGAAAATACATGAAATAAAGTTAAAAATTTAGTGGACAACTTAAATGATAATTAAATACAGCTGAAGGGAGAGTTACAGAACTTAACAAAGATCCAAGGGAATTACCCAGAATACAACACAGGGAGATGAAGAGATGGAGATAGACAAGAGAAATTAAGAGACATCAAGAACACAACTTATCAAAATTTTTGGATGCAGTGAAAGCAGTGCATAAGGAAAAGCAATGCATATATTAGAAAAGAAAAAAGACCTAAAATCAACAATTTAAGTGTCCACCTTAGGAAACTGGAAAAAGAAGAACAAATTAAATACAAAGTAAGCAGAAAAAATAAATAAGAATTGGAGCAAAAAAATCAATGGAATTAAAAACAAGAAGCCTATAGAGAAAATCAAGGAAACCTAAAGCTGGTTCTTTGAAAAGATCAATAAAATAGATAAGCCTCTAGTCAGACTAACAAAGAAAAAAAGAGAGAACATAAATTACTATAATATCAGAAATGAAAGAGGCTATATTACAACAGATTCCAAGGAAATTAAAAGGTAATAAAATAATACTATGAACAACTTTATTCCCATAAATTTGATGACCAAGATGAAATGGACCAGTTCCTTGAAAAGACACAACTGCCAAAACTTACACAAAAAGAAACAGATGACCTGAAAGGCCTATATCTACTAAAGAAATTGAATCAATAATTAATAATCTTCCAAAACAGGAAGCACCAGGCCCACATGTGTTCACTGGTGAATTCCACCAAATATTTAAGGAAGAAATTATACCAGTCCTCTGCACACTCTTTCAGATGATAAAAGCACAGGGAATACTTCACAACTGTTCTATAAGGTCAGCATTACTCTAATACTCAGACCAGACAAAGACACTACAATAAAAGAAAACTAGAGACCAGTATTTCTCATGAACACAGATTCAAAAATCCTCAACAACATATTAACAAATCGAATCCAACAATGTATAAAAATAATTATCTACCATGACCAAGTGGGATTCATCCTAAGTATGCAATGATGGTTCAACATTTGAAAATAAATTAGCATAATCCATCACATCAACGAGAAAAAAAGAAAAATCACATGATCATATCAATAGATGCAGAAAAAGCATTTGACAAAATCCAACACAATTTACAATAAAAATTCTCAGTAAACTAGAAATAGAGGGGAAATTTCTCAACTTGATAAAGACTATCCACAAAAACTCTACAGCTAGTATCATACTTAATGGTGATAAACTTAAAGCCTTCCCACTAATATCAGGTACAAGGCAACTATGGCCTGTGTCATCACTCCTTTTCAACATTGTACTTGAAGTCTTTGCTAATGCAATAATGCAAGAAAAAAAGTATGTAGACTAGAAAAGAAGATACACAACTGTCTTTGTTCACAGATGACATGACTGTCTATGTAGAAAATCCAAAAGAATTGACAAATTCTTGAAACTAATAAGCAATTATGGCAAGGTTGCAGGATACAAGGTTAATATACAACAGTCAATTGCTTTCCTATATACAAGCAACAAATAAGTGGATTTTGAAATTAAAAATACAGTATCATTTACATTACTACCCCAACAAAGAAATGCTTAGGTATAAACTTAAAATATGTATAAGATCTATATGAGGAAAACTATGAAATTCTGATGAACAAAATCAAAGAAAACTAAGTAAATGGAGAGATATTCCATGTTCATAGATAGGAAGTCTCAATGTTGTCAAGATGTCAGTTCTTCCCAACTTGGTCCATAAACTCAGTGCAACCCCAATCAAAACCCCAGCAAGTTATTTTTTGGATCAACAGTTTCTAAAGTTTATATGAAGAAGCAAAAGACCCAGAATAGCCAACACAATACTGAAGGAGAACAAAATTAGAAGACTGACACTACCAGACTTTAAGACTCACTATGAAGCTAAAGTAATGAAGACAGTGTGGTAGAGGTGAAAAAATAGACAAATAAATCAGTGGAACAGAACAGAGAGCCCAGAAATAGACCTCCATAATTATAGTTAACTGATGCTTGCCAAAGGAGCAAAGGTAACACGATGAAGACAAGATAGTCTTTTCAACAAATGGTGCTGGAACAAGTGGACATCCACAGATTAAAAAAACAATGAATCTAGACACATGCATTACAAAAATTCTCTTTTCACAAAAATTAAATCAAAATGGATCATAGACCTAAATGTAAAATGCAAAACTATAAAACTCCTAGAAGATAATATAGGAGAAAACCTAGATGACCTTAGGTATGGTGATGCCTTTTTAGATACAACACCAAAGACACAACACATGACAGAAATAATTGATAAGCTGGATTTCACTAAAATTTTAAAAACTTTTGCTCTGTGAAAGACAATGTTAAGCAAATGAGAAGACAAGCCTTACACTGGGAGAAAATCTTTGCAAAAGACACATGTCATAAAGGACTGTTACCCTAAATATACAAAGAATTCTTAAAACTCAACAATAACAAAACAAGCAACCCAACTTTTTAAATAGGTCAAATATATTAATAGATGCCTTGCCAAAGAAGATATACAGATAGCCAATAAGCATATGAAAAGATGCTCTACATCATATATCATCAGGGAAATGCAAATTAAAACAATAATATAACACTACACACCAAATGTGTGGTGTGTGAATGGCCAAAATCCAGACTACTCACAACACCAAATGCTGGTGAGGATGTGGAGCAACAGGAACTGTCATACATTGTTGGTGGGAATGCAAAATGGTGCAGCCACTTTGAGTGACAGTTTGGCAGTTTCTTACAAAACTTAACATACTCTTACCATAGGATCCAGCAATTGCACTCCTTAGTATTTACCCAAAGGAGCTGAAAATGTAGGTCCACACAAAAACCTGCACACAGATGTTTATAGCAGCTTTATTCATAATCGCCCAAACTTGGAAGCAACCACTATGTTCTTCAGTAGGTGAGCGGATAAATAAACTGGGGTACATCAAGACAAAGGAATAATATTCAGCAAAAAAAAAAGAGTTATCAAGCTACGAAAAGACATGGAGGAAACTTAAATGCATATTACTAAATGAAAGAAGCCAATCTGGAAAGGCTACATGGTATATGATTCCAACCATAAAATATTCTGTAAAAGGCAAAACTATAGAGACAAAAAAAAATCAGTGGTTGCTGAGGGATGAGGGAGATGAATAGGCAGAGCACGGAGGATTTTTAGGACACTGAAAATACTTTGTATGACAGTATAATGATGGATATATGTCAGTATACTTTTGTCCAAACCCATAGAAAGCACAACACCAAGAGCGAACCCTAAAGTAAACTATGGACTTTGGCTGACTTTGATGTGTTAGTGTAGAATCATCCTTGGTAAGAAAAAAAAAAGAAAGAAAAAAAAGTACACACACACACACCATTCTGGTCAGTGATGTTGATAATGGGGGAGGCTATGCATGTATGGGTGCAGGACTGTAACTTCCTCTCAATTTTGTCCTAAATCTAAAAAGTTCTGAAAACATAAAGTCTTTTTTAAAAGAGAGAGAGAGATGGAGAATTAAAAGTTCTAATATACATCTGAGTTCCAGAAGAAAGAATAAAAGAGAAGAGAGGAGAGACACTACCTAAAGAGAAAATGCCCGAGAACTTTTCATGTTGAAAGTTAATTCTCAGGTTGAAGAGGAGCAATAAGTCTCATGTAGAATAATAAAAATAGATCAACACCTAGATATAGCCTGATGATATTTTAGAACATCAGAAACAAAAAGAAAAATTTTCATGAGACAAAACAAAAACAGAGAGACAAGACATGTTACGTACAAAGGAATGATGATCAGACTAACCCAAGAGAAATGCCATAGATGATGGAATAATATCTTCACCACGATGAAGGGAAAATAACAATGAAGAATGGAGCAAAATAAATTTTTTTTTCAGACAAAGCCTGGGAGTTCTCTCATAGACTCTCACTGAAAGAATTATCAAAGGATATACTCTAGCAAGAAGGAATAGAAGAAGTAAGGAGGAAACAATGAAATATTATAAACAATGATGAGCTAGTAAACTGGTAAATATGTTGGTCAATTTAAATAAGCCTTCACCTAGTAATAATAATGATTAATTTTTGTGGGGTTTAAAAACAAACACATGTAATCGATATACTAAACAATTGTTCAGTTGGTACAAAGACTGTAGAACGTAGAAGAAATGTAATTAAATTATTCTTCATTTCCTGTGTTACTCAGGAAGAAATAGTGATTAATTTAAAACTTAAGCCACAGATGCACATTAAAACTTAGGAATAACTTCCTAAAATAAAGGAGTATAATATCCTATTTTTGATCCATTAGAGGGGAAATGGGACTAAAGAAAACTTGACCAAGCTCATAGAAAGCAATATAGGAGAAAAAAAGAAGCAAGTACATGCTTGGATTTAAAAATAAAATAAAATAGCAGGTAACTGGGCCATGGAACTAAAGGGAGTTGACGATGGCTGTTGGTAGTTGAAGTCTGGGTAGTCAGGTTGCTAAGGCTGAAATGCAGGGTCCTTGCCTTTCTGAGATGCGTGTTTTTCCACTTCTCCTTTGTAATCAAAGCCAACAGCTGACTACAGAGAAAAGGAGAGAGAATTGATTAGAGTCAGAGATGAACATTTTCTCCCGCTCTCACTTACCCTTACACCTATAGCTCAGCCCAGGGGTTAGTTATAGGGGCTCAGAGCTGAGTATGGGGGTTCAATGTAGAAACAGACAGTACCCTGACAGGCTGGTGTAAAGGCAGTGTGCTACAAACCAATGACCATGGGCCCTGGACACAGATAGCTCTAGATCCAAACCCCAACCCCACCTTTCCTATTTGTAGTTGTGTAACTTTAGGTATGTCCTTTAATATTACTAAGGCTCAGCCTCTTTTTTTAGTTTTGTTTTTCTTTTGGCCATACGGAGGCATGTGGGATCTTAGTTTCCTGACCAGGGATGGAACTCGTGCCCCCCTGCAGTGGAAGTGCAGAGTCTTAACCACTGGACTGCCAGGGAAGTCCCCCTTGGGCCCTTTAAATATGAAATGAAAATAGGTATACCTGCCTTATTAACCTCAACTGTAAAATGATTCCAACTTATTTGGGATATTGTGAGGACTAAATGGGGCAAGATACATAAAGTGTGGGCACTCAGTAAATTAGTGTTTTTCTTCCTAAGTCTCATGAAACTAAAATGAGATAATAGCTAGAAAACTGCCTTTTAAACTATAAAGCAGCACTGTGCACATGTAAGAGATATCATCCTATACTGACTGATTATACTGTGCCTCTTCTCTTTCCTTACACAACAGTGGAAACGCAGAGATGTAGATTTTGGTGGGATGAGAGGCAACCAGGAGAATCTGGATCCTAGCTGCTTTGGGACAGGATATATTGGTAAATATCTAACCTAGCTATGTCCCCATATGGCTCAGTAATAGGTCCCTAAGCAAGTCTAGATTTTGCATTTTAAAAGTTATTAGTATGGGACTTCCCTGGTGGTGCAGTGGTTAAGAATCCGCCTGCCAATGCGGGGGACACAGGTTTGAGCCCTGGTCCGGGAAGATCCCACATGCTACGGAGCAACTAAGCCCGTGGGACACAACTACTGAGCCTGTGCTCTAGGGCCCAAGAACCACAACTACTGAGCCCTCGTGCCACAGCTACTGAAGACCACACGCCTAGAGCCCATGCTCCGCAACAAGAGAAGCCACTGCATGAGAAGCCCATGCACCATAACAAAGAGTAGGCCCCGCTCGCCACAACTAGAGAAAGCCCATGGGCAGCAATGAAGACCCAATGCAGCCAAAAATAAATAAGTAAAATAAATAAATTTATTTTAAAAAAAGTTATTAGTATGTATTGTTTCTTGATTTACAAGACACACTGATTGTTAAGGTGATTCGGTTTGTGGCTGGTGAGGCAGGAATTGAAAGAAAGAACAGTGAAAGATTAGGCAAAGGCAGTAGGGGAGCCAAGAAGGAAGAGAAACTGCACCCTGATTAGAGACCATTACGTGCTCCATATTCCATTACTGCTTTTAAAAATTATCCTCTGTGCTTTTACTTTACCTTACAGTATGCTTTGAACTTTTCTGGGTTTTTTTACCCCTACAATTCAAATAACACTCTAACACTTAGCTTTAAGGATTCAGGCCTACTTATTAACGGCTGCAGGTTAAACAAACAAACAAACAAACAAAATCTCAGCTAGCTGTGAAGGAAATGTCCCCTCTGTGTGCTGCTGCAGGGCAGAGACACTACTCTGCCCCATAAAGAATGAGCTCAAAGAATCTGATCTACTAAGGTGTGAAAATGAGAACATGAATGAGTTATCAATCGTACTCTCCGGACCACTCTATCGTCTGTAATCATGCTGTCCTTTTTCTCTTTCTCTCTTTAAAACTATCACTACTTTTTGTACAAAGGAGTCTTTAAAACACCTGGACTTCAAGGAGTTAGTACTAAGTCCTGTGAAAAGTAACCTTCACCTTCTAAAAACATTGTAACCTTAATTAGTTGTTTTATTTGATTATTTGCTACCATTGTAATAATATTTCAGCTGATATGTCTGTTTTCCTGAAAGGCATAAATATTTATAAGGCTTTCATATTAGACCAAAGGAGGAACTTTGGAATTTCCTCTTCTCCCTTCATGCGTACAGGTATGATAAAACCAATGGCTTAACATAGCACAGGGAGATCAGCTCGGTGCTTTGTGACCACCTAGAGGGGTGGGATAGGGAGCGTGGGAGGGAGACGCAAGAGGGAGGGGATATGGGGATATATGGTATAGCTGATTCACTTTGTTATACAGCAGAAACTAACACACCACCGTAAAGCAATTATACCCCAATAAAGATGTTTAAAAAATAAACAAATAAATAAAATAAAATGCAGGGGGAAAACAATAAAACAATGGCTTAGGGATTCCTTATTCAGAGTTTGGGAGTCTTTGTCTCTTTTAAATTAACACCTTTCAGGTCAGCATGTGGCCTCCAACAGCGGCACCAAAGAACTTGCTGAAGCAGGTGTGGGAGCCATCCTCATGATGGACCCTCCGTGAGGCCACTGCCCCATCTTTCCACAGGAGAAGCACAGACCTACATTCAAGGTGATTGTTGGTAAGTCCCACATGATCTGAGTTGGGTGGCACAGGGAGAGAGTTGTCACTTACCTTGTCTGCCCTGTCCTTCTCCACTCCGTATTTGCCCCCAAAGCCTCTGGCAGCATCAGTCTGGGAAGAGTGCTTCTCCACCTCAGCAACATACTCATGGCCCACAGCACTCTGAAAAAAATCAAGATCGGAATGAGTGAGAAGATAAAAATGACCATGAAAAAATAAAATGATCAGAGATAGGATGGGATGTAAGAATACAAGAAATTCCACTCTAGGTCACACAGATAATCTCTGACGGAGTGCCAAGGAACGTGTGATGGGAGAGCAAGATGACTTTTTCTGGAACCTTGCACATCCTGACTCTTCTTTAATACCACTAGGAACCCATCATTTAGGAAACTCCCATAGGATGGGTTGGGAACCAGAAGGATAGAGACTACATAGACAGGGAAGTGTTTAAACCACTGCTTAAAAAGAGGGTGAAACACGGGCTTTGTGCATCAAAATAGAAATGAGGGTAGTTACTGGGGAGACACCTAAGGGGACTGACTAGATGCCATAGCCCGGATTGAATATTTAACACAGCCAGGTGCTTTTGTTCTGGACCTTTGTTCCTACACAACCATCAAAGTTCAGAAGTGCAGCCTGGGCCCTAATATTAACAGTGATTGACTCTTTATACCAAAGGGGGCTGGTAGACAACACCGTGAGTAGTCCAAGATGGCATATAATTTAACTGTTTTTTATTCCCCTCCACTTTTTTCTCCATCTACCATTTTCTACTTGGTTTTGAAAGGTATGTCTCTTTTAATATTTGGATATGGATGCTTTAATAATCTTGGAATTGAATAATACTTCAAACCAAATAGTGATACCTTGCAGAGTCTCAACTAAGAAGAAATTAGAAAGTTTCTTCTTCCTCCTGAATTTCCGATTCCATGCTGGGATAAATATTAATACAGAGATGGATGTGAAACACTGCCCTATATGAGTTCCTGGGAGCTCATTTTGCAGTGTTTTTGGGTCTGTGTAGGTCAACTTTGTTTGCTGAGTTCAGGAATGAATGACTGCTTATCTATTTTACTCTTTCCTAGGAATTCTGTGGGAGAATACAATGCCTACTTTGCACTTTACACAATGACAGAAGGGTGAACTAACAGCTTTCACTAAATTGCTTTTTCTCCTTGGAGATTAACTCTTTTTTCTTATAGGAATATACCTCTATCTTTTTTTAAAATTTATTTATTTTTTATTTATTTATTTTTGGCTGCATTAGGTCTTCGTTGCTGCGTTCGGGCTTTCTCTAGTTGCGTCAAACGGGGGCTACTCTGTTGTGGTGTGCCAGCTTCTCATTGCAGTGGCTTCTCTTGTTGCAGTGCATGGGCTCTAGGTGCGTGGGCTTCAGTAGTTGTGGCACATGGGCTCAGTAGTTGTGGCTCTTGGGCTCAAGAGTGCAGGCTCAGTAGTTGTGGCCCATGGGCTTAGTTGCTCCACAGCATGTGGGATCTTCCCCGACCAGGATCGAACCTGTGTCCCCTGCATTGGCAGGCGGATTCTTAACCACTGCACCACTAGGGAAGTCCTATATCTTTATCTTTGAGGTTAGGAAACTCAATGGAAAAATACAATTCAACATACAGGCTTTCTTTTTATCATACTTTCATAGTATCTATTGGATAAAGGAAAAATAATAATATATTTGAGGACATCTAATAGATAAATTCACATAAATATTTTTCACGTCTATGTGCAAATCATATTAAGTGATGTATAAAATATGTACAAAAAGAACACTAAATATACAGTAAAGAAACCAGTAAGAGACACATCCATTTAAAAGCAGTAAGTGATTTTAAAACATATTTTCCCCTTCTCTATGTGTGTCTCCTTAGTCTAGGAGTTACAGTGTGGCTGGGTCTACATACACTAGGCCAGCCCTTCTAAATTCTTGGCTCCCATTTTCCGTCATCTATATTTTATGTGTTGAAATCAGGGGGCAAATGACACAAATAATATGTGGACATTCTCTTTTAAAACCCAAATGAATATTTTACTTTTGAATAAGTTTTAAACCATAAAACCAACAAACGAATCAATTCACTTATTTATTTTTTTAAAGCAAATATCCCCCTTTCAACTCACCTTGTCCATTCGGTCTCTTTCCACCCCAAACCGACCTCCGTAGCCGTGGGATGCTTTGGGCCCTGATTCCATCTCCTTCTTCTTGAGAACATCATGCTCCTCTGACACTTTGTTCCTCAGCTGGTGAATGCTGGAAGTAACCACATCACAGAGACTCGTCTAGCACAGAGATGTCAACAAACCCTCCTTCACAGAAAAATTGAAATCTTGCAGCGTGTTCTGTTCATTTTTAGCAATAGCCCCCAAAGTGTACCTGTGCTGGGTCTGGGAGTAGGAGGTTAGTGTGGTCTGCATATACAGCCTGATATAAACTCTCCATAAGCCAATAGTATTTCTTCTAGTCTGTTATTTTGCTCACTAAATAACCTTCTGATATTTAGTCTCATGTTCCTAAATATTAGAGGACAGTGTTACCTATATTCTAGCAACCGAAAAGTTATTTTCCTCTCTGAATGGATTTATTGTTTAACAGTTCGGTACTCTACCTCAAGAAGCACAAAGATATTCATGCACCCTTTACCCACACATTCTAGTCCTAGAAGTCTACCCCAAGGAAATAGTTTTAAATATGGCAAAGTTTAATGTCTAATGATATTCACTGAAACATTGTATTTAATAGCAAGAACCAAGAAACAATTTATATGGAAAAAATGGGAAATAGTTAAGTAAATTGCAATATTACTTTTCAATGGCACATGAGGAAGTCATTAAAAATGATGATTACGAAAAATGCAGCATTGGGAAATTTATCTATACATTAAGTATTCTGTGTCTCTTCTTGTCAAAAATGAATGCCCTTCACACTGCCCATATATCTGCTAATTCCTGAGAGAACTAAAAACTAAAAAGGGCTCACTAATAAAATTCACTCTCATCACTAATTGTTGCAAAACTTTAAGGCTCAAATAACCTTGATTTGGGACACTTCTGTCCTTAAGAGAACATAACACCAAAAGGAGGCATTCTCTTTCTTACTTCACTTTCATCTCTACCATGTGGGTAGAGAATACCTCTCTGTATTTGTTTGGGCTGAGGATAAGAAGTGACAGCTCAGCACCAGCACCAACACCAGTACCAATAAGTGACAATCAGGACTGATACTTGGACACATATAAGGACCACTGGGGATTCTTAGAAATATTTGGGCAAGAGAACCCTAAATAAAAAATTTGACTTCCTGCAGCAAGAAATGGACGTTTAAGGAACTGAGATATAGTGATGTTCCTGGGACTGCGCTAGCTCAGAAAAACCAGATATATTGCTTACAGGTAGAATGGCCATCTCACATCAGAAAGTCTCCTCTTTCGTGGAAGAATAGATCCATCTTGTGGCCTTGTAGTATAAGCCCAACAGAGGTCTTTTTAAAAAGCCTTCTCAGCTTTAGTCAAAGTTAATTTTAGAAAACTGGCTTTGAGCCAGATGAAATTAAGCTAACAGCTGGAAGAACCCTCTGTTCCTGTGCCTGCTCTAAACCCTCTGGCAGCCGTGAAGGCAGAGATCCTGTGTTGCTATTTCAACAGCATCAACACTTTAGAACTGTCAGTGTCAGAAAAGTTATTGGTTCCAAGAACAGGTAAATGACCAATATTTCCCAACCAAAGTGTTCAGATGAAGAATGAAGAAAATGGGACTAAACATTACTTTCAAATGGGAAAAATTAGCAAAGTTTTAATAAATCCAATTACTGTTACATGGATCATAACTGTATTATAGTTGAAACAAGTTTTTAAAAGGGATTAGAAAATGAGATTCAGGAATATCCACCTAATAGATGACAATGAGGTTAGTCAGAGAATCATGACAATAGATAATATAATTTGAATGAAAATGTTGGGGCCAACAATGACCAACTTCTTACCAAATTCATCAGAATATAGCTAAGGCACTATAAATGTGTTAGTTATATTATTCCTTTATTAAATAAATATTAAACTTTTTTGAGTGTGAGGCACCATTAGGCTCTGGCAATACAAAGATAATTAATGTATGAAAATAGTGATCAGGTGGAAATACAGAAAGGAAAAAAAAAATTGTAATTCAATGTCCTAATTGGCATACCTAAGAAACTTTTAACACATTAACTCTCAGATGTCTATTTTAAGGCTTAAAATACCTTGGAATTGATGAAGCAATACAGTTTATAGAAACCAAGTGACACCCAGGACCTCAAAGATGAGCTAAGAGAAGGAAGAGCTTTTTTTGTTTTTATTACAAAAGTAAAAACACAAAAGTGAGTGACAGACTGTAAGATTTTATTCACAAACAGTATGATCATAGTTGTAGAAAATCCTAAAGAATCTACATAAATGTGCTACTAGAACTATTAGGTATATTTAGCAAGGTCCCAGGAGACAAGATCACTATTAAAAGCAATTTTATTTCTACATACTAGTCACAGACATTTCTGAAAAAATTAAAGAAGACCTAAATAAATGGAGACATATCCCATGTTCATGGGTTGGAAAACTCAAGACTATTAAGATATGAGTTCTCTCTAAAATGATCTATAGATTCAGTGCAATCCCATTCAAAACACCAACAGGCATTTTTGCAGGAATTGACTAGCTAATTCTAAAATGTATGTCATACAGAGTGAAGTAAGTCAGAAAGAGAAAGACAAATACCGTATGCTAACACATATATATGGAATTTAAGAAAAAAAAATGTTATGAAGAACCTAGGGGTAAGATAGGAATAAAGACACAGACCTACTAGAGAATGGACTTGAAGATATGGGGAGGGGGAAGGGTAAGCTGTAACAAAGCGAGAGAGAAGCATGGACATAGATACACTACCAAACGTAAGGTAGATAGCTAGTGGGAAGCAGCCGCATAGCACAGGGAGATCAGCTCAGTGCTTTGTGATCGCCTGGAGGGGTGGGATAGCGAGGGTGGGAGAGAGGGAGACGCAAGAGGGAAGAGATATGTATATGTATAACTGATTCACTTTGTTATAAAACAGAAACTAACGCACCATTGTAAAGCAATTATACTCCAATAAAGATGTTAAAAATAAAAAAAAATAAAATGTATGTGGAAATGTAAAGTCCTAGGATGGTAAAAAGTGTTTGTTTTTTTTTTTTCAAAGGAGAGCAAAGGAGAAGGACTACCTGATTTCATGACTGCAATAAAAAGTGCAGTACAATAAAGCTACAACAACCAGTGCAGTATAGTGTGGGTCAGAGCAGACATATAAATCAATAAAATAGTCTAGAAATAGACCCTCATGTATATGGTCAAAGATGCCAGGTAAGTCAGTGGGGAAAGATTAGTCTTTTAACGATGTTGGAATAATGAGATATCCTTATGGAAATAAAATGAACCTCAATCTTTACCTCACACTGTATGCAAAAGCAAATTTGAAATAGATCATAGACTTAAATGTAAAAGCTAAAACTATAAATCTTTTAGAACAAAACATAGGAAAAATCTTCACAGTTTGAGGTAGGCAAAAATTTCTTAGACACATAAAGCACTAACCATAAAAAATTTTGATAAATTAGACATCATCAGAATTAATATCTTCTGGTCTTCAATAGAAGCCATTAATAAAATGAAAAGGCAAGTTACAGTCTGGAAGAAAATATTTGTAAAACACATATGTCACGAAAGACTTTTATCCAGAATATATAAAGAACTCTTAAAACTCAATAAGAATACAAAGATCCCACTTTAAAAGTGAGGAAGAGATTTGAATAGACACTTCAGAATGAAGATAAATGAAGATATATGAATGGCACAAGAAAAGATGCTCAATAAAATTAGTCAGCAGAAAAATACAAATTGAAATCCCCACACACTTACAAAAATAGTTAAAATTAAAAATATTAACAATAACAAGTATAGACAAAGATGTGGAGCAATTGAAACCCATACATTATTTGTAGGAGTGAAAAAACGTTTCTTTCAGAAAACAGTTTACTGGTTTCTTAAAAAGTTAAAACACACACTTTTTATATGATTCAGGAATTCTACTACATTTAGGTGTTTCCCAAGAGAAGTAAAAATATATGTTAACAAAAAGACTTGGATCAAAATGTTCATGACAGCTTTATTTGTAATAGTCCCAAATTGTCAACAACCCAAATGTCCATCAACAGGCTAATAAACCAAACTCTGGTATATCTGTACAATGCAAAATTACTTGACATTAAAAAGGAACAAAAGACTGATATACACAAGACCATGAATAGATCTCAAAAATATTATGCTTAGTGAAAGAAGACAGACACAAAAGAATACCTTCTATACTATTCCACGTACATGAAATTCTAGGATAGGCAAAACTAATCTGTAGTGACAAGAAGCAGATCAGTGTTTACATCCAGCCAGGGGTGGGGAGGGGTATATCGACTGTAAAGAGGCACATGGGGGCTTCTCTGGTGGTGCAGGGGACACGGGTTCGTGCCCCGGTCCGGGAAGATCCCACATACTGCGGAGCGGCTAGGCCCGTGAGCCATGGCCGCTGAGCCTGCACATCTGGAGCCTGTGCTCCGCAACGGGAGAGGCCACAACAGTAAGAGGCCCGCGTACCGAACAAAAAAAAAAAAAAAAAAAAAAAAGAGGCACATGGGCACAAGTGAGCAAAAGTGGGGAGAAGAAGATGGAGAAAATGCAAGAGCCCTTGAAAACCTGGCAGCTCCTGGAAGCACTAGGCTGCTTGGAGCTGCCTGGCCCAGGACTTCTCTACACAATAGATGAAGGATGGATAGGATCATTTGAACTATTCACCAAATTACCAAACCATTCCCCAAACTAAATATATTTTAGGCAGACTTAAAAATGAAAGATCATGGTGTAGAGGATGGTAGTGAGATTAATGAGAACCACAATCACTTCCTTTTCCTGCTTTGAGTCATCTGCGCTCTGCAGCTACTGTTCTCCTGTTCAACTTCCCCTCCTTTCCAAGGACTTTAGTGATTCCCATCTGACGTTAAAGGTTTTCCTAGCCCACACTAGCCAGAAAGAATCCCAGAGTATTGGAGGCTTACTATTGGAAGGTCCTGTAGAGGTCTTTTTGATCCCAATGGCAAGACTGGGAATCAGAGAGGGAAGTGACCTGTCCAGGATCACCTGGTTAGTTACTAGCAGAGACTGAGCTTTTATACCTCAGTAGCCTGGGTAAACGGGAGGGGAGTGGGTTTTTGTGTAAATGTCTCCACCACTTATTCTATCAGATATAGATTCAGTTAGGCTAATAAGGAAACACTCACATTTTACAACTCTAGCGGTCACCAGTCAGAGTAATATATATACTGGACTGTGTAACACAACAGTCCAGGTAAACGCCACTTAGGAAGAATGAAGATCGCCATCTGTTTACATGTTTACTTTTAGGTTTTTAGGAAGAAAATCTGATTCAACTAATCTATATTAACAGGAAAGAGAAATAACATTATTGAGCTGCTAAGTGGTGCTAAGTACTGCACTAGATTTTGCTATATGCTAGTTCATTGAATTCTAACCATACACCTGCCAGGTAGCTATTATTATCCTCATTTGATAAATAAATAAGCTGAGTTTCAGAGAGGCTATATGTCTAACTCACATTGCTATTAATGGTAAAGCTGTGAATTGAATCTGAATCTATCTGATATCCAAACTCCAGCTCTTTCCATAAGATCATGGCAGGGATTTAGGAGTCTTCTTTAAAATGTTCTACTCCTACTCTGCATAAGACAGGCACTGGGAGGGGAAAGGTACAAGGAGAGTTTGTATGCTTATCTTAACAGTTTTCAGGATACTAGGACTGAGCGGCCTTTTCTCAGAAAAGGAAAGACGTCTTACTTTGGGTAGGATTGATGAGCCTACAGAGGAGCATCAAAGAAGCTTCCTGCATGACCCAATTCCATGTTTTTGCTTTCCAACTGCTTCCAGAATTGCCTACTTTCTTTAAATATGATATTCATTACAGTTACTTGAAATAAATCATTTATGTCTGATTAAACAACACTGTGGAGTACTGAATATTATCAAATTGTATAAACATGTGCCAGGTTTTCATAGTGTGTTTCTTGTGCAATGTGATAATCCACTGACACTTTTTAAAATCTAGAAGAAAATGAGGTAAAAACACTGCTGTTTGTGGGGGAGGGGAGTTAAAATGGAGCTTAAAAAAGATTAATTTTGCCTATTTATTTACTTTTAAATTTTGCTCCTGTTATACTGTTTATTGCGTCTATTGGACATTCTGACACTATCCAAAGCAAACAGCCCTGGTTAGATGATCCCGAATAATCCATGGATTATTAAAGAAGAGAGAATCTCTCAATCCTCATACACAACATATCCCACAGAAACCCCTGGATTTGTCTGTGAGTAACTTCCTTCTCTGTTATGGTATCAGAGTTTATTGTTTGTTTTGCTTTTTTTTTTCTGGTAAAATATTGGGTTATAATCTTTAAGATCCCTATACATCAACAGGTTTTCCAAGTGTCATATTTCTTCATATTACCATTCATGGCTTCCTACTTCTATTAAGTAGCCAAACACAAATTTTTATTTTAAAAGGCAATTAGACCAGGTATGGGACCTGATATTGTCCTTGTTTTACAGCATTTATTCTGAGTTCTTTACCTTGACATTTTACTGAATCCCCCTTGGCCCATCAGAAGTCACCCTACAGTCCAGACACACATTTACATTTATGTGAATAGATAGATAGTAAATGATACAAGCTCAGCACTTCCCTCTCTGAATTCCTCATGCCTTACTGACGGAAGAGAAACAGTTATAATAATAGGCACAGTTGGGGAAATATCAGAGTGGTTAGAAATAAAAGACAGATAATAGGGTTGGGGGGATAAGAGGAGAGACATGAAACAAATACACAATGACACCCAAAGGGACACATGGGGACAGACTGAAGGAAAAGCAAAGACACACAGACAGGAATTTCCCTCTTTCCTTCCCTCCTCGCCTTCTCCTGAGTCTCCAAGGTTTCCTTGGGTTCTTCCCATATCTCTTTCCCTCCTCCCAGTCCTTTTGGTACCTACTTGATGTGCTCTGTGCGTCCAGACCCCTCAATGGTCTTGGCTCCCCACCGTTGTTCCTTCTCAGAGATGTCATTCTACAAAAGACAACACTCAGCAATAAGTGATGGCAAGAAATGTGCCAGGCTGCGAGAGGCCACACAGCTGACACACATAACCCCCACGTCCCCTGCATTAGCTGCTTCCGGCACTCAGGGACTTTACTCAGGCTCCTCTCTGTGCTTATCCCACCCAGGCCCCCATGTTAAAATTAAGCTGGTGAGCTCTGAAACCTCCCTTTCTACTCTGCATCCCTCAAACTTTCTTCTTTAGGTCTCCTACAACTTCCGAATTCCCCCAAATTATACATGTTCAGCTCAAATCCTGGCTCACACGCCAAAGGACACCCAGTTAACCTGTTCCCTCAGCATAGCCTGCCATAGCCTGTCAATCACAATGTCAAACTCCTCCGCACCCGTCTCCTTCCATCCTCAGCACAGGCTATCATGCAGGCCCCACTCATGACAGCAAACTGTCCTGCCAGGCAGTCCCACCATGAGGGCTATCCCAGTCCCAGACTTTTTCTAAGCCCCCTCAAGGGTTACAGAGTGGCCCACACGCCTGCCCACTGCCCTTCATTGTCCAAGGAAAGTTATTTCCACACTCACCACAAAGTCAGGGTCTGTGTCCCAATCATCACCCTGGGTCTCCACGGAAACAGATACATCATGACCTACTACAGACTTCCACATCTGAGGGTGACAGAAAATGGGAATGATTAGGTGAAAAAATCAAGAAGAGGGAAAACAAGAACGCTGAAGTCAATGATATAGCAGCCAAAGTTTCATGCTATTTTTTTCTTAGAAGAAAATAGAATCTGAGGCAAAGCAGATGGAAGTTTTAGGAAAGCACTTTTTCTCAGTTAGAGGAAGGGGGATGTGGATTTATTTAAGACAAACTAATGTGGCCTGGGCTCATTAGTCTGGACTGAAGTCATCATGAATGTAGGTAATACTAAATAACCTGGGTGTCAAATGGCTGAGATCCTTCACTTGTGTCAAGAGGCCAGCCAGCTAGTGGCTTGAAGAGGTAATCAATGAGGATTGCTAGAACATCCCTGGAATTACAGCAACATTTCACTCAGGTATCTACATATAACTTCTTTCATAGTTCTTGAGGTATATATTTGTCCAGCTCTTGATAATGTGAACATCTACACTCCTCTACAACCTGCTAAACGCCGTTGAGAATTTTTCCAACCTCCACTCAATACTGGCCACTGCACAGCTGTGTGTCAGTAGGGGCACTCAGCTGAAATTCCTCAACTGAACAATGCATGGGGAAGCATTATTTGCTGAGAATAATTCATTTATTGTTCAATTTTTAAAAACAGTTTAATTATACTTTGAAAGTAGATAACTGGTTCAAAAAAGAGCATGTAATAAGCCCCTTGTTTTGAACATTAAGAATTATTTGACTTTTATTAACTAAATAAATGTTAGAGAAATATTTAGAGAACACTGCTTTGAGGGGGTGCCAAATTGTTATTCCACTAGGGCATCCCCAGTGTTTCTGCTGGCCCTGCCAGTCCTGTGTGAGGAGCTGCACAGGTGCTCTGCATCTGTGGGATCCTGGATCTTGGTGTGGAGAGGAAACAACAGACAATGCCCATCTGTTCTGGTTCTGAGACTTCTTGACCCTGGTACCACTTGCTGGCTGGCAACTCCCTGCCCACCCTTCCCTGCTCAGACTCCTTCCCCACACTGTTTACTGTCTTTTAAACAAGCCCATCTTAAAACCACTCCTAAGACCCTCCAGTCTCTCCAGAGGTGCTCAGATTCTCCAATTCTCCTTTCCACTTGAAAACTCCATCCTTCTCCAGCTCTTTGAAAAACCCCTTGGAAACCAGTCCAAGGGAAATCTGGGGGTAGATTGGTTAACAAGATGCAAAGAGGACACTGGGGAAGTACGGACCGAGTCAGCTGCACTGTGTGATGAGTCACTGCCAAGAGCAGCTCTGCCTTCCCCTGTGGGGCAACAGTAATGCATGGTGGGGGGCACATTGATAAGACCTATGGTCCTGGCTCCTGGGCTGCTCTGCAACAAAAGTTCACACAGAAAACTGGAAAAGAGAAGTTTCTGAAATATTCATGAGCAATAGGGAAGCAGTGAGGACCGATAGTCCTGTCCTCTTTCTTGCTGTTCCTCCCAGGTCTCAGGTTGACTCTCCCATAAGCCTGCCATCCTCATGTATTTTTGAAACAGAGGGAAGGGTTTCTGACACAGAGACAATTTAGTATGCTTGAGCTACTGGCCGGAAATACGGAAGCCAAGAGGTACTATCTAGAGGTGGGAGACCAGAGAATAAGTCGGTGAGGCCTGGTGGCCAGGATATCAGGCACAATCGAGGGCCTCTTCTTAAGGCTGCCTGAGTAAAGTACACGGACACAGAGTCAGATCATCCAGCTCTGTGGGAATATGGGTTAGGGAGTCAAAGTAGAGAGGGTATGTACTTATTTGCCAGGTACCAGGTTAGGCAATTTACAAATATTAACTTAAATAATTTGGTAAATCACTGAACTTCTCTGATACTGTTTCTCCCAAGGGAAAATAAATGGAGAGGTTAACCTCGCTAATTCATCAAGTCCCCTCCATTTCTGACATTCTGGGATCCTGTGACCCTACAATCAGAGAAACTAGCCCTAATCGAACCACCACACCTTCATCTGGCACTTGGTTCTCAGCACTGGTGTACATTAGCTACCACTACTTCCTGATCTGTTGCAATGTCTCCTGTGGGTTTTGTCTCTCTGCTAGACCATAAGCTCTCCAGGGGCAGAGACTGTCTCATCTCCAGTGGTCCTCCTCCCAGCTCAGTGCCTAGGACCATCGGGCCTTAGAGAGGATTGTAGATTGTGGGCAGAAACCAGGGGTCCTGGGTGGCTGCTGGATCGCGTTCCCTGGGCTCCAGCATCTCCCTTCTGCTTCCATCCCCAGATGCTTGTTATCCACAAGACCTCACACCCAGGCCGGCCTTCTGGCCATGAAAGGTTAGCAGCTTACTAGCAGGGACTTCACAGCTCAGCAAGGACGAAAAGTCAGGCAGGGTCCTCTCACTTCAACTCTTGTCCTATGCTCCCCAACTTTCCCACTGCCCGGAGTACCCACCTTTAACCGCGCAAGCGTTTGCTCTAGGCTCTCGGCTCCTCAGGTAGACACTCGGCTCCTCTCTAGCTCCTGCCACTTCAGAGCAAGAAACTCTGAGCTGCTGCTTCAGTTCCGTATTCAGGTTTTCTGTCATTTCCTGCTACCCTGTCTTCACAGCTACTTCCTGAAGTTTGAGTCAGTTCCTTCTGCTGAGGCATTGAAATAAATAAGGATTAAATGCTCTGTGCTTACTCTTTTGCAAGGCTTTGAGGGTTCCAGAGGTCATAAAAAAGTGCTGCTCTTACTCTCAGAGTCTATAATCTGGTCAGCGGAGCAAAACGTTCAACTAGAAAGCACATAGAAGAATGCTGTACAACACTATTTGTGTCCCAAATAGGTGGGCAATTGTATCTGTTTATATTGAAGAAATTTAGAGAATTTGGTATGGGCTGAAGGAATCAAGAAAGGTTTAATGGAAAAAATGATTTTTATGTGGTTTTGAAAGATAAGATTTAAAAAGAAAGTCACTTCCACATTACGCACAGTACTAAAAACTGGGGTTTGCATACAGTAGATGTTCAAATAAACATTGATCAATCAAATGATGGAAGGGCATAACTCATAGGGGAAAGGCAAGACATGGAGGGAGGAAAGTTCAGAGATTGTTAAGGGGGCAGTGAGGAGTGTGAGCTAATTCAGAAAGATTTGGTCCCAGGTAGTAGGAAGAAGTCTGAAAAAGCTAAGTGGTACCAGATGATGAAAGGTCTTTGTGGTATTCTGTTATTACTGTTCTGTAAGATTTGCTGCCCCTCCCTTCCCTCTTGAAGTCAGACTTGCTCAGGTGACTTTGTTTTGACCAGTGAAATGTAAGAAGTGAAACATCAAGTGAGACTCGAAGTGAGACTTCAAGACCAGCTCAAGCTTTGCTATGCTCCTGTGTCCACTGCTTACCAAGTGTGAATGAAAAAAATGTTGCCTATCATTATCAGTAAATAAAGGATGCTGCAGCTATCAAGCCACGGGTGATGCCTGAGGGGACTCAGGATGGGAAAGAACAGGACACTGGCCCTAGATAGCTAAGGTGCATATCAATGAGCCCAGACTCTTACCTCCTCCCATACACAGAAAATTAACTTGAGATATCTGTTTTTCTTTCATTAACAGTAATCTTTTGAAGTTCCGACTATCTGGTCTTTGCAAAAACTCCTATATATCCTGGCTCCTCCCTTACCTCTTCAGAGCAGTCCCTCAGAGCATCTGAGAGGCTGCATCCTGGGTTTAAGTCCTCAGTTTTGTCTGCCAAATAAAACATAATTCTCAACTTTTAGGTTGTGCATTTTTTTCGCAGTAGACACAAGGCAACCTGCAACTCTCCAGAGTGGCTCCTCTGGCAGCCTAGGTCCCTGAGTGAGAGGGTCCCCAACTAAGAATGACAATACAAGTAGAGCTCCATCCATTGTGTGAGGGACTTGGAGTCTTTGACTAAAAAATAATCCTAAAAACTAATTACTGTTTTAGCTACTGAGAATTTGGGGGTGTTTGTTACCGTATCTGACCAAGCCTCTCCTAATCTTGATTGACATGGAGTCCTGACCTCATTTGCTCAGTTGTGGGCTCCCCAATGGATTCAAACAGATAATGGATGAAATCTGTCCAAGATACAGAGGAGGGGATTTCTGCATTAGGAACGTAAGACTTCAGTCACTTCCAAATCTAAGGATTCTACGCCTAGCGTGGAGATCAACTGATTATTTCTCCTACTTCATAACCTATTTATTATGGCAGCACCAAAATTATTTTAAGGAAGAGTAAATTTGTAGAAGGAAAAAAAATCTTTTAGAACATTTTGAGTCCTAATTTTGGGTCAAAAATAGAAATGATCAGACCAGATATTGTGACACACCATCCAGATACAGATGTTTAGAGAAATCATAGAATTTAATCATAGATGACAAGAAAGCCCATCTTGGATAACAAGACGTGATACATACATACAATCGAATACTACTCAGCCATAAAAAAGAATGAAGTAATGCCATTTGCAGCAACATGGATGGACACAGAGATTATCATACTAAGTGAAGTAAGTGAGAAAGAGAAAGCCAAATACCATATGATATCACTTATATGTGGAATCTAAAATATGACACAAATGAACTTATCTACGAAACAGAGACAGACTCACAGACATAAAGGCCAGACTTGTGGCTGCCAAGGGGGTGGGGGGGGAGAGGGATGGGAGTTTGGGATTAGAAGATACAAACTATTATATAAAGAATGGATAAACAAAAAGTTCCTACTGTATAGCAGAGAACTATATTCAATATCCCGTGATAAACCACAATGGAAAAGAATATGAAAAATATGTATAACTGAATCACTTAGCTGTACAGCAGAAATTAACACAACATTGTAAATCAACTACACTTCAATAAAATTAAATTAAAAAACAATCAAGGGCTTCCCTGGTGGCGTAGTGGTTGAGAGTCCACCTGCCAATGCAGGGGACACAAGTTCGTGCCCCGGTCCGGGAAGATCCCACATGCCGCGGAGCGGCTGGGTCCGTGAGCCATGGCCGCTGAGCCTGCGCGTCTGGAGCCTGTGCTCCGCAACGGGAGGGCCCAGAACAGTGAGAGGCCCGCGTACCGCAAAAACAAACAAACAAACAATCAAGTGCACCTCTCCTTAGCAAATGTCCCAAGTTCACTCTTTTGTGGTTTTTTTTGGCCGCAACGTGTGGCATGTGGGATCTTAGTTCCCTGACCAGGGATCGAACCCGTGCCCCCTGCATTGGGAACACAAGTCTTAACAGCTGGACTGCCAGGGAAGTCCCCCAAGTTCACTCTTGATGAGAGGCAGTGAGACAATAGCAAGCATGGGCCTTAAAGCCAGATAGACGTGGTTCAATTTACTTATTGTACCTTGAGAAAGTGAGCTAGCGTTTCTCAAGCAGTGACTTGATGTAAACACATCATAATGCCCATCCTGCTTTTCCCCTATGAGACTTCCCTTCCCGCACTCCTACCCAGAGGGATCCCTAGGGACAAAATGTTTTCAATATGCACCAGACAGTTCTCCCAGGCCCAGGCAAAAACCTGCATGAATCTCATGCCCTAAGGCCCAGCTTGTTTGGTTCAGTATTAGGATGGAATTTCCTCACTCTGCTTCACCACCCTGGGGTCTAGCAGCTAAGGCTAGAAGGACGCAAGCAGCCGGACGCTGGCCAGTGAGAATGAAGCCTGGATATGCAGAGCTTTCTACTCCTATGGTAATTCCTGGCTACTCCATCCCTACTTCCTCTATGTACCTTCCTCTCCTCAGCATGCACACACATATATGTAAGCACCTGTGTATACATGCATTTACACGCCACCACAGTATTTCATTCTGAAAATAATTTTATTATTTTACAGTTGTTCAGGAAAGTTCCTGGGTTGCTGTGACCATGATTTGGCCACCACAGAACAAAGGATTAGAGCGGATCAGTCCGTCCACCAGTTTTCTCTCCTCTCTGGGTGGTGAGAGCAGGCAGGGAACATGTGCAAAATGAGAAAATAACCAACGGGTAAGGGTTGGAGAAAGGAGAGCTGGGGAATAGGCACAAACGGAATTCAAACCCGGCTGTCATTCTCAGGCTTGGATTTAAATATTTTGTCTTCTCTATAATCTCCCTCCATTTTCCTCAGCTCTCTGTTACCGCAGAAGGCAGATGACGACGCAATGAGAAACTGGAATAACTGTCACCAACAGCAAAGCAGCTTCGTACTTCAAGCAGCTAGGAGTGGTTGTCACAGCAGTCAGACCTCCCTGGCTGGGAGTCAGTGCCTCACCTAGGACTGGTTCCTAGGGTACTGTCTTAGGGTCCACATTCGAGGCTTATTCAGATAACACACAAATGACAAAAATTGAATCCCACTGTCCATAGCCAGTTCCTCTTGCCTTTCAGTGAAAGGAAAGGCACAGGCCACTTAATACCTTAGTACACATGTGATGAAGGGATAAGTAGTGGGATCCTCACCTTATAGTCCAGGACCATGACTCTCACTCCACTTATGCCTGAACAGCCAGGGAAAGCGATGCCATCCTCCCCTGTGATCCAACAGCTAAAACCCCTGGGGAGTTCTTCTATTCTGGCTCTATTTTGCCAGAGACCTAATTAGATATCCTATAAGATAATGTTCCCCAGAACATTCCCCCTGCCATTGTTTATGGCAGGTTCACCTTCCCTCTGAAGCAGGACAAAATATAAGGTACATGAGACAAAGAAAGTATCAATCGAAATGATATTGGACTTCTGATTATTAGGTTTATTGGAACCGTCCTCCTGGCTGAAAGACATTCCTCAGCATCTTTCATAGGACCATAAAAGATCAGGGCCCTGCAAAATCTGAACAAATATTGGGCTCAATAACCAACTGTGGGGCCTCCTCAGATTTTGCGGAAGAGTCAGGTCCTGGACAGTAGAAGAAAGCAGACTCACTGGTCCCTGCAGCTCTAACCTGTGCTCATATCCACCTCTTTTTGCAGGCACTTTCTGTGGAGAGTTGGAGAGAGGACCTGTAAGTGGGAAGATTGTTCCATTGGAATTGATGGTTTTGATGCTAGAGGTGAGGGAATTCCAAGTTCTGAGGGGAGTGATCCAAAAGGTGAGAACTAGGTTTATAGATGGCCTGTGAAACATAGAACAAGTAGGACATGAACCATCAGAAAGTAGATGGCTGCCAGCAGTGGCACCCGTGTCCGGGAATGACAGAGTGAACGCAGGACCCGCTTCCATCCAGCACCACTCCGGGTCTGAAAGGAAAATTTGAAAGTCAGAGAGTTTTGCCCTATAGAGATCTGTCCCTTTCCCTTCTCCAACCACTGTAGAAAAGAGGTAACCTGAGAGAAAGCCCCTCGGGGCCAACGACTTGGCAGCTTCCACTAGTTTCTTCCAACCTTCCATATCCTTCCAGTCTCAGGCCCACATTCCTCCTCCTTGACCCCTTGCCCTCAACACAGCCAGCCCTGTCTGAGAGTACAGTACCCTCTCTTTATCCTTCTCCCTTCTTACCCTTCGACAACTGTTGCTTGTAAGATCTATTAATAGTGCCTGCTCCTGGGAGCCACAGGAGCCAATGATAGGAGACCGGGCAGAGTCCCATTCGCCATGCTCCAACCTGTGTTGAGAAAAAAAAGAGGCATTGGTCCACGGCATGAGAGGCTGATGGCCTTCTTGTCATGTGATGCAGGGTAAGGGACTTGCAGCAAGGGCTGCTCCCACGGCCCCACCCCCATGCAAGGAGTGTAAGGGCAGACAGATTTCTTTCAGCAGCAGTAGAGATGGTAATAATTACCAGGAATTGACTGCCTACTGTGGATCAGATGCTGGATCACATGCTTTACATACATCTAATCCTCAGGTTTGAGGTTGGTGCTATTATCTTCAAAGGCTTAAGGAGGTAAAAGTACTTTTCCACGGTGGCACAGCTAGTGAGATGTAGAGCTAGAATTCAAAACCCAGGTGTGTCTCTAAACCTCTGCTACACCATACCTGACTCAGAGAAGCTCATTAATTTTTTTTCCATTTATTAAAAGCTAATAGGCAAAAGCATCCAAGAAAGATTTTTGTGGGGTTCTTACAATTAAACTGAACTGGCAGCCTCTACTGCTTTCTGCTTCATTTTTTGCTGATTTGCTTATTTATTTAATACTGGAACTTCTCCATTTAGTGAAGAAGCTGCCTTTATCCACTCAATGGTTTCTCACAAAAATGAGAAATGTATCAAGGGGCTGAGTAAACATAGTGCACACTTGATCAAGCATTTGCCTAGAGGGATGCACGTTTTAATCGTGGTGGGGAGGATGGAACTCTACTCCTGATGTTTCCTCCATGTGAAGGTATGTCCATTAGCCTAAAACTCCTGGACTTTCTTGGCAGGGCCCACACTTTTCTCCAGGAGAGAAGGAACACTTTAATCTGATTTGTGAGCCTGGAAAGAGAAACTGAACATGCCCAGCCTAGCTCCATCCTGCCTGTTCTCCTCATGAGAGCCAGGCTGGCTGAACAGGACCCCTTCTGTGTCTGTTCCTCCATAAGATAAGCTTTTCAGGGGCAGCCTTGATGCGGACAGAATGGTCTGGTACCGTGTAGGTCAGTCTGTCACCTTCTGCAGGCTAGGGTGAGGAAGGAGGAGATGTTTATAAGTATTGGTGAGCTGCTTTTAAATGGCAAGTCTGCTGAGTTCCACAAGCACTGCAGAGTGCGTATGAGGTGCTAACACGACAACGGCAGCGCCAGGCCTGGGAGGCAGCGCTTGATTAGCTGCCTCAATTTCCATTCTGCATCAGGGCCAAAGAGGGAATTGCGGAGGGGCTGAGCTTGGATTAACGGGGCTTGTCTTGATCCTACCCTCACTACAGCACCCATCTGTAGTGAGAATTAGAATTAGATCCTAATTATTCCCAAGTCTGGCCACTGAAATGCACATGAGTATGATCAGAAAGGGTCAGAAGTGAACAGAGGCTGTGTCCCTCAGCCCTTTACCGCCTGATCTGCTCCTCGGCCATGGAGAGGGCAGCCTCAGCAGCCACTTTTTGGTCACGTTCTTCTTCCAGCAGCTTCCTCAATTCATTCATCTCCTGTTTAGTGTTGCACAGCTGCTGCTGGGCTTCAGAAAAGCTTCAGGACAAAAGGAGAACAACAGCATCACTAGATGCAGGACATAGTTGCTGACACAAGGGATCCGGAGTCTTCATAAGGTTATAAAGCATGAAAATTTATAGAAAATTGTACAAACACAAAGAATATTTTAAAAGCATACCTGTCAAGAGATGTAGGAAAATCTCTTAAAGCTGTAGGAAATGCTTTAAGAGATTTTAGGGACTGACTGAATAGCTTTCATTTGAACACCATAACATTAGTAAGGTGTGTGTGGGGCAGCGGGGTTGCTGTATAAACTATTCACACACAATTTGTTATTAGAATTGTCACTTTTAATCCTCACATTAATTCTGTGAGGCCAGTAAGATAAGAAGGCATAGTAAATCCATACAATGGACTCCTGTTCTAACTCGATGACCACCCAATTTCTGCAGACATAGCACACGCTCCGGGGTTGAGAACCTCCTCCCCAACCTTAGCTGTGGCTCCCTCAGTTCTTCAGGATCACCCTTCCTGTGAGCTCCATTCTTTTCCTGGGGAGCTCCTGGAGCAACATCTATATTCAGTGGTCCCTAGAAGAAGAATAAGTTTAGTAATTCAGTGATGAAAGCAGTTAAGAAACTGTGCTTAGGCAAACTGAGAACTCACTTAGGCATTGGAGAGAAAGAGAAATGTGGAGAGGAATACCTCCGTTATCACTCTCTTTAGGTACAGATTTAGAAGTGAGAATCTTTTGTTCTAATAGATTAATCTCCTACATAAAACTCTTTATTAGATTTTCCTTCAGATTCTCATTCTTGAATCTCTCCTCTTAAGGGGCTTCCCTGGTGGCGCAGTGGTTGAGAGTCTGCCTGCCGATGCAGGGGACACGGGTTCGTGCCCCGGTCCGGGAAGATCCCACATGCCGTGGAGCGGCTGGGCCCGTGAGCCATGGCCGCTGAGCCTGCGTGTCCGGAGCCTGTGCTCCGCAACGGAAGAGGCCACAGCAGTGAGAGACCCACGTACCCCCCCCAAAAAAAAAAAAAAAAAAGTTTAAAGGCTTACCACTGAAATCTGCTTTCTTCTAGTGGAGGTTCATGTACATTCCAGAAGCTACTCTGCTCCTTCCCTTATTCAACAACTCCTCCCCAACCCCTCCTCTTCCTTCCATGTCCTATTCACCTCCACCCTAACTCTCAGTCTCCTCCAACTTCAACAACCTCTCCTCTCCACTGCTGTCAACAGCTCTGCCTATTTTGTTTCTCAGGTCCAAATCTTCCTACAGCTGTCTTATTACTTAAAGCAAAAAGCCTTCCAAAAGCCTCAGTCATCACTGTTTCCCACTCACTTTTTTTTTTTTTCCCACTCACTTTTTGATTTCTCTCTCACCACCTCTCTCATCTTTTTCCTTCTAATCCATTCACTCTTTTTAAAAACTAATTTATTTATTTATTTATTTTTGACTGCGTTGGGTCTTTGTTGCTGCACGCGGGCTTTCTCCAGTTGTGGCGAGCAGGGGCTACTCTTCGTTGCAGTGCACGGGCTTCTCATTGTGGTGGCTGCCCTTGTTGCGGAGCACGGGGTCTAGGAGCGCAGGCTTCAGTGGTTGGGGCTTGCGGGCTCCAGAGCACAGGCTCAGTAGCTGTGGTGCACGGGCTTAGGTGTTCCGCAGTATGTGGGATCTTCCTGGACCAGGGCTCAAACCCGTGTCCTCTGCATTGGCAGGCGCATTCTTAACCACTGCGCCACCAGGGAAGCCCCTACCATTCACTCTTTAGTTTTTCCTGGACCTTATTCCTCCTCTCCTCTCCTCTCACTGTCTCCATCACACCTAATGAATCCTCAGCCTGAAGACATCAACCTCTTCGATGCTGTGCTTTACGCTTTATCATCTGCACTCAATTTCCCAACACTCTTCCCAGCTTCTCACCTTCTCACTCACCGCTTGCAGCTCTTGAACCTGCTTCTCCAGAACCGCACAATGATTGAAAAGGTCGCTGTAGTGCTGCTGGTTCTCACGGAGACTCTGACTGGTGTCACAGAGCTGAATGGAAAGAGTATTTTTCTCTTCCAGCAGTTGAGAGAACTGAAATAGGAGAGAGGATGAGCACCAGCCCATAGGACTGTTTCACTAGTTTCACTACGAGCAGTGTGTAGGCAAACTGTCCTAAGTCTTAAGGATCAAATTTTTTTATGCAAGACCTTTCTTTCAATAATAGCAAAAATAGCACTGTGTTCCTCCAACATGAGAAAACTCAGAATTTTTCAACTGAGAAAGGAAAACAATTCTGGAAGAGTGGTAAAAACTTTACTTATGGTGCCTAGTACATTAACTGAATAACTAGGAGGCAGAAACCCAAAAGCAGTCTAACAGGATAGGCTAACTAAGGCCTGTAAAAGGAGAAAGGCAATAGCTTGGGTCCAAGTTGAGATTACTAATAAATGACTATAATCCTCAGAGCTCAATATGGCTGGAGACAGAGCTATCACCTAAAAATTCATACAATAATATTCCTGGGCAGATTCTTCAATGCTGTAGACAGTTACAAGCTACCGAGAAAGTAAAAATGATAACAGGTGGTAAGAGGGAGAAACAGAATAAATCCTACTATGCCTATGTATGTAAGAAACTATATTGGGAGCATCAACTCTCACAGGGGGAAGCATTTCAGTCACTCAAGTCAGGGCTCTCCTCTACTGCATGAGTAACAGGTAGTAATTCTGTCTTCCCTTGAATGTGTCCAGCAGCCCAAGCCATTTTTTACGTCAAAAACAGATATTTTTCTTTTTCATACTGAATAAAAAATTTACCTATTGTAGCTTCCACCCAATGACTTGAATTCGGTTTTCCTGGAACTATAATTCTAATTCCTCACTTGCAGGCTGTCAAATTTTAAGCTTTAGTTATGATTAACATCCAGATACATTAACAACCACAGAGATGTCTCTCTGAAGTACCTTTTTGTTGGATAACGTACATTATGTGAAAGGAAATTGGTGTACCTGGCTGCACATTCAGTCTTTTCTCAAGTATTCTCTTTTGTAAGTATTCTGGGTTAATGTTTGTGTAAAAAAGTTGAATCAACATTTACAGGAGAAAGGACAAACAGTTTTTTAGAGATACTCTGACTGGGAAGGACATTTAATGCATATGGAAAATTAGAACAAGAAATCCATGTGGTATAACAAAAATATTTGCATAGCCAGAATGAAAAACACAACAAATAACCTTACCTCTAAAGAGCAATTTTCAGTTTACAAAGCACTTTCAAAAGTATTATCTTATTTGAGAGAGTTAGAGGAAGAACCACTATCTTCACTTACAAATGACAAAAAAGAGATGAGTGGTGACTTGTCCAATGTTATGTGGCTAAAAGATGGCAGGCCAGGACTCAAGTATGGTTCTTGATTCCAAGTCTGGAGCGCTATCTGCTTTCTGATGGTGTCCCATCTGAGAATTCAGCAAGGGAACTTAAGTAGGTTGTAGGGTTTTTCAGGGGTGGGAACAGTTAGTAAAGGAAAGAATATAAATGTTTAAGAAGCAATACTAATCGGAAAACAAAGGTAGCTGGGTACAATGACAACTACTGGGTTCTGAGACAGGGAGTAATATGGTCCTCTCCTAATATAGAAGAAAGTCAACTTTCCTGGCCACAGTAAGCAGCCCAAACCATACCAAGAAAAACCAAACAAATAAATGAAAAAACAACCCCCCCCGCCAATCACTCAGTGTTGAAAAAATCCAACACATTTTTCTTGGAAGATCTAGAGGAGAAAGGGTAGACCAGTAAAACTCACTGGAAGCAAAAATTCCCATAACTTAAGAAGTCTAACTGCTTTTAAGCCACTCTCATACAAACCACCTTTTGTAATGTCTGTACTGTTCTGTCTAGGACAGACGTAGATCCCTGTGGTTTAGGGGTTGGCAAACTATGAGCCAGGGCCTACTGCTTTTTTTTTTTTTTTTTTGGCTGTGTTGGGTCTTCATTGCTGCGCATGGGCTTTCACTAGTTATGACGAGTAGGAGCTACTCTTAGTTGCACTGCAAGGGCTTCTCATTGTCGTGGCTTCTCTTGTTGAGGAGCACGGGCTCTAGGTGCACAGGCTTCCATAGTTGTGGAGCGTGGGCTTAGTAGTTGCGGCATGAGGGCTCTAGGGCATGCAGGCTTCAGTAGTCATGGCATTTGGGCTCAGTAGTTGTGGCTCGCAGGCTCTAGAGCACAGGCTTAGTAGTTGTGGTGCATGGGCTTAGTTGAGCTGCGGCATGCGGGATCTTCCCAGATCAGGGATCGAACCCGTGTCCCCTGCAATGGCAGGCGGATTCTTAACCACTGCACCACCAGGGAAGTTCCTGCCTTTTCTTTGTAAATAAGGTTTTATTGGAACATAACCACCCCATTTGTTTACGTGTCATCTGTGGTTGCTTCCGTGCTACAACTGCAGAGCTGAGTAGTTGTAACAGAAATGGTATGGCCTACAAACCCAAAATATTTACTGAGTCTTTAAGAAAAAGTTTGCTGACCTCTGCTCTAACTCATAAGCTACTGTATTTCACCATATCTATACTTGTAAAAACAGAATAGTAGGGAATAGAGACTACAGGATACCAATAATCATTCCCCTCATGTTTTTAAGTTTTAAGTTTCATGTTTTAAGTTTGCATTACATACAAATATCCAACAATGCTAGCAGAGATACATATAAAATCTGAGCATCCATGGGAAGAATTAGGGCAGTGGCTTGGAGAGGAGACATTCTATGCTGACAGCCCATCTACTACCATCCCATGCTAGGACCTAAGAAGCAGTCCTCCTAGCTAGCTGGGACCCATTTAGAGTGAGGCTTTAATATCACCAATTAGCTCCATGAGGGGTCACTGTGTATCCTCAATACCTAATGTATGGCCAGGCTTATAGAAGGCAGATAACAGTTATTTGTTTTTGATGAATGATGAATAAGTGAACAACCAATCCTAGGGATGGAGATGCCTCCTTACAGCTGATTTCTAAAGGAAGAACTCTTTCTCACCCAGAATGAAAGTGATCTAATGCAGTGTTTCTCATACTTTAAGTGGTATGTGAAGTATATCTCAATAAAGCTGTTAAAGAAAACATAACTTTGATAATGACCCAGAACACAGTATTTAAATATAAGTAACTGAAACTAAAGTTTCTCAAAACAAATTATATTCTTTATTACATATTACATAATACATAGTTTCAATCTCTTTTACTTGTTTTATAAAAAAAAAACTATATGCACTATTTGTAATAGCTCAAAACTGAAAACCCCAAAAGTTCTTTAACAGCAGAATAGAGAAATTGTTATATGCCTACAATGTAATAAATACTACACAGCATGAGAACAGAAAAATCACAGTACACATAACAACATGGATGAATCTCACAAAATAAATGAAGCAAACAAAAGAGAAGATATGATCCATTTATACATAGTTCTAAGGTGGTGGTAGTGAATAGAAGACACAAGGGACTCCTGGGGTTCTGGTATGTTCTGATTTTTGATCTGGGTGCTGCTTATACAGGTGTCTTCACTTTCAGAAAATATACCATGATGCACTTGTGATTTGTGTGCTTTTCGGTGTTTTACTTCAGTAAAACATTTACATGAAAAATGTTTCAGTTGCTGTCCACGAAAATGACCTCATCATCTACTAATAGCCCTGAATTGCAGTTTAAAGTACTGTCCGGAAAAGACAAATGCCCAGAGTGATTCACAGTCTAATGTTCAGGAGGGCAAATATAACAAAGGTTGAGATGGGGTCTATTGAATAGTTTCTAGAAAGAGGAGGTGTTACAGAGCTATGAAGGGCAGAACTTTCTGGAAATAACTGACTAGGCTAGAAGAGGAACTGGGTAGGATCTGCTCTGGAGTCTCCCCACTGCCCCCCTAAAAACTCCCAGACAACCTCCCCAAAAAGGGTCTGCAATTTTACCAATTCATTTTGATCAACAAACCTACTTAAAAAAATGCAAATTTCTCTGCCAAAATTAATAGTGTTATCAGTCTCTGATACTTCAGTGTCAATTAGTTGAATTTAACAACATTTAGTAAGTACCTTCTACATAAACCAGGCACTGTGCTTTTCCATGTACATTATCATATTTACCTCAGTCTGACCTTCTCCTAACACATCAGGCAAATTACTTAATACCTCTAGGCCTTAGTTTCCTCATCTGTGATACAGCCTACTGATCTTTACCATTTTTGGATCACAGATCCCTTGGTGAATGCCTGAGTTCTTGTGATGAGAAATTTACACACACACACACCATTCTGCATATATTTTTTGGATATTTATAGCCCTCCTCAAAGCTAATTTTTGGATTCCAGAGTCTCAATGATTACTTAAATCCCTTCCAGTGCTAACATACACTACCTAGCTGGCTTCCTCTGAAGAAGGCAGAACTAGAGGAGGTGCCACTAGAGAATACTTTGACTAGTCAGAGAGCAACAGGAGTATAATAATTCATAAGAGGGTGGTGGAAGGGAAGCAGATGAAGGAAGAAGCGAAGCCAGAGAATGGATGAGGGGAGAAGACAGAGATGTGAAGGCACCAAGAATAATCTTTTTTTATCTTACCTTGGCTTTTGCTCTAGGAACCATATGGCAAAGCAGCTCTTCCCTATAGAAAGAGGTCCTCTACTTCAGCATGCTTCCCTAGAGTGTCTAGAGTGGCAAGGCTGGGGTTTGGGAAAAAGCAAGCTGGCTTCTTTAATTCCGGAACATTAAATACACAATGAGGGAGCTTACAAATGGAGTGAAATGAAGAGCAGATCTCTCACCTCTGTCCCTGTTATCTAATCACACATGAAAATCCTCTTTCCTGAGACTTCCCTGTTACACACTATTGGGAAATACAGAGAAACTTGCTGGAGGATTTGTGGGGAGTTAACTCAATATTACTAACAAGTGATACAGATGGGGAGATGATGTTGGGGAGGAAGGCTCCCTTAAGGAGTTGGCTTTTTTATTCTTACTGAATGGGTTTCTCCAAATCGCTCCCAAGGACTCTCCAAGGGTGAGGAAAAGGAAATGGCCCTGTGTGCAGTGCTTTGGGGTAAGCAACCCAGGCTCTGAGAAAGGTAAAGCTTCTGTCCCCTAATACAGCTAGAGCCAGGCTTAACCAGATTCTACTTACCTTCTTGATTCTAGTCATGGAAACAAGAAATTGAACTCCAGCCTAGCAGGAAACACCTACCTTGCTGTTCAGTTGCTGAATTCTTAACTCCTTTTGGTGAATTTCCTTTAAGCTGTCATTGAGCTGAGTCCTAAGACGTTCTGTCTCATAAACTAGGTTTTGTGATCCATCTAGGGAAGCTGGTGTCTCTGGGGATGCCTGCCAGGATACAAACACTGATGAAATTCTCTCTTAACATTGTTCATGCTTAAATCCTTCCTTCCAGAAACCCTGCCCACCTCATAGGAAGTCATCAGATGGTTTGCCTAATAGTGGCAGATGGGCACTTAGCTTGCAGGAAGCTGATGTTTCCTGGGTAGTGGTTACCTCTGAGTAGCAATCAGCGCTGAAATCACTCACCTGTCTTTGATACTGCATTTTGTGGGTCTCAGTCGGGGAGGAAGAAGATCTCAGTTCCCTCATAAGATTCTGCAGATGGCTGAGCTGCTGATCTTTATCTGCAATAGCCATAAGGTACTGCTCCTTCATCCTCCTCTCATGAATTTCCCAGGAACTCTTCTCCATCCTAGAAAACACATGAAATAGTCACAGGCAAAAATATACTTGTGAGACAAAGATGAATAATTGCATATTTAAAACAGTATTATGGGCTGTAGAGACGTAGTAAAGAAAATACATAACCAGAGAGAAATTTATGTTATAAACAGAACTATGCAGCAAGATGATGGAGTAGAACTTAAAAAAGAATTGCAACTGGCAGGATTGGGGAAGAAAAGCAGGCATTTGGTCTGAATCCTGAACAATGAGTCAGGCAGGTTTCCATAAAGGGAAAAGCATTCCAGGTTCAGGGAGCAAACAGAACAAAAGGCACAAGAATGAATATATATAGTGAGTTTTGGAATTGTTGTAGTAGTGTATAGAGTGGATAGGGCAGGAAATGAGGGTGGAGAGGAAAGAAGTCAGACCCTGTGGGGCATTGAACACCATGCTAAATAAAACTTACTCTAAGCAATGGGAAACCACTGTAATTCTTCAGAAAGGCGATGCCATGATGCAGTATACTATCAGGGTTATGAGAATGCAACTGTAGAGTCTGAAGGATCTGGGTTCAAATGCTGGCTCTATCATACACTAGGCATGAGACTCTGGGTAAAAGTAACAATCTCTCTGAGTCTCACTGGTAAAATGGAAATAAATGATCTATTCCTTAGGATTATTGTGAGGATTAAATGAGATACTTTATGTCATGTACCAAACACAGAGCCTGGCATATCACAATCACTCAACAAATATAAACTGCTGATATTTATTTATCCCCTGAATTTGACCAAGAGGGAAGCTTCTATTTGACCCCAGCTAATTTTCATAGTTCTATCAAAAACTGCCTCTCTGCCATATTCTTTAGTTCTACTTCTTTCTACACTATGATTGAAAAAAACCATTAGGATTGTAATCAAATTTCTGCAGCATCTGTTTACTTTGAATAGTACCCATGTCTCTAATTTTTCCTAAAAATATAAGATTTTATTTGAATTGCATCTGACTTTTTTGTTTCTCTCTAGAAGTAAGGTAAAATGGTCCTTTCTTTTCTAAAGGACATACACCAATTATGAAATAATCCTGCTATGTCAAGAGGTGACTTGGATTACAGTCAGATTTTTTTAAAAAGGCAGAGCTAAAACTTAGAAACTAAAATAAATTTTTATTACAAGGCCACTATATGGAAAAGGCACAGAAATTTTCTAAAACACTTTCTCCGATATTTGTCTGTGAAAAATGAGAGAGAATAAGAAAGGAGGAGTGTAAGACTGAGAATGTACAAGAAAGATCACAATTCTTCCATAAAGCTTTAAGCCGCCATTTTGTTTAGAAAGATGGACAAGTAGTTATGGTGTGGAGAGACCCTCAATGGAGAAGAGGCACTAAGGAACAAACCTGATTACTTAAGAGAACACAGCCATAAACGGGCTATACCTCACTTACCCCTTAAGTAAGAGAGCACAGGAACCAGAGCAGAATAAGCAAATCAGTAGCTACAAGTGGAAGAGAAATGTTACTGTATAAATCCAGGCTCTTCTCATAAGCCAAACCCAGTGCCATAGAAGTCTGAATGAGATGTTCCAGCTTTTTCATGTTTGAAAACCTCATTTCTCCCAAGTATTTCAAGAGCAAAAAACAGGGAATCTTAAAGATATTTGGCTAAAGAAACTGGTCCTAGAGTCAGTGAATCAAATCTGTGTCCTCATTTTCTTCTTCTAAAAGTGACGTTAAATGTCTTCCTTTCCTTCTCATAATTTACTCACATCCACTTGATACACAATTTTTCTTTTCTTCAAAACTTCTCAAATGTGGAAGGTAAAGAGAGAAAGGCTAAGAGAAAGGTGGAAAGGGAGAAAATGAGGGAGGAAAAAAATCAATAGGCCAGAAATCATTTTCTTTCTCCCTCTTTTTCTCTTCCCTTAAGGGTCAACTTTATCAGGAAAGTATCCTTTCAGAATGCCCTGTGAGGAAGTTTAAAGAGGAACAAGTGGCTGCAGAAACTAACCCTTTAGAGCCTTGCAGCCCTTCTTCCGTTTACACTAGCAACTGGACACAATATTTTTTTTAGTTCCAGGTGATCTGGAGATAATGTGGGAGATGTCAAGGTGATGTTCCCATGTGCTCCCAATCACCTTTGGGGGGCCCTAAATTCAGTGGTCAACATTAATGTGCATCTGAGGGAAGATGATCTCTTGATGGTGAATTGAGATTCTAACAGAATAAGCTAGGGCAGCTATTCCCTGGCGGAAAAAAGGATGAGGTTAAAATGGAGCATCTTTCTTCTAGGGTTCAATTCCAGAAAGAAGAAACAGAAGCAATTTGTATTCCCAGAGAGCAAAAATTCAGTATTTTTACCTTCTCTGCAATCATCCTTTGATTAAAAAAATGTGCTCTTGTATTATCTGGGGAAGTTGCCAACTCCATGGAATAAGTTTAATATATTTTCACTTATAAAAAAGTCTGTAAAGATGTTGAATATGAAAATCTTTTGGACGTAATTTCACTCCATAAAATTTAAATGACCAAATTCTAAAAAGCATTTTGCTCTATAAACCTTGCTTAAGGTTTATTTTGAAATATCACGTTAGTAAAGTGCATGGCATCTAGGATCTGTGAAGGAACAAATCTCTTCTATCTACACATTAAGAGCTCTCTTAGGGATGTTACAATAATAATTTTACTATATTGATATCTGTCATCATGGTAGATAATGTAACCTGGATGGGACTCTAGATCCCACCTCATATTCTCTGTATTCACTTGCCTATGTTTGTCCTGTAGCAGCAGGTGAGACAAAGCAGGTGCTGCTTGATCAGCAGCACTTTCCAACATGGAGATTCCCCTTTTAGTATCAAACTCTGAAAGCTTTGGGTTTGATTTTACTAAGGTGGCATGTACCACCATCTTACACTAAACAGTAATAAAGTCCCAACAATGAGGCTGCAACAACAGGACCTGTTTTTATACACTGTTAAACACTTATTCTTTACCTTTACTTTTCAGATCAAATCTGAAACAATGAATTAAAAAACCATCCAAAATATGAGTTCCTATCATAATTTTTTTCCCTCTAGTAGAACATATAGCACTGTTAGTCATCTTTAAAGGAAAAGGGCTTGGATTTCTAGATCCAGACAAGATGGAGTAGATGCAGTTTTCCTTATTCCACCCACTAAGTATAGATAAAAAAACCTTGGAAATTATATATAAAACCAAACATAAGACGACTGGAAAAGATGGAGAAGAAGGTAGAGAAGCTCAGGACTCTAGGACTTAAGGAATGACATGGTGGTGACTTCACTGGTTTTCCTTTTTGAATTCTACATATCCCAAACTGGGTGAGGGAGGATCCAACAACTTAGAACACGAATGAGTGCCAAGAAAAGTTTGCTGTCTTTTGCCAAAGGCCCAGGAAGGGGAGGACTAGCAAGACAGAAACATTAATGACAATAACCACCCAACTGCAGCAGAACGCCATGGAAAGACTACAGTATCTCCCTACCGCCATTAACAAACTCCTAGTGAACAGATTAGTGTCATTCTTGCCTGGAGGTAACTAGGTGCACCTCACCCTCCATGCTAGGTGGTGTCAGAAGAGACCAAGTGGGGACTTCCCTGGTGGGCCAGTGGTTAAGACTCTGCGCTCCCAATGCAGGGGGCCTGGGTTCGATCCCTGGTCAGGGAACTAGATCCCACATGCTGCAACTAAGAGCTCGCATGCTACAACTAAAAGATCCCGCATGCTGCAACTAAGTATCCTGCATGCTGCAACTAAAGATTCCACGTGCGGCAATAAAGATCCCTCATGCTGCAACTAAGAGCCAGTGCAGCCAAATAAATAAATATTAAAAAAAAGAAGAAGAAGAAGAAGAAGAGGCCAACTGTGTACACTGGACTGTCCATCACTCTGGTAAAGAGGTGCCTCTCTCTAACCACCCTCACTCTCACCCTCGCTACGGTGTCATTGGAGACAACATGTGGAGACTGGACATCCACCTCCACCCATAACAGACTAAAATGTTCCCCCCTGTTCCTGCAGAGGTAGTAACAGAAGATGCCAGAGGGAAGTTTGAACTGTGGGCACTAACCAGTGGTAACAGGTGCCCCTCCTCAATCACCCTCCTGCAGTGTCAGTGGAGATTAAGTGGGGAGCCTGGACTTTCACCACTGCCCAGTAACAATGAAGTGCTGCCCTCCACACCCCTGAGTGGTATCAATGGAAGCCATGTGTGGAGCTTAGACTTCTACTCTCACCTAACAGTAATGAGGCACTGCTCCCTGCTAACTGCAGTCTCAGTGGAGTACTAAGTGGGGAGCCTGGACTTCCTCTGGCAGTATCAGGGCACTGCCTCCCACTAGGGGTTATCAATGAAGGCTGAGTAAGGAGCCCACTGGACTTCACCCTCCTCTAGCAGTAAAGTGGCAGTGTTCCCCTTCCCCTGCTGGCATGGTGTCAGTGGAAGCCTACCAAAGATTTAAGTAAGATTGAGTTTTAAAACTTATAGGACTCCAAAACATCCAGGTTACAACTGAAAATCACTCATCATACTAAAAACCAGGGAAATCACAACTTGATTGAGAAAAGAAAATCAATAGATTACAACACCCGAGATGACAGAGATGTTGGAACTATATATATGGAATTTAGAAGTATTTTAAAGTGGCCATCATAGAAATGCTTCAACAAGCAACTACTAACACACTGGAAATAAATGAAAACAGAGAAAGCCTCAGCAAGATAAAAGACCTGAATGGAAATTTTAGAATGGAAAACTACAATAGCCAAAATAAAAAGCTAACTCAATGGACTCAATAGCAGATTGGAAGTGATGAAGGAAAAAGAAAAATTATCAGTGAACTTGAAGACAGACAATAAAAATTACTGAATTTGAATAAAGAGAAAAGTAATCAATAAATTGATTTCATCAAAATTAAAAAGACCTTCTCAATGGAAGGATGAAAAAAATAAACTGCAGACTGGAAGAAAATATTTGCAAGCCATGTATCTGACAAAAAAAACCTGTGTCTGGGGACTTCTCTGGTGGTCCAGCAGTAACGAATCCACCTCCCAAAGCAGGAGGTGCGGGTTTGATCCCTGGTCAGGGAACTAAGATCCCACATGCCGTGGGGCAACTAAGCCTGCCCACCACAACCACTGAGCTCGCGCACCTCAACTAGAGAGCCCGTGTGCCGCAAACTACAGAGCCCACATGCCCTGGAGCCTGCATGCCACAACTAGAGAGAGAAAAAAAGCAAACGAAAAAAACAAAAACCCGTATCTGGAATACATAAAGAACTCTCAAAACTCAACAGTAAAAATTAACAACCCACTTAGAAAATAGACAAAACACATGATCAAATATTTCATCAAAAAGGACCTATAGATAAGCATGTAAAAAAATGTTCAACATTAGTAGCCATTATGCAAATTAAAACCACAGTGGAACAGCATTACATACCTGTAAAAAACTAAAATTTAGTTACAATATCAAATGCTGATAAGGATGTAGCATTTGATATTGAAACTGGACCACTCATATATTGCTGGTAGGAGTATAAAATGATACAGTCATTCTGGAATACAGTTTTGCAGTTTCTTAAAAAACTAAACGCCACTTATTATATGACCTAGCATTTGCACTCCTGGGCAATTACCTCAGAGAAATTAAAACTTATTGTCCACATAAAAGCCAATACACAAATGTTTATAGCAGCTTTATTTATAAGAGCTAAAAGTTAGAAACAACACATGTCCTTCAATGAGTGAATGGTTAAAGCAGTACATTCATACCATGAAATACTACTCATCAATAAAAAGAATGAAGTATTGATACACACAATGATGTTAACGGATGTCAAGGGCATTATGCATGAGTAAAGCTAATTTCAAAAGGTTGCATACTTTAAAAAATTCTCAGAATGAGACAAAATTATAGAAATGGAGAACAGATTAGTGGTTGCCAAAAGTTAGGGATATGGGGATGGGAGGGAGGGGAAAAGTGTGACTATAAACTAGTAGCACAAAGGACACATCTGTGATGATAGGGCAGCTGTATACTTTGTTGTAGTGGTGGTTACATGAGTCCACACATATTATAAAGTTGCATAGAACTATATACATACTTGAGTGAATGTCAAATTGGTGTGAAATCTGCATAAGATCTCTGAATTGTACCAATATCAATTTCCCAGTTTTGAAATTGTACTATAGTGATGGGAAACTGGATGAAGGGTACATGAAAGCTCTTTGTACTATTTTTGCAATTTCCCATAAATTTATAATTATTTCATTTAAAAAAAACTAAAAGAAAAGGGTTAAATAGCAGGGATTACCATACCTGAGCTGATGCAGCTCATGCTGCCAGGAGAGGTTTTCCTGCCTGAGCTCTTCTTGCATAATCTGAAATGTTTTTGTCTTATCTTGATACTCCTGAAGTTGAGCCTTCAGTGGACGTAACTCAGTGATTTCTTGGTTAATCTGTAAGTATTGCTGCTGCAGATTCTTCAATTCCTTCAGCTTTAACCAAAAGGAAAGTAAAAGGGTGATTCATCACATTTCACTCATTCAGCTGTAAGTCAGCAGCACCTCCCTGCTAAGTCAGTCAACATCACAACTGACTACCAGCACCTAACAGTCCACTGACATAATGGCAGCATGAATCCCTAAAATGGTGAAATACAAGCAGCCAGGCTGGTGGGAATCTCCTGATGGAGCGGCCATCAAGGCTGTAGGGCCTGACCACTACTGCAACTTCAACCCCAGCCCACTGGCCCTGAGATTCTAAGTTGACACTAGATCTACAACTCGGAGATAGGATAGACTTAAAGGACTTAACAGCTTCTTGGTGGGTGGTAACTCCCTAGAACAAGAAGTGTAAAGATAGATTGGCTTTCTATTTAGCCATATGCCCTGGCTAGGCTTCTAAACTTTCTTACATGAATATCAATCTTAGTTCTAGCTTAGCTGATGTTGATTATAAAGAAGGCATTGATGCCCAGCCCAAGTGTTAAGAGCAGTTAGAATTTGGAGTCAGCTGTCCTGCCCACATAGTGTGTGATGCTATGCATGTTCCACACACCTTCTAAGCCTTAATTTCCTTCACCTATAAAATGAATGTAATTATAGTACTCCTCATAAAGATTATGAGAATTCAACGAGAAAATTAATGCACTCCACACATAAAAGTTAGTGGTGGTGATGATGATGATGAACTTGCCTTTAATTAGCAAAACTGCCTATCTACATTCCAGATATATCTTCTAACTCTTTATCCCCAATATTCTTTAAAAGCTTGGTAGTAAGAAATAATGTCAGGACATCTGGGCAAAGAGAGAGGCCTTGAACACACATCTCTTTCACCCTCTCTGGAAACATCACTAAAGCTACAATAAAGGCATCATTTTATAAGCATAAAAAACAAGAAGAACAAGAGAGGAGTCAGCAGCAACAAAATTAATTTTAGAAGCTGAAAAGGAGATGCATAAATGGTAACTGACTTAACAGATCTGGGAAAGGCAAGTCTTAAGCTGGCAGTAGGAAAAGCCAAGAACCAATAGAATTTACTCTGCAGACTCTTGAAAAGGCTCAGGAATTAACAGCACCAAGTACCTCTGGAAAAGATGGTGATGGGGGTAGGGAGGAGGAGGTGATAGCTGAAATAAGGAGGATTCGATGAAAACTGCTTGAGAACAACTATATCCCTAAATACCGTCCCAGTTCCACACTTTTTGTTACTCTGACAGACAACTAGAATTTTATTCTCTAGAAAAAGTTAAAAGAGTGTCTCTGGACTATGGAACACTAGGTACAGTAGAAGGTAAGGGTACTGCTCCAAAACAAGGGTGATCAAGTGAATGTGTGCTTTCTGAATGCTTGAAGCCTTTCCCCTTCTTAGCTTGAAGAGTGCTGGCACACAGGCCTTTACCATCCATAAGGGAAATTGAGAAGTCTTCTCTAGAAAATCTGACCAACCCAAGAGGAACTAAAAATATCAACATGGGGACTACCCTCAAAAATCTCAGCAAGATCACCATGCACTGAAACTCACAGCTGGTTAAGTCCCACCCACAAACATTTTAGACTCTGCCCACAAACATGAAGAATAAACCAAGGATTAACCCTCACCTGAAGAACAGCTAACATTAAGCAGGGATAAAAAGAAACTAGAAGAAAAGTAATTCAGAAGACATCAGCAGAAGAAAGAATGTCATGTACTCAAAGACTTAAGAGAATATTGGAAATTAGAAACATTATAGTAGAAATTTTAAAATTATAAAGAAAAACTTATTATGAAAAAATTTCAAAGAATAAAACTACCCCCAATCTTCTTGGAGAGATAAATTAAGAATATATATCCATGAGAAAAAAAAAATCTTTAGAAATCAGGAACATGATAGCAAAAATGAAAACTTCAATATAGGATTCATATGATGAACGTGAGAAAATCTTCCCAAAGTAAAGCAAAAACAATAAAAAAGGTAAGAAAATTATAGAGCCAATCCAGAAGGCCCTACACCTAAACAACAGGATTTCCAGGGAAAAACAGGCAATAGAGAAAAAGGATGGGGGAAAATGGTAAAATAGAATTCAAAAGAATTGCCCAAAATTGATGAGCATGACTTCTTAGATTCAAAGGACTAGACAGAATGATAAAAATAGACCCACACCAAAATACATTATCATGAAATGTCAGAACACACAAGACTAAAAGATTCCATTTACAGTTGACCCTTGAACAAGGAAGGAGTGGGGGTACCCACCCACTGTGAAGTCAAAAATCCATGTATACTATTGTTGGCCCTTCATATATGCGGTTCTTCTACTGAATATATCCGCTGTTCTGCATCCACAGAGCCAACCACCCACTGATCCTGTAGTACTGTAGTATTTACTACTGAAAAAAAATCTACGTATAAGTGAACCCATGCATTTTAAAGCCATGTTGTTCAAGGTCCAGCTGTATTTCCAGAGAGAGAGAAAGAGATAAGAGATGAGGGAGAGAGGGAGAGAGACAGAGACAGAACTATCTCACAAAGGATCAAGGATCAGAATATCTTTAGACTCCTGAACCACAATGTAAGCTAAAAGGGAACAGACCAATGTCTTCACAATTTTGAAGGGAAATTATTTTCAGCCTAGAATTCTATACTCAGCCAAACTATCAATCAGGTGTGAGAGATAAGACATTTTCAATAAATTTACCTCCCCTGTATCTTTACTTAGAGAGCTGCTGAATGATTTATTCCAACAACATCATGGCACAAAACCAAGATGAGGAAAACATGGAATACAAGAAACAGGAACTCTAACACAGGAGAGAAATGGAGGGAGATATTCTTTTTTTTTTTTTTTTTTTTCATACGCGGGCCTCTCACTGCTGTGGCCTCTCCCGCTCCGGACGCGCAGGCTCAGCGGCCATGGCCCACAGGCCCAGCCGCTCCGCGGCATGTGGGATCTTCCCGGACCGGGGCACAAACCTGTGTCCCCTGCATCGGCAGGCGGACTCTCAACCACTGTGCCACCAGGGAAGCCCTGGAGGGAGATATTCTAAGATGAAAACTGTGTCCTAGGAGTACAGGGCAACTGATTCATTTAAGAGCAAAAAAGAGATTCCAAGAGAATTTTCTTCCTGAAGACTAAATAGATAGGAATAAACATCTTGAAAAATGTGGATTAAATGGCAGTAAATCTGGCGTTAATTACATTGATAAGTACAAAGAAAACTAAGTAAGCAACAACAACAAAAACACAGTTATTCACTCCAGGAAAAACAAAGGTGTTGAGGAAACTAACAGTAACACATGTCTCAGGTCTAATAGCATTTGTAGTCATAAAAATGTAGACATTGAATATTGATTTAATCAAAATTAAAATTAAATTACATCAGGACAATGGGGAAGGGGTTGTATATTGAAAATGTACGTGTATACTGTGAAAACAGAGGGAGTGGGCTTGCCTGGTGGTGCAGTGGTTAAGAGTCTGCCTGCCGATGCAGGGGACACGGGTTCATGCCCCGGTCCGGGAAGATCCCACATGCTGCGGAGCGGTTAGGCCCGTGAGCCAAGGCCGCTGAGCCTGCGCGTCCAGAGCCTGTGCTCCGCAATGGGAGAGGCCACAACAGTGAGAGGCCCGCACACCGCAAAAAAAAAAAAAAAAGAGGGAGTAAAGAGAACTAAACCCTGTTAGCATATAAGAAAGTCAACAGCTAATGCAAAGAATGAAAAGCCAAGATGCACTATAAACATGATATTTAGCTACTGAGGAAACACCAAAATAACAAATTAAAAGGGTTGAAAGCAGATTGCCTCAGAAGAAGGAGAAACAGGGTTGGGAATGCTACTGTTTGTTTTTCTTATCAAACATTGTAGAATTTAGTGACTCATCAAATATATGTGTATAGCTTTATCTTTTAACCCAAAACTAAAATAAAAACATATTTTTGTTTTGTTTTAAAGCAAACAGATATTCTTTATGCAATCCACTCACTCCTCTAGTCCAGATACTCTAAATGTTACCTTTGGAATAGAGCAGATCATCAGAAAGCTGTGTGTCTGGAACTGCATTTTAGCCACTTGCAGAGGTAACTTCAGTGAATTACTCAAAATTCTTTTGCTATGCACTTACATCAAGGGACAGCTAAATAAAAATCCTATAAAACAATTATTATATTTACTGTAGAGAAGTAAAGAATGTTTCATAACTTCATAGTGACCTCCCTATGGAAACACAGAAGAAATTTCTTACAGGCCTCAATACTTAAAGAATAACTATTCTTATCTGTTCCAAGTAGTTTTACTTTCTTCCTTTTCCCTAAAATATGGACACTGCAATTCATACACGAGGTTTTAAAATTCCGTACTTCTGATGGCTGCCAGACCTCAGAGCAAAATTAGTGGTCCATCTTTCTAATAGGATATTGTGATAGCCCTTTGGGATAAGTTTACTCCTAAACTAAACTTACTTCTGGTTTAATCTTTTTCTCTCAGATCCTAATTTTCTTTTCCTTCCCAGTTCCTCACCTTATATTACCTTGAAAAACTGTTCATATCTTTATATGCTACCTCAAATCATTTTCAGACTGAAATAAGTATAGACAAACAAAAAGGCACCTCTAGAGATTTGCTCTACAGCCTTTAGGTAGGGAAAATCCTAAGGAAGTTTGAACACATATGAAAACTCCAGAATGTTTTCAGAGTTGTTTGTCATGCCCTAGTAGAATCCTAGAATCCCCTGGGTTAACTCCTTGCCACTTAGACCCTTGGACTTCATTTGCGAAACTTCCCTTTGACTAATTACATAAAGAAAACCAAAGTCACCTAAGCTCCGTTCAGACCTAGCTCATCTCTTGGGTGGTCCTGAGGGAAAGGAAGCATGGTGTAGGCAGAGGTGACAAACCGCTGGCCTAGGCTAAATGTTTAAACTCATAGTGATTGAAATAAGTTATTGTACATGCAGCCAGTGGCTAAGAGACTAGAAACTTCAATGCTCATGAGACAGACTGAGAACAAGATATGTGGAAAAGAAGATTTGATGGACAATTAACAATACATTCAGTAAGTATGCAGAAGGGCCTCAGCGGCTGTAGCAGAGCCTGTATGCAATATCATTGAGTCAGACTGTCAGGCCTTCATGTGATTTATAACCCTGCCTAGGCTTTATGACTTGTTCATGGCAGATATAAAAGCCTCAGTCTCAAAAGTTCCTATAATTTCCCTACACGACAATTTCACAAAATAGAGAAAAGTGTTTTCAGTAACACATATAGAGAATATACATCAATTTTTGATTATCTACCATATGATTAAATACCCTTCTGCTAAAAACCATGGGAAATATGAACAAGTATAAGACATGACACATTTACCAAGAGTTTACAATTTAATTGTGGAAATAAAAAATAAGGGTATAGAAATTAAACACACACACACATACACACACACCCATATATATCAAGGCAATATGGGACAAAGGAAAAGAGAAGCACTAGGGAAGTACAGACAGAAGGTAATAGACAATCAAGCGATCTGGAAATGTAGCCAGAGGATTTGAGCTCTGGGGCAACCTTTAAAGAGTAGGAAATATGTGCCCAAAAAAGGAAAATGGAGAGGACATTTTGGTTCAGAGGACAATAACGTGGGTAAGTAGATCAGTTTGTGGGTGAGTAAATCAGTTTGGCTGAAATGAAGAGGATGAGTAGAGAAGCAGTAAAAGAGGATGCTGGAAAGAGAGGCAAAAACAAACTATAGGGTATTAAACCCAGCCTAAGAGGTTTGAATCGTCCTAGAATGCCCAGATAATATGAATAAATTTTTTTTATCATTTTCTATAAAAATGAAAATCAATTTAAAGAAAGTTTCAAAAACTCTCAAAAGAAGATTGGAAAGAGAAATCTAGATACTCACTAGTCGGTCTCGGTCATTTTGAAGTGATGACATAGCTTTTTTTAAACTCTGTACTTCATCTGGGCTGGTTGAAGGTGGGGCTGCAGACCTCTGCTTCCCTTCCTCTGACTTGCGGAATTTGTCCAGTTCACTCAACAGGCGATCTCTCTCATTCTGTAGACTGGCCATAGCCTTGGAAAAGGACTGCACTTGGTTGTAAGAGTCTTCTAGTTGTGAGGACAAGTGAAGCAGTTGGTCATCTTTGGATAGAAGCTGTTGGTTAAGTTTCTCAAGGTGGGGCAAGCTGTTATCCTCAGTGGAGTTAACTGGAAACGCAGCTTTAGAAACAAGAACATCTCTCTCTTTGCTTAAGAGGCCTTGCTCTTCTCTCAGCTGTGCCAACTCCTTCAGACTGGCCTCATATTTCTTTTTCAGTTCCTCAACTTCCTCATTGGCATGATCTCTACTATCTTGTAGGGAACTCATTGACCTTCCAAAAGACTGGATTTGTGCTGTGAGACCTTTATTTTCTTCGGTGACCATGAGTAACTTCTGTTCCATCTCTACCAGATCTCTTGCTAGCTCCGCCACCCTCTCTTCTGCTGTTTCAGTTTCATTTCGCATTATCCCTGCATCATGATGAAGATGCTTTAATTCTTTCTTCAGTTTATCTTCAATTTCACCTACCTTTTTGGCAGCTTCCTTCTGAACACGAACCAATTCCTCTTCCAGTTCTGTAATTCTCTTCTGAGACAAAGAAAGGGTAGTATTTAACTTCTCTACCTCTCCTTCTTTTGCTTTTAATTGGGCCTGGAATATTCCTAAAGTACCTTCTTCTTGCAAGGCTGTCAATTGTTTCTTTAGTTGGGATAGAGATACTTTTAAGTTCTCAATCTCTTTAGATAAACCTCGTTTCTCCTCCTGTAGGGCAAGAGAGAACCTCTGCAGCTCCTCCTTTGCTTCCTCAGACTCCTTGAGCTTTTCTTCTAATTTAGCATACTCACTTTTCACCTCCTTAGTCTGCTGAAGTTGAGCTTCAAGGAGCTGCTTTTGCTGACAGTCCTTCCTTGATATCACTTGGTTCAGGTCTTCTCTATATTGGATCAGTTCTGCATTGAGCTTGGCATTCTCAGAATTGAGATCATCCATATGACTTCTCAAGCATCGAATTTCTTCCTTCAGCTTATTATTCTCAGTAGCAGCATCCTGGATGAGTTGGTCTTTTTCCAAGATCACAGAGAGATGTCGCTCTTCCAGCTGTTGGTAGTCACCTACTATACGGTCTCGGTCATCCTGGAGAGAAGACATGGATTTAACAAAGGAATTCAACTGAGCCTTCTGTTGCATGTTCTCCTTTTTCATGTTTTTCAGTGTTTCCATAAGCTGATTGGTTTTGTCAACAGCTTTTTTGTTCTCTTCTTCTAAAACAGTATTCTCCTCTTCCTCCTGGGACAGCAGATTTTCCAATTCTTTAATTTCTTTGTCATGCTGCTGATGCAGTTCAGCAACTACTTGGACTGCCTGTTCCTTGGCAGAAAGCAGGCTTATAATCTTCTGCTCTTTCATGTTTATTTCTTCATGCAGCCTACTGGTCAGTTGTCTGGAGGCCTGAAGATCTGTCTCTAGCTGTTCATAACTGAACTTACAATTTTGGATATCAGCCTCTTGCTGCTTTATGATCCCTTCCAAATTTTCTTTATTTTCCTTATATTTTTCTAAAGAGTTATTTAAATCAGTTGACTGGTCTCTGAGAATCTTCATTTCTGATTCCAACTTAGCTAATTCATCCTGAGAACTACGGTATAGATGTTGAGTCTCTTCTAGCTGGGAAAAAAGTTCTTTGTTTTCTCCCTGTAGAGTATCACAGATCTTCTGCTGAAGCTGGACTTCTGTCTGAGCTTTGGACTCCCAAATCTGCTTGTCATGTTCAAGCCTAGAAAAAGAGAGAAGGTCATTAATTACAGATTTCAAGGGAAAAGTACTTGATGCCTAAGGAACACATACTAAAACATGTACTCAGATCTACAAGTGAATAAATATTCATAATTGAAGGTGTTCATCTTTTTAATAAAGAGGTATTAGCTCTACTGAATGTTCTGTATTAAAGGTATATTGCACCTAAGAATTCGTATAAAAATAAACTCCAAAGTATGTTGCTAATTTAGTGACATGACCTTGGACACTCTAAAAAGTGCCCCCAATTTTGTTCTTTGCTCTAGACAAGCTGTTGTCTGGCCCCTTAACGGAATAATCTTGGTATGAGAGGCAATGAGGAGACCTGTCTCAGAGCAGAAGGATCCTACTAAAAATGAGAGTACAAAGTGTGGGGGACACTGTTATTTCCTGAGCTTGAAAAGTGATAATAAAATTGGAGTTTGAAGAAAGTAACTCTAGCAGGCATATGCAGTATGAATTTATGTGGAATATGAGGAAGAGAAAAGAGGAGATCGTTTCAGAGGCTAAGGCAGTAATTTGAGAGTACAATAATATGTACTATGGTAAAAATGCAGACAAGGATAATGGAAATGAGAAGAAAGGAAGAAATCTAAGAGATCTCTCAATAGAAAGATGGGTAGAGAAGCAGATGTAAATTTTTCATGTTAATACAAGTTGTAGCAGAAAGTCATTTGTAAGTCATTTGCAAGAGAGCGAGAGAGACAGAAGTGAGAGGGAATACATCTTCAGGGAGAATTTAAACCAAAATCAGTCCCATAATATTAAAGGGAATAGAAATAGTTTAAATAGAGACTTCCTTTGCCTTCAATTACCTTTGGAAGAGCAAAAAAAGTCATCATTCATTTACCTGGAAATGTTGATCTTCAATTCCTCCATGTGGATGGACATCTGCCTAAGCTGATCCTTTAGAACACTGAAATTCTCTTCTTTAAGTCTAATTTCTTCTTCTTTGGTTTGAATAGCAACACTGAACTTCCTCTCCCATTTCTTGGCTTCATCTATCACCCTGTCCCGATCATCCTGGAGGGAAGACATGCTCTTAGTGAAAGCTGCAAGCTGGGCCACAGTACTATCCAAGTTTTCCTGAAGTTGCTTAACTTCCTTGTCTTTCTTGTTCAAAGTAACCTGAATCTCTCCAAATGTCTCTTCTAAGTGGACTTTTTCTCTATGCAAAGCATCCAGTTTCTCTTGCATATTCTTCTTCTCTTTCAGGTGTTTCTCCTCTACCTGCTCCAGTCTTCGCTCAAGATCTTCATCCTTTTGTTTCATTTGGCTTTTAACTGATTCTTTATTTGACTGAAGCTCCTTTTTCAACTTGAAATTGTCTGCTAGGACCCTTGCTGCTTCACTTTGAGTGTCATCTAGCAGTACTTTGAAGCTAGCTAATTCTGTTTCTGCCTTCTTGCGATGTTCATTGGCTTGAGCCAGATTTTCTTTGGTTATTTCCAAATCTTTTTGGGACTCAGTCTGAACAAATTCTAAGGCCTTAACAGTTCTCTCCAGAGCACTGATTTTCTCTTGGTACCTAATGCAATCCTTCTGCAGCTGCTTTACTTCTTGCTGTTTTTCTTTTAACAGCTCCTGAAGTTCCTTTGCATGACTTTTATTGCCAGGCCCTTTCTGAGCACCTTGTATTTTCTCCATATATTCCTTTCGTATTTCTGATTCCACCTTAGTTTTCTCCTTGACTAACTGCTGCTTTTCTTCTTCCAATTCACTCACACACTTTTTAAGGTTCTGCATTTCAGATTCTAGTAGTTCATTTTTGATTTGGGCATCTGTAACATCCTGATAATAATTCCCAATGCTTCCATTAAGTTCTGCTAATTGATTCATAAGCCTCTCTTCCAAATCATCTTTCTCTTCCTCTGCTGTCTCCTTTAGCTTGGTAACTCTGGCAAGTTCTTCTTGGATTTGCTGATTTAATGAGTTTATTTTGGTTACTTCTTCCTGAAGCATTCTTAGTTCAGCATCCTTAGCTGATATTTGACTCAATAAAGCAGCTCTCTCATTTTCTAAAGTCTGGCTAAATTCCTTGTCTTTCTGCTTGTCCTCCTCTAATTCAGTGATTCTTTCTTTGAGCTGATCCATCTGCTGTAGGTAATTATTAATTTCATCATGTAAGCTGACATTCTCACTTATATCAGGCTTGGCACTGTTCTCTGAATGAATGGATTCTGAATTTTCAGACCTTGGGTTCATACTTGGAGAGCTTTGCTCATGGGCCTCACCTGGAGCAGACTGGGTTGCCTCTTCAGTGACAACCATCTGGTTATCATGTTTCTCAGTGGCCTCCAGGCTAGCTTGTTTGGATACATTACCTTCTATCTGATGCTTTAAATCCTGAACCTCTTCACTTAAAGAGTCCTTCTCCATCATTAAAGCCTCAAACTCCTTAGAAAGGGTTTTATACTCTGTTTGGACCCTTTCTAGTTCCTCCTTCATGTCAGAATTGGAAGAAAGAAGTGCTTCCATACTATCTTTAGATGTACCTCCTGCAGGGTGTACCTCTGCTCTAAGCCTCTCATTCTCTTCTTCCAACTCTAGGATTTTCTGCTGTTTAGATTTAGCAAACTTTCTCATCTTTTCTTTCATCTCCTCCATTTCCTGTTTAGCTTCCTGCAACTGCTTTTCTGTTTCTTTCTTGTTTCCTTCTGTGCTTCTTAACTTGCCGTATAGTTCTTGCTTCTCTTGCCTCACAGTTTCTACCACATGCTGAATCCTTTCTGCCTCATTACTAACATTCTCATAGGACTGCAGAAGAATTTCATATTCCTTTTGTAACTCTTTGTGTTTCTCTTGCCACTCTGTTATTTCTGCAATCTTAGAACATTTCAAAGATTCAATTTCTTTCACTAAGTTTTCCTTGTCTTCAGTAAGACCCTCCAGAGCTAATTTCAGACTTTCACAAGAACCATTGAGACTTTGATTTTCCATTAAAGATATGTCCATTTCTGCAATGAGTTTGTCTCTTTCTTCCTGAAAAAGAGCTAACTTGCCTAAGAATATATCTTTCTCTTTATTTTGAGCAGAAACTTGGTTTTCCACATCTGCCAGAGACTGGGTGAGATGTTCAATGTTATCTCTGGCCAAAGACAACTCCTCTTGGAGACGTTTGTTTTCTTTTAGTACTTCTTTTCGGGAAATAAGGGCAGCTTGCAGTTTCCTCTGTATTTGTTGCTTTGCTTTACTTTCTTCTCCAGTCTCTTCTGGTTTCTGCTTCATTTCACAAAGCTCCACCTGTAACTGCTTTATCTTCTCATCATGTTCTTTGGCTTGCATTTCCAGTTCTGTATGCAGAGCCTTCACTAAATCCTCTTGTTCTGTTATCTCTGTCTGTACTTTAGTAAGGGCTGTTTCCTTCTCACTAAGCTGTCCAGAAAGGTATCTAACTTCTTCTTCTTTTTTGCTTATGAGTTTTTGCAGTTCATCTAGTTCAGGCTGTAATTCTCTTAAATGTTCTAATCCAGTGATTTCTAGTTGACTGCTTTCCAGTTGTTGCCTCAGGCTTTCTGTGTGGGCTTCAGCTTCATGGGACGCTGCCTTCAGACTCTGGATTTCTAAATTCTGTTTATTTATCTGCTCTTGTAACTGAAATACCTCTTCTGATTTTTTAGTCAGCTCACTTATTGTAGAGCTAACCTTCAACTCTAACTCTTCTTTCTCAGTCTCTATTTCTTTCAGCTGTGTCTTAATCTGGGCAATAGCAGTATTGCCCTGCAGACCATTTGTATCTCCAGGATGAGAAGGCCAGTCTGGGTACAAGTCAGACTCTGAAGCAGGTTGAGCAGGTTGCTGCTCTGTGGCTTTGAATAAAGGTTCTTCTAAACCTTGAGTGGGAGAACCTGGAACCTGCTGGCCACTGCCTGGGAGTTTTCTGTCCGAAGATTCCTTTACTTGAATCTGTAGTTGCCTTAGTTGGTCCCCAATGTTCTCATTTTCCTTGCTTTGCTCATCAAACTGTTCTTGCAAGCGATTATAGTCATCTTTCTGTTGCTTGAGCTCCTCCCGAAGATGTCTTTCTTTCTCCTGTGCCTTTTTTAGAATCACCTTGCGAGAGGTTAATACTTCCTGTAGCTTCTTTTGAAGTTGCTCCTTTTCTTTTTCAAGGTCCACTATTTTTTCTTCCAGTTCTGGTTTCCAGTGTTCTCCACTACCTGCACCAAGTGGACTGATGGCTGCTGCTACTTTTACAGGTGCTGCTGACTCTCCATCACCTGCATCCTTGTTACCTGTGGTTAACTTTTGGATAACTGTTTGGTTTTCAATGATTTCTGCTTGGAGCAGATCTATTTGGTTTGTCTTCTCTTGCAAATTCTGATTCATCTGTTTGACCACAGCCTGTAACTGTTCTTCAGCTGCTGCCTTTTCTTCCAAATCCTTCCTTATCTGCTCTAGTTCCACTTCCTTCTCAGATATTACCTGTTTTAAAGATATTACCATTTCTATTTCTCGGCACTTAGAAGTCATACATTTTTCTGAGTCTTTTTTGCTTTCTTTATCTTCCTCCATTTCCCTCCTCTCACTCTCACTGAGTGGGGTGTCTTTCCTGGGTTCATCTTTCACTTTGGCCAATTCCTCTTCTAATCTACTGACTCTCTGTAGAAGTTCCTTTCTGTTAATAAGAGCAGCCTGGAGCTTTCTTTTTCTCTGCTCACTTTCTTTCTTTACAAGGTCTAATTCATACTGAAGTTCTTCTTTACTTATTAGCCCTACTGGGTTCAGCTCATCATAATTCTGTTTAATGCCAGAAACAGTTTCTTTATCTTCTTCCCCCTGCTCTTTTTTGGCCTCTTCAGCTCTGGATAATAAATTCAGCTGTTCTTTAAGAGTCTTAATTTCAACCCCAAGAGAAAACTTCTCTTCATTAAGCTGAACCATTTTCTCCATCATACTAAAGCTGATTTCTGTCACTTGCTGATCCTTCTCCTTGATGGTTTGTTGGAGGATTTCCACATCTTTCTTTTTCTCTAGTAAGAGTTGGTCCATTTTTGCTATTTCAAGTTCCTTCTGTGAAAGAGCCTGTAAAAGTTCTTCCACCTTATTTGAGATATCCCGCTCACGGTCTGCCCCCTCGAGCACTTCACTTTCCTTCTTCTGCAGCTGGCTCTGCAGGCTTTTGATCACTGTACTCTGCTCGGAAAACTGAACCTGCACATCATCAAGTTCGTTCTGTAAAACTTCAATCTTTACATCTTTAGTTTTGGCTTCTATGCTGAGACTGTGGATCTGTTCAGTGAGCAAGTTGTGATGAGCAGTCTGGCTTTCATAGTCAAGTCTTTTTTGCCTTTCTGCTTCTGCAAGGTTCACTTCCAGTTGCTGTACCTGAGCCCTCAGTTCCGTTACCACACTAAGTTCCTTCACCTGAGAAAGAAGTTGGTCTCTTTCTTCAGACAAAGCAGTGAATGCACTATTGGTGTTTTCAGCATTTTTCTTAAACTCTTCAATCAGCTGGGTTAGGCTGCCTATTTCCTTAGCTTTCTCATCTAAATTTTTCTCATAGATCTCTTCTGCTTTATGAAGGTTTAGCTCAAGCTCCAAAATTTGACCTTTTAGCCTTTCCAATTCATCCTGGTGATACTGACAAATACCTGATACCACAGAAGGGGATTTATCATCATCATCCTGCTTTGCTGATTTTAATTCCATTCCAGTGTCACTTAAAGATATTTCCTCAGATGTTCTGTGTTGGTATTTAGTGTTCATCTGTTCTTCTTTCTCAGTTGTTGGAAGACCGCTCTCTTCATTTGGCATGGGGGGAAAATGTTGCCCTGTATCTTCAAGCAATACTGTCATTTTAACTGGAGGTATTCCTTCACTCTCTGTCTGTTTCATTTCTTTTTGGTCAGGGACCTCAGGGTCACCGTCTGCCCTTTTGCCTTGAAGCTGCAACTTAAGGAATGCAATCTCCTCTTGGGCTTCTTTCATTTCCAACAATAAAGTGGATAGTTCTTTATGCTTCTGAGAAAATGTGTTCTCCAGGACATCTTGTCCACTTTCCTCAGCAGAAGAGCTGCTCTTGTTGAGCCTGGCAATATCAACCATGCTCATCTGTTTTTAAAAAAAGAAAGAAAAAGCCTCAATCAAATGTTTTATAGAAAAGAGCCTAAGTAGGGACTTCCCTGGTGGTCCAGTGGTTAAGACTCCGCACTCCCAATGCAGGGGGCCCAGGTTCAATCCCTGGTCAGGGAACTAAGATCCCACATACCACAACTAAGCCCTCATGCCACAACTACTGAGCCTGTGCACTCTAGAGCCTGTGCACCGCAACTAGAGAAGCCTGCGTGCTGCAACGAAGACCCAGTGCAGCCAAAATAAATAAATCTCCAATATAAATAAATAATAAATAAATAAATTTATTAGAAAGAAAGAAAGGGAGGGAGGGAGGGAGGGAGGAAGGAAGGGAGGAAGGGAGGGAGGGAGGGAGGGAGGGAGGGAGGGAGGGAGAAAGGAGCCTAAGTAAAAACTGGTATTTTGTGCATTTTCCAAAACCTAAAACTTTTCTGTCCAAACCTTCCTAACATAACACTGCTAAATACTTTTAACATCAGTTTTCCCAACTTGGACCTCTGAGGGCATCCTGTCAATGCTGCACTGAGGTCATGTCATATTCATAACACTTAAGGAAACCTGAGACTCATTTTCTAAATATTCCTCACTTGGGAAACTTTTCCTTCAGATTAAAACTACTTATTTCTCCTAAGAACTGCTTAAAAATAAAAAGGGAAGCAGGAAATGAATTAAATTTTTGTTTCATCCCATGCCAAGGAGGAAGTTAGGGATTCCTTTTCCTAAACTATCTATTGAAATGGGAAGTATTAGATAAGACAGCCATTAACAGACAAATATCAAACAAGTTGATTGAGATAAATTGCCAGGATAAAATAATCAAAAAGGAGTTCTGTTGGGGATTGGGAAGACATTATGGACCTGTTTTACAAAATATTAACCAAGTTACTATTACAAGGATTACTGTGTTAGACTGCTCAATCCACATAAATTATTCTATAATTGTTTTCTTGGGAAACAAAACCAGTGAATCTCATGGCAAATTTAGTATTTTATTAAATGAGTTTGGGGACATGGGTCCAATCCCTGGTCTGGGAAGATCCCATATGCCACAGAAAAACTAAGCCCGTGAGCCACAACTACTGAGCCTGCGCTCCAGAGCCCGCGAGCCACAACTACTGAGCCCACGTGCTGCAACTACTGAAGCTTGTGCGCCTAGAACCCGTCCTCCACAATAAGAGAAGCCACCGCAATGAGAAGCCCATGTACCGCAACGAAGAGTAGCCCCCACTCGCCACAACTAGAGAAAGCCCACGTGCAGCAACGAAGATGCAACACAGCCAAAAATAAATAAATAAATAATTTTTTTAAAAAAAGGAAGTTACATTATTCCCCAAAGCCATTTATGAGTCTATCACTGACTTGTTGATTGGAAGGACAATTAAACACAGTACAGCTAACAGTAATCTTAAATCAGCAGAATATTGAGCAACCATACATTTCTTACAGTAATTTTTAGGTTATAAAAAGCACCATTCTCTGACAATACCCTTTTTAATATAATCCTAAGTGAAACTGTGCCAACTGGGGAAGGGGATTTGGGGAGAGACTAGAGACTTTATCTAATCTCTTCACTGAGAAACTTATCTGAGATGGGCAAAGAAGCTGAAATAAATGATAACCTAGCATGAAAAATGGGTTATCAAATCCCAAGCAAGTGCTACTGTACTTGCGTTGGTTCTGAACAAACAAAAAAATTCCAAATATTTAGAAACAAGTGAGAGTAAAAGATAAATAATAAACATTACAACTCTTAAACCTCACTTTCCAGGTAATGTAATTCTCTATCAACATTAGAAAATTGCAGAAAAGCTTAGGTTTGAAATTACCTCCCTTTGATTGAGCTCATATTCTGATTATTTTAAGAATGCATCGGTCTTCCCTGCTGGCACAGTGGTTAAGAGTCCGCCTGCCAATGCAGGAGGCATGGGTTCGAGCCCTGGTCTGGGAAGATTCCACATGCCACGAAGCAACTAAGCCGATGCACCACAGCTACTGAGCCTGCGCCCTAGAGCCCGCGAGCCACAACTACTATGCCTGGGCACCTAGAGCCTGTGCTCCACAACAAAACAAGCCACCCCAATGAGAAGCCCGCACACCACAACGAAGAGTAGCCCTCACTCACCGCAACTAGAGAAAGTCCACGCACAGCTACGAAGACACAACACAGCCAAAATAAATAAAATAAATCATTAAAAAAAAAAAAGAATGCATCACTTACCTCACTGACTTCTCTATCTGCCTCTCCAGTTCTCTTCTGAGCCTCTAGGAGAGTAATCTGAGAGGACAGTTTTTCTGAAAGTCACAAAATAAATATCCTTAGAAGATAAATGTAGAGTGTTTGAAAAAAACAGAGGTATGATTGTGTATGTGGCTATTTGAGATGCATGAAATAACCAAGAGGAAAGAACAGATACAATAGTTTGGGGGAGATAAAACGTTTATTTTATTAAAGAAGTTGCAAAAGAAGATGAGAAGATGAGATATAAGATAGAATGGTACTAGGTGTTAATTATTAACCTGAGTGAAGTATAATAAATAGTGGAAGGCTTTAAAGGGAATAAAAATGCCAGAGCATATGACAAAAAGCAGCTATTTCTGTGGCATAATTTGGGACTTCTAGGGCAATAAATTTAACTTAATTTATCTATAACCCTCTGTATCCATCTTATAATGTATTAATATAGCACTTATAATGTCTTCAACATTCTTTCACATATTTTCATAAGAACGTCAAATTTTAGCACTAGAAGGGAGCTATCCAATCTCCTCAATGACCATATGAGGAAACAAAGAAATGCCATGACCTACAGCTAGTTCATAGAGCTGGGATCAGAATTCAGTCTTCTGAGTTCCACCCCATGTTTACAAAGTGTGTATTTAAAAACAGTAGTAGTACCTTGGAGGATAAAAATATTGAGTATTAATAAGCCCCCAAGAAGTTTATACTCTTTCTGAGAAGTTAAGACAAATATATTAAAGAAACAAACAAAAGAAGCATATTTTTTACACTACATCCAAATGTCTTAACGTGACCTACATGATTTGACCCCACTTATTCTACAAACTCCTCTGCTTGTACTACCCCTTTTTTGCTCACTCTAATCCCAAGAACACTGGCCTTCTTTCTGTCTGCAAACATATCAAATTTATTCATACTTCAGGGTGTTTGCACTGCTCTTCTCTGCTTGGGATTCGATTTGCTCAGCCTCTTTTTGCATGGCTGTCCCCTTTTCATCATTCAGGTATCAAGTGCTCAGAGAGGCCCACCCTAACCACTCTGACGCTACTTTCTTCTTCCCCCAGGCACATGTGCAGCAGCCTGTTCTATTTTTATCCTAATACTTATCACTCCCTGAAATTTTCTTATGTATATACATGTTTATAGCCTGTCTTGTCCTCTAATATGTTCAGAGCAATATGCTTAGCAACCAAATTAGTGCCTGGTACATAGGAAAGGCACCATAGATATTTGCTGAATGAATGAATGAACATTTATGACACGAATTCAAGACTGTATATAATATGTTCAGACATTTCACAAGATTATTTGAGGAAGGAGCACAGTGGCAGAAATGGAAGCACAAAAAGTGAGTTTAATAGAACATGACTCATAAAGCAAAGGTAACCTATGAGACCAGACCCAAAAACTAATACAGAAAACAAGTCCAGTGACCCCTGCAGGAAAGAACAAAGAGAATGGAACTCACAGAACCTCTAAATCACAGTGAGCTACACGAAAGTGATAGGGACTGCTTGCAAAACTACAAAACAAGCATCACGGATAAGATCTCAAAGAAGTATTTTCAGTGGGTTGAATAATGAACTGAATTTGTGGCGTTCTTTCTTTATCAGCAATGGTGGGACTAGTCTAATAAAGGTATACGATCCCTAGTTTATAGCTAAGTGGAACTGTAAGATGGTTAAGTTGGAAATATTGGCTATAGACTTTAGGAAATGGTACAAACTTTATTTGGTATTCATTCTCACTCTTAAAGATAAAGCATGGTAGTCAGTTACTCCAGGATAAAATAGATAAGTAAAACGTTATTAACTAGAAGTTATTAAAACCATAAGGTCCTTATGAAGCAGGTGACAAATGGAAGGAGGTATTATCTTCATTCTTACTAACTCTTCACACACAGTCCAATAGAATAAAGTGCTAAATTTAGTTCAATCAAACAAAACTTTATTCAGCAGCCACTCATTTGCCAGGTACTATTCTAGTTCCTGGTAAAGCAAAAGACGAAAAAAAAAAGGGCCCCTGCCTTTGAAGAGCTTATACTTTATCTCTAAAGAGCTTATAATATAAAACATAAAATTATAAATAGATGATCTTAATACAATGCTAAAAGAATGCAATTTGGAAGCACAAAAATGCATTTAACCCAACTTTGGGAAATTAGGATCGACTTCCTGAAAAAGATAATGGCCTAGTTGAGGCCTGAAACATGAGTAAGAATTAGCCAAGCTAAAGAAAAGGGATAAGGTTCTAAGCAGTATATACTATGAGCAAAAGCCAAAATGGTTTCTACCTCTGAACCTTTATTTATACTGATCTCTATTATCTCACCCCACAAATTTATTACTGGGAAAGTCTTTTCTCTCTTTATTTTGGCTATTTAAAAATTCATTGTCTTATTAAGGTCCTATTCAAGCCATATTTCTGAGAAGATTCCTTGGCCACTCCAAAATGAATATAATACAGATCTCCTGCAGCATCTATAGCCCATACTGTAAAATGTTATACTTATGTAAACACTGGTATTGTGCTTAAATTGTTTAATGTGTATTAATCCTAACTTCACTAATTACCAGCCATGCTGTCTAAGATCTTTATTATCATAGAATCAGAGAATCTACATGTTATACATATATAGTGATAAAAGTAGAGGCACTTGTGGGTTAAGAAGTCAGAGAATTATGGTTTTCATTTATACGTACCATTCTCAGCTTTCAGCTCCTCCAGCTCTACAGAATTAAAGAGCAAGGCTCCCTTTTCATTCTCTAGTTCTACCACTCTCTTCTGCAAAAAGGCAATACTCTCCTCAGTGACTGCCTAAATTGTAGAAAGACAACAAATTAATGATTCTCCAGTACAAAACTCTCATACTAATGTCCAGACAGCCTCTGGCATTTTTGTCTTCTAAAAGTTCTCCAGCCATGAAAATACCTTTAAAATAGCATCTACTTATCTGCCTAGGTAACCTTTAAAGTAATACTTTTCATCTGAAGACAGAAAGAGAAAATCTTTCACACAAATTTGCAATTCATTGGCTTTTGAATTTAAGACTGAAGTCTGGATTACAAAGAGAGAAATTCCAAGTCTACTGCACATGAAGGAAAATTTTCAGAATCCAAAAAACTAAAAGTGCATTATGAGTTCTGGAAAAACTTCAAGTAATCTAATATATGTGTAATTGGAGTCTCCAAAGGAAGGGAGAGGGTCAAAAAATATATTTGACTAATTAACAGCAGAAAATTTTCCAAATTGATGAAAACTATAAACATAGAGATTCAAAGTCCAAGCAAAAGAAACATGAAGAAAACTATGCAAAGGCACATCATAACCCAAGTGCTCAAAACCAGTGATAAAATCCTAAAAGCAACCAGGAAAAAAAAAAAAAGACAAGGATGACAGATTTCTTGTCAAAAACAAAATGCAAGAAAAAAGATAGTAGAGTAATAGCCTTAAAGTACTGAAAGAGAAAAAAAAAACCTATCGATGTAGCTTCTCTAGTCAGCTTTTAACAATATCTTTTAAAAACAATGGAGAGATAAAAATGTCTTCGAACATACAAGAGCTATAAGAACCCATCACCAACAGACTTGCGTGCTCATGACAGTACACCCACATTAAAAGAAGTCCTTTAGGCAGAAGGAAAACAAAACCAGATGGAAATATGAAACCACACCAGAGTTTGGCAAAATTTAGAGCCTTCCACCTGTTTTTGTAAATAAAGTTTTATTTATGGCCTAAAAGCCTAAAATATTTACCATTTGACCCTTTATGGAAAAAGACAGCCAACTCTTGATCTATCCTAAAGAAAAGTACCAGAAATGGTAACTGCAATGGTAGTTAAGATTTATTTTCTTATTATTTGAATCTTCTAAAAGATAAATGACTAAACAAAAATAAAAATTTTTGTTTATAACATGTTATATTTTTGTACTTTTTGTTTATAATATATGCATAAGTAAAATAATAATAATATAAATCCCAAGAGTGAAGAAATAGAAGTATATAATTGTAAGGCTTTTATTCTATACTTGAAGAAGCACAATATTATATGTAGGTAACTGTGATAAAAATGCAGACTATAATCCCTAATGCAGTCACTACCATAAAATAAAGAATTATAGCTAATACGCTGAAGAGGGAGAAAAACAGAGTCATAAAAAATACTCAACCAATTTTTTAAAAGGAAGGAAAAGTAAAAAAGTAAAAGACAACAGTTGGAAAAATGGAAAACAAATAACAAGGTGAGAGATTTAAAACTATATCAACGACAACATTAATGGAAATGGTCTGAACACTCCAAGTAAAAGGCAGAGATTGACATACTGGATAAGAAGTAGGCTCAAACTCTATGCTGCATATAAGCTTTAAATATAAAGACAAAAATAAGTTAAAGAGTGAAAAAAGATACACCATGCTAAAACTACTCAAAAGAAAAGTGGAATAGCTATATTAATATCAGAAAGAACTACATCTCACAGCAAAGAATGTCACCAGGGATAAGGAAGGTCATTTCATAATATCAAGGGGTCACTTAATCAAGAAGACATAAACCTCCTAAATGTCTAAGCCCCCAATAACACAGCGTGAAAATACATGGTGTAAAAACTGATAGAACTGTAAATAAATCCACAACTATAATATGGGATTTCAATAATTGAGAGGCAGAAAAGCAGCAAGGACATAGTACACTTGAATAAGACTATCAATCAACTTTACATGATTGGCATTTATAGAACATCCCAGCAAACAACAGCAGACTACATATTATTTTCAAGTACATATAGAACATTTACCAAAACAGACAACATTCTGGGCCATAAAACAAGTCTCAATCAATTCTTAAAGAGCCAAGTCATATAAAGTATGTGCTCTGACCACAATGGAATTAAAATAAAAATCAATAACAGAAAGACCTCTAGACATATGACTCCCAAATATTTGGAAACTAAGTAACCCGGGGGCAAAGAAGAAATTAAAAGGGAAATTAGTATTGTGAACTGAATGAAAATGAAAATACAACAGAACTTGTGAGACACTGCTAAAGTAGATTTTTTGGGGGGAATTCATAATGCAAAATGTCTATATTAGAAATAAGAAAGGTGTCAAACTAATGGCCTCAGCTTTCACCTTAAGAAGCTAAGAAATGAGGATATCAAATCCAAAGTAAACAGAAGAAAGGAAATAATAAAGATCAAAGTAGAAATCAATAAAATAGAAAACAGAAAACAAGGCAGAATCAATGAACTCAAAGCTGGTTTTTAGATCAGTAAAGTTAATAAACCTCTGGACAGTCTAACCTGTGTAAGAAAGAAAACACAAATTACCAATATCAGAAATGGGAGAGGTAACATCACTACAGATTCTATACATATTAAAACAATAATTATAGACTATTATGAATAACTTTATATAAATTTGCCTACAAATTTGATACTTTATATGGACAAATCCCCTAAAAGACATAAAACACCAAAGCTCACTCAAGAAGAAATAGATAACCTAAACAGCCAAATAGTTATGAAACAAATAGAATTTTTAGCAAGTGAATTCAAGAAAGTATAAGGATAATATATCACTACCGAGTGAGGTTTACCCCTGGAACTCTCATACACTTCTGCTGGGAATAGAAAATGGTAACACCACTTTGGAAAACTGCCAAGGTCTTAAAACCTCCCATATGATCCAGACACTTCACTTTTAGGTATTTACTGAGAGTAAAGAAAGCACAGGTCCAAACAAAGATTTGTAAAAGAATATTCATAGAAGCTTTATTTGTAATAGCCAAAAATTGTCAACAATCCAAGTTTGTCCATCAACAAGTAAATGGATAAACAAATTGTGGTAGGTACAATATCCTCAACAATACAAAGGAATGAATTCTTGCTGCATACAATAGGACGAATATCAAAATAAGTATGCTGAGTGAGAGAACCAGGAAAGAAAAAGAGCACATATAATTTATTAAAAATACAAACTAATCTATAATGACAGAAAGAAGATAAGTGGTTGCCTGGGTAGTGGGAGATGTGAGAGAAAAATTAAAAGGGGGCATGAGAAACTTTGGGGGGGTGATGAATATGTTCATTTTCTTGATAATGGTGATGGCTTCATGCATGTCAAAACTTATCAAGTTGTACACTTTATAAGTATGCAGGGGGCTTCCCTGGTGGCGCAGTGGTTGAGAGTCCGCCTGCCGATGCAGAGGACACGTGTTCGTGCCCCAGTCCGGGAAGATCCCACATGCCATGGAGCGGCTGGGCCCCGTGAAACATGGCCGCTGAGCCTGTGTGTCCAGAGCCTGTGCTCTGCAACGGGAGAGGCCACAACAGTGAGAGGCCCGCGTACCGCAAAAAAAAAAAAAAAAAAAGTATGCAGGATTTCCCTGGTGGTGCAGTGGTTGAGTCCACCTGCCAATGCAGGGGACACGGGTTCGATCCCTGATCCGAGAAGATTCCACATGCCATGGAGCAACTAAGCCTGTGCGCGACAACTACTGAGACTGTGCTCTTGAGCCCGTGTGCCACAACTATTGAAGCTTGCATGCCTAGAGCCTGTACTCTGCAACAAGAGAAGCCACTGCAATGAGAAGCCTGGGCACCACAACAAAGTGTAGTCCCCACTTGCCACAACTAGAGAAAGCCTGAGTGGAGCAACGAAAACCCAACGCAGCGAAAAACAAATAAATAAATAAACAAATAAATAAATAAATAAACTCTTAAAAAAAAAATCAGTCTAGTTTCAAGAGTTGGAAGGCAACCTGATGACTAAGACGAGATGTTAGGCTCCTGGTTTTAAAGATGGAAGAACAACCAGGAACCAAGGGTGTAAGTAATACAGCTCTAGTCACTGGAAAAAATGAGGAAATGAATTCTTCCCTAAAGCCTCCTTCCCTGCAGCTCAGCTGACATCATGACTTTTGGCCAGTGAAACCAATTTTGATTTCTGATTTCTAGAATTCAAGGAATCTCATAACTTTCTGTTTAGAAGAACAACTAAATCATCCCAATGAAGAAATAGCAATCAAAACACCAGCCAAGCCACAAGAGAAGGGCATGTGATTATGTCAGCAAACTCAAGTCATCCTACTCCTGGCGCCAGAATTGAGTTGAAAAAGCCTCCAGATAATTCCAACTCTCAGCTTTCAAGTCAACTCCAGTCTTTGATTCTCCTACAGAAGGCTCCAGACTTCAGGGAGAAAAGAGCCATCCTCATCATTCATTCCTCTCCAAATCTCTGGAACACAGAATTGAAAAGAAAAGAAATCCAGAATTTTATGCCTCCCTCTTTGTTCTTTCTCAGGACTGCTTGGCTATTCCAGATCTTGCAAGGACTTCCATTATTATGTTGAATAGGAGCGATGAGAGTGGGCACCTTTGTCTAGTTCCTGATCTTGGAGGAAAAGCTTTCAGCCTTTCACCATTGAGTATGATGTTAGCTGTGGGCTTGTTGTATATGGCCTTTATTACATTAAGCTACATTTGTCTATGTCTAATTTGTTAAGAACTTATTATTATGAATAGATATTAAATTTTGTCAAATGCTAAAAAAAATCAGTCAAGTTTCAACAACTAGACAAAAATCAGTCAAATATAATTTGAATAATACTATGATTTAAGTGATATTTATAAAATGTTACAGCCAGTAACTACAGAATATACATTTTTTACAAGTGCACAAGCTACATTCACCAAGACACCCCATATGCTATGTCATAAAACAAGTTTCTATAAATTTCAAAGCACTGAAATCATATAGAACATATTACCTGATCATAATGAAATTAATTAGAAATCAATAATAATACCTAGAAATAAAACCAAATATCTGGATATTAAATAACACACTTCTAAATAATCCATGATCAAAGAAGAAATCATAAGAAGAATTAGAAAACTCTTCAAAAACTGAATGATAACAACACAACATATCAAACCATGTGCTTAAGAGGGAATTGTGTAACTTTAAATGTTTAAATGAGAAAAGAAGATCTGAAGTGTTTGATATAAAGTTACACCTTAAGAAGTTAGAAACAGAAGAGCAAAGTAAACCCAAATAAATAGAAAGAAATACCAAAGAACAAAAATCAATAAACGTGAAAACAGACCAGCATTAGAGAAAATTGACAAGGCCAAAAGTTGGTTCTTTGAAAAGATTTTTTTTAAAAGTCAAATAATTTCTAGTTTAAAGTCTCATCAAGAAAATGAAGCACAAAGTGGGGAGATGTTGGCCAAACAGTAGAAACTTGCAGATCGAAGATGAAAAAGTTCTGAAGATCTAACACCCAACACTGTGATTATAGTTAACAATAATGTATTATATAGTTCAAAGTTGCTAAGAGACTAGATCTTAAATGTTCTCACCACAAAAAAGAAATTGTAAGTATGTGCCATGATGGAGGTGTTAGCTAATGTTATGGTGGTAACCCTATTGCAATATATACATGTATCAAATCAACAAGTTGTACACCTTAAACTTACACAATGTTATATGTCAATTATATCTTAATTAAAAAAAAACAATAGGGATTGGGGTAGGGGTGGGTATCACTACAGAGCGTACAAGCATTAAAAGGATAAAAAAGGGAATACTATAACCAACGTTATAACAAAAATTTGACATCTTCAATGAAACGGACAGAACAAAACAAAACTAAAATCCAACTGGCACAAGATGAAAAAGAAAATCTTATTAGTCTTATATCTGTAAAAGAAATTCAATTCATTATCAACTCCAGACCCAGATAGTTTCACTGGTGAATTCTTTCAAATTCTTGAGAAATAATACCAATTTTACACAAACTCTCAAATAAAAGGGAACACTCCCCAACTCATTTTTTTATGCCATAATAACCCTAATACCAAAATCTGACAAAGTACTACAAAACAAAGGAAAATCTTCATGACCAAAACAAAGACCAATATCCTTCATAAGTACAGATACAAAAATGCTTCCCAAAATAGTAGTAAATCAAATTCAGTAATATATACAAAGGATAATACTTTATGACCAAGTTGGGTTTATCCTAACAAAACAAGGTTGGTTTAATAGCCAAAAATTAAAGTAATGTACCATATGAACAGAAGAAAACCCATATGATCATTTCAATAAATGCAGATAAGGCATTTGGCAAAATTTAATACGAATTCTTACCAAATTAAGAATAGAAGGTAAAGTCCTCAATCTGATAAAAAAGATTAATGAAAACTTGAAACTAGTAACACAGCTAATGGTAAAATATGAAATGCTTTCCCCTAAGATCAGGCAAAATGCAAGAAGGCCCAGTCTTACCACTTCTATTAAACAGTGTTATGAAGGTCCTAGCCATTGCATGAAAAAGAAATAAGGGCATAAAGATTAGCAAGGAGTAAGTAAAACTTGCCTTTATTTGCAGATGACATGATTGTTTATGTAGAAAATCCTAAAGAATCTACAGAATGAGACTAGAATTAATAAAATAAATATCAAGTTCACATAAGCAAAATTCAATTATATACTTACATGAAAGTGCAAACAGTTGGAAAGGTGAAATTAGAATAAATTCCACCTACAACAGCATTAAAAAATATGAACTATTTCAGAATAAATTTTAAAATGTGCACAACTCCTCCAACCAAAACTACAAACCATTGCTGAAAGAAATTAAAGAAGATCTTAATAAGTGAAGAGAGATACTATATATACTCATGGATTGAAAAGTTCAGTAGTATTAAGATGTCAATTCTCCCTAAAGTGATCTATAGATTCAACACAATGCCAATTCAAAATCCCATCCAGCTTCTTCTTTTTTTCAAATAGAATTTGAGATAGTTGATTGTATAATTTCTGTAGAAATGCAAAGAACCTAGAATAATCAAGGCAATCTTGAAAAGAACAACAAAGTCAGAGGACTTATACTACCTGACTTCAAGACTAACTACAAACTACAGTAATGAAAACAATGTGATACAGGCAGGAGCAGCAAGCAAAGGAACTTATCACTTGTTCTCACTCCGCCCTGCTGTAGCAGGGGCCCCAATAAAGCCTTGCCTGAATTTCTTGTCTGGCCTCTAATCAATTTCTATTGATTGGGGAAGGCCAAGAACCCTGATCAGTATCAGATTTACAGTGCTCAGTGTGGGGCAGTTGTCCTCTTTCAGGGAGAGGATCTGGGCACCCCCAGGACCACTGAATGCAGCTTCCCTGTGGGTGACAAGTAGCCACCTGAACCTCTTGTTTCAGTGTCACCACGTTTGGGGGGTCCCTCTCCTGAGATGGCCATGCTGGACGACTGAGCGGGCCTGGGGATTCTGGTGGCTCCCCGCAATGAGACATCTATCTCCATCAAGGAGGCCCGGGTGGTCCTTGACATAGCAGGTAAGAAAATCAATTTTTTAAGTGATAATGGAGCCACTTACTCTGTCCTGATCTCTCACACTGGGCCTCCTTCCTCCAAAAGCTGTACTGTGACTGGTGTTCATGGAAAGCCTCACACCCGTTACTTCACTGGGCCTCTCACTTGCCTATTTGAACAGTGTTTGATCTCATGTGCCTTTTAAGTTGGGCCTGAGTGTCCTATCCCATTACTGGGGAGAGACCTTCTGGGCTCCCTTGGAGCCATATTACAGTTAGGAGGCCCGAAGCAGCCCCTTATCTTGATTCTGACTGAGACAAATCAACTGGAAGAACAAGGGCCTATTCCCAGCCATATTCTACACACAGTAAATCCTGCAGTTTGGGACAAAGGAATCCCTGGGAAGGCTATAAATGTTCAACCTGTAAAAATTAGCCTTAAGCCAGAAGTTGCTTATTCTAACAAGAGACAGTACCCCATAAAGTTGGAAGCAAAAAAAGGTTTGCAACCCCTCATCCATAAATTTTTAAGACGTGGCCTCTTAGTGCTCTGTCAGTCTCCATACAGTACCCCTATTCTGCCAGTTGTTAAGCCAAATAGGGAATATCGAATAGTACAAGACCTTAGAGGAGTAAATGATGCCGTGGTCCCTATACATCCCCTTGTGGCCAATCCTTATATTAGTCCAGATTCCTGGAGTGCTTGACCTCAGGGATGCCTTCTTTTGCATCCCAGTTCATCTCTCATCTCAGTATCTGTTTGCCTTTTAGTAGACTAACCCCCACTCAGGTCAAATGCAATAATATACCTGGACAGTATTGCTTCAGGGGTTTCAGGACAGCCCACACTTGTTCACCCAGGCCCTAAGAAAAGAACTAAGGGAGGGACCTTCCTGGTGGCACAGTGGTTAAGAATCTGCCTGCCAATGCACAGGACACGGGTTCAAGGCCTGGTCAGGGAAGACGCCACATGCCATGGAGCAACTAAGCCTGTGCGCCACAGCTACTAAGCCTGTACTCTAGGGCCCGCAAGCCACAACTACCGAGCCCATGTGCCACAACTACTGAAGCCTGTGCACCTAGAGCCCGTGCTCCACAACAAGAGAAGCCACCACAATGAGAAGCCCGCGCACCGCAACAAAGAGTCGCTCCAGCTCGCCACAACTAGAGAAAGCATGCGCACAGCAACGAAGACCCAACGCAGCCAAAAATATAAATAAATAAATAAATTTATTAAAAAAAAAAAAAAACTAAGGGAAATACACCTAAAAGAAGGGGCCAGTCTACAGTATGTAGATGACATATTAATATGTAGTTCCCACCATGGAGGCCTCAGATCAGAATACCATTTAAGTCCTTAATTTCCTTGGGACCCAGGGTTACAGGATCTTTCAGAAAAAAGCACAAATCTCAAAGTAACAAGTTAAATATCTGGGATATATTATAAACCCTGGAAGCAGACAACTATCTCTAGACAGAAAAGAAGCTATATTAGAACTAAGCGCCCCAAAGACCAAAAAAAAAATCCTCGTACTTTCTTAGGCATGACAGGATTTTGCGGAATTTGGATTCCAGGATTCAGACTAATGGCTAAGCCTCTATATGAAGCCACTAAAGGCCCAGATACAGAGCCATTACTTTGGACTGGGGAACAAGAAAGGGCTCTTAATAAGATCAAACAGACCCTCACCAAAGCTTTTGCTCTGGGTCTCCCCAATTTAAAAAAGCCATTTATCTTGTACATAGCTGAAAAACAGGGGACAGCTATGGGAGTCCTTGTACAAAAGCTAGGAGAAGTTCCTCAACCTATGGGCTATTTTTCCAAACAACTAGATTCCATGGCCCAAGGCTGACATGGCTGCTTCCGGGCGGTAGCTGCCACTGCTTTATTAGTGGAAGAAGCTAACAAGCTTACCTTTGGACAGCTGCTGGAAGTCCAGACCCCTCATCAAGTACAAAAGATTCTGGAAATTAAAGGCCACCATTAGCTAAGTGGAGGCTGCCTTACTAAGTAGCAGGCTTTACTCCTTGACTCCCCAGAACTAACCCTCAAAACTTGCCACACCCTCAATCTGGCTACTCTAATCCTGGCTGAAGGCCCAGAACTAACACATTCCTGCCTTGAAACCCCTGACTAGGTTTATGCCTGTAGGCCTGATCTAACAGACCAGGCCATAGAAAACCCTGAGGAAGAATGGTTTACTGATGGCAGTAGTTTCATTAAAGATGGAGTCAGGAGGGCAGGGTATGCTACTGTGAGCACTTATAGTGTTATATAAGCAAAACCTTTGCCACCTAACACTTCAGCCCAGAGGGCTGAGCTAATAGCCCTAACCTGAGTCTTAACATTGGGGGAAGGAAAATTATAAATATATACACAGACTCAAAATATGCCTTCCGGGCTTCCCTGGTGGCGCAGTGGTTAAGAATCCGCCTGCCAGTGCAGGGGACATGGGTTCAAGCCCTGGTCCGGGAAGATCCCACATGCCGCGAAGCAGCTAAGCCCATGCGCCACAGCTACTGAGCTTGCGCTGTAGATCCCGCGAGCCACAACTACTGAGCCCACATGCCACAACTACTGAAGCCCGCGCGCCTAGAGCCCGTGCTCCGCAACAAGAGAAGCCACCACAATGAGAAGCCCGTGCACTGTAACGAAGAGTAGCCCCCGCTCGCCGCAACTAGAGAAAGCCTGTGAGCAGCAATGAAGACCCAATGCAGCCAAAAATAAATAAATAAAATGAATAAATTTTAAATAAATAAATATATATATATATATATGCCTTCCTTGTTGTACATGCCCATGCAGCTAATCTGGAAAGAAAGAGGACTTTTAAATGCAAAAAATTCCACTGTAACATATGGGGCTGAGATATTACAACTCATAGAAGTGCTCAAAAATCAACACTAGTAGAAGTCATTCACTGCTGTGGGCACCACAAGGAAAATTCTCAAATTACCTAAGGGAACAGGGCACATAGGGAGGCAAAGAAAACAGCCCTGATGCCCATACCGGGTAGAAACCAACATTGAGAATATCTGACAACAAACCACCTGGTTTCAGCAGACAATTAACCACCAATCCTCACTATTCAGTATGGGCAGGGAAACTGAAAACTGGTTCTCCAGTTTGTTCTCTTGGATTCCACAAGGTATAAAAGGCTTTCTGGGGCTTCCCTGGTGGCGCAGTGGTTGAGAGTCTGCCTGCCGATGCAGGGGACACGGGTTCGTGCCCCGGTCTGGGAAGATCCACATGCTGCGGAGCGGCTAGGCCCGTAAGCCACGGCCGCTGAGCCTGTGCGTCCGGAGCCTGTGCTCCGCCACGGGAGAGGCCACAACAGTGAGAGGCCCGCGTACTGCAAAAAAAATAAAAAGCTTTCTGGCAGGAGGTTTTTGTTTTCTCATAACCCTTCTCTTTTCAGTCATACTGATTTAGACTATATTTTGTCTAGTACTCTGTTGTCTTCCCTATTGTTGTAAACCTGTGACTAAGACTTTTCGGTCCAAAAAGGAGACCTGGGACCAACCCAGACCTTCCATTCTAAAAATAGAGAAACATGTTGAACTTTAACCCCGCGATTAACAAAAATATACACCCAAACAGAATGGCTTCTTGGCAGGGGCGACATTGCCTCCCCTGTCAGGTCAACAGTTAAGGAAGCCCTCCCAAAGTAACCTGGTTCCTTCTCTTCCTAGGCCCTTTAATGGCTATTGTTGTTTTTCTCCTTTATAGCCCTTGTTTGTCTAACCTTTTGATTGAGTTTGTGTCTTCTAGGCTCTGACAATTTGAAGTAAGGCTCATGATGGCTCAAGGAAAGTGGCCCAGGTCCTTGGGACAGTCAGCAAGAGACTTCTACACCTCTAGGGACTAGGGTCTGTGGCCCCTGTCCCCTTATGCAGGAAGAAGTTTCAGAAGAAGAGACCTTTGGTCCCGTACCCCTTAAGAATAAGGGTGTAGAGTCTCTCAGCAGGGGATGAGATAGGCTGGGACCTAGGACCCTTTGCTGCAGTGCTTGCACCTGGACAAACATCTCCTCGAGCAACAAAATACAAAGAAACTATATGGGACTAAAAATAACTGCATGCATGTGCAGTTGGGGCAAATTCTGGACCCAAAAGATACAAAGAGACCAAAAACACCCAACTGCCACTTTTGAAGAGCTTGGAGCAAAAACAGGGTATTGGGAGCAAAAGCAGGGTACTGAGCATATGCTACAACACCACCTTAGGGGTGGGCAAACCACCTAAGCCACCCCTCCAGCAAGACCCCTGGACACACCCCTACCCTCACCCCATATAAGGAACAAGCTCGCCTCCCCTCAGGGAGCCAGCCAGCAAGGGAACCTGTTACTTGTTCTCACTTCCCCCTGTGGCCCCAATAAAGCCTTGCCCGAAAAAAAATATGATACAGGCCTAAGAATTGGCTAGACTAGACTGGAAAGCTCATAAACTAGAAAGCTCATAAACAGACCTATTAATCATTTGTTTTCAACAAAGGTACCAAAGCAATCCAATGAGGAAAGTAAAGTCTTCTCAAGAAATGGTGCAGAGACAATTGGATATCCATATAGGGAAAAAAATAAAACTTGACCCTTATCTTACACCACACACAAAAATTTACTGAGGTTCAGAGACTTAACTGTGAAAGCTAAAACTATATAGCCTGTGGAAGAAAACATAAGAGAATATCTTCATGACTTGGGGTTAAGCAAAGGTTTCACACACAGGACAAAGAAAATTATAACCAGAAAAAAAATGATAAATATGATAAATAATAGACTTTATCAAAATTTTAAATGTCTGCTAATTAAAGAACATCATGAAGAAAATGGATAAGAAGCAAGCCACGGGGACTTCCCTTGTGCTGCAGTGGATAAGACTCCACGCTCCCAATGCAGGGGGCCCAGGTTCGATCCCTGGTCAGGGAACTAGTTCCCAAATAAATGCTGCAAATAAGAGTTCGCATGCCACAACTAAGGAGCTGGTGAGCTGCAACTAAGGAGTCCACGAGCTGCAACTAAGGAGCCTACCTGCTGCAACTAAGACCCGGTGGAACCAAATAAATAAATGTTAAAAAAGAAATTCTACTTTTAATAAAAAAAATTCAATATGTGATTTTCAATTTAAAAAAATTAAAAAAGAAAAAGAAGCAAGACACAGCATGGGAGAAAATATTTACCAAACATGCCTGATAATAAATTGGCATTCAGGATGTATAAAGAATTACTACAACTTGATAAATAGGCAAAAAACTCAATTTTTAAAATGAGGAAATGACATGAACAGATACTTCACCAAAAGAAGATACAGAAATGTCTAAGAATCTCAAGTAAACATGTTCAACGTCATTTGTCATTGGGGAGATGCAAATTGAAACCACACTGACCTACCACTACACACCCATTAAAATGGCTAAAATTTTAAAAATTGATAATACCAAATCTTAGAGAAGATGCAGAGCAACTAGAACTCTCATATATTTTAGGTGAGAGTATAAACAATATAATCACCTTGGAAGAAGATCTGGCATTTCCCATAAAGCTAAATATATTCTTACTCTATGGCCCAGAAATTCCTCAACTAGCATTTAATGAAGACAAATGAAAACATATGTCCACACAAATACTTGTACAAGAATGTCCATAGCAGCTTAATTCATAATACCCAAAGCATAAAAAGACCAGTTATCCATCAAAAGGAAATTATAGCACAGTCATGCAAAAGGAAAATACAGTATATTCATAAAATGGAATACTTCTCAGCAATATAAAAGAATAAATTATGATACATACGATAATATAAATGAATCTCAAAATATGCTGAGTGAAAGAAGTTTTCTACAAAATAACACAAATGTACGATTACATTTATAGGATATAAAACATGCAAAATTAATCTACGGTAAAAATATAGAACATTGGTTCATCTCTGGAGGGGAGTAATGCGGTTGACTGCAAAAGCGTACTTTGTAGGGTGATATATCTTGATAGGGATTTGGGTGACGCATTTGACAACACTCAATGAATGGTACACTTAATACCTGTACATTTCATGTTTTGTAAATCTCACTTCAAAAGAAAAAGAACTATAAACAAATATTAAAATCTAGTCAATGATATGCATGCCGAAATATTTAGAGAAAAATGTACTGATGTCTACAACTTACTGTGAAATGTACAAAAAATTAAGATGAATTGGTAGATGGATAAATGGATAGATATATGATAAAGCAAATACAGTAAATATTAATAGAATCTAAATGGTGAGTATGCAGGTGTTCACCATAAATTTCTTTGAATTTTTGTTTTTATTTTTATTTATTTTTTGTTTTTTTTGACATCTTTATTGGAGTATAATTGCTTTACAATAGTGTGTTAGTTTCTGCTTTTTAACAAAGTGAATCAACTATACATATACATATATGCCCATATCTCCTCCCTCTTGCGTCTCCCCCCAACCCTCCCCATCCCATCCTTCTAGGTGGTCACAAAGCACCGAGATGATCTCCCTGTGCTATGAGGCTGCTTCCCACTAGCTATCTATTTTACATTTGGTAGTGTATATATGTCCATGCCACTCTCTCACTTCTTCCCAGCTTACCCTTCCCCCTTCCCATGTCCTCAAGTCTATTCTCTTCCTGTCCTGCCCCTACATTTTTCAGAACCATTTTTTTTTTTTAGGAGTTGGAGGAGTCAGGCTCCCAGACTTCAGACTATACTACAAAGCTACAGTAATCAAGACAGTATGGTCCTGGCACAAAAACAGAAATATACATCAATGGAACAGGATAGAAAGCCTAGAGAGAAACCCACGCACATATGGTCACTTAATTTTTGATAAAGGAAGCAAGAATATACAATGGAGAAAAGACAGCCTCTTCAATAAGTGGTGCTGGGAAAACTGGACAGCTGCATGTAAAAGAATGAAATTAGAACACTCCCTAACACCATACACATAAACTCAAAATGGATTAAACACATAAATGTAAGGCCAGACACTATAAAACTCTTAGAGGAAAACATAGGTCCAGCACCCTATGACATAAATCACAGCAAGATCTTTTTTGACCCACCTCCTAGAGAAATGGAAATAAAAACAAAAATAAACAAATGGGACCTAATGAAACGTAAAAGCACAGCAAAGGAAACCATAAAGATGGAAAGACAACCCTCAGAATGGGAGAAAATATTTGCAAATGAAGCAACTGACAAAGGATTAATCTTCAAATTTTACAAGCAGCTCATGCAGCTCAATATCAAAAAAACAAACAACCCAATCCAAAAATGGGCAGAAGACCTAAATAGACATTTCTCCAAAGAAGATATACAGATTGCCAACAAACACATGAAAGGATGCTCAACATCACTGATCATTAGAGAAATGCAAATCAAAACTACAATGAGGTATCACCTCACACTGGTCAGAATGGCCATCATCAAAAAATCTACAAACAATACATGCTGGAGAGGGTGTGGAGCAAAGGGAACCCTCTTGCACTGCTGGTGGGAATGTAAATTGATACAGCCACTATGGAGAACAGTATGGAGGTTCCTTAAAAAACTAAAAATAGAACTACCATACAACCCAGCAATCCCACTACTGGGCATATACCCTGAAAAAACCATAATTCAAAAAGAGTCATGTACCACAGTGTTCATTGCAGCTCTATTTACAAAAGCCAGGACATGGAAGCAACCTAAGTGCCCACTGACAGATGAATGGATAAAGAAGATGTGGCACATATATACAATGGAATATTATTCAGCCATAAAAAGAAACAAAATTGAATTATTTGTAGTGAGGTGGATGGACCTAGAGTCTGTCATACAGAATGAAGTAAGTCAGAAAGAGAAAAATTCTGTATGCTAAAACATATATATGGAATCTGAATTTTTTAGAGTTGCTGAAAAATGTCTTAACAAAACACGGGAGGAAAAAGTTGAGAATGGGAGAATAGAAGAGATTGGAAAGCCTAGATGCCAAAAACCAGGAAGGAAAAATTTTTGTCAGTGCACAGTACTGCCCAGGAACTATGGGACTCTGCTGACCCCTATATCTGTCAGTTTGGAAGGGTATAATCTTATAATGGAGATGAATTAATCCAGTTATCCCAGCTTGACACTAGTTAATTAAGATCATCAAACTAACTCTCCTTGCTCTGATATTCAAGCTCAATAAGCAGCCTTCTGGTGATTAAAATCTAGCTCCCCGGAGACTTTTATAGAAGGCAGAGAGAATATACTGGCCAATCAACAGGAAATTAAACTTTTTACTGTTAACTGATTAATGTGGGCATTATGATTTCTACAATAGACTTTTAAGTTTGGTTAGACTGAATTGTATACTTTAAACCTGATCAAATCTCAGTCTACCAAAAACAAAATTGATTTCTCAACTGGGAAAGCTGATTATAAGATTAAAATTAATGACTCATCTCCAATACAGAAAGGCTGTAGAGGTTGGAAAGGCTCTTGAGGTTATGCTGCTCATTGTCTACTTTTTTCTCATTATTCATTGTTGGGACACTACTGTCTTTCATGTTTCCTTTCAAATAGAATTGGCTCCAAAAAAGCATTGTATAGGCAGAAAAGAGAGAAGGCTTATACTGCTTTCTGGAATAAATTCTATTAGAACACCCAAGTATAGATACAGCAAAGACAAATAGATCATATTCATAAGAAGTACACATTTAATTACCTGTGTGCCCTCGTTAGAAGCATCTGGCAAAGAAGTCTGAGATGCTATTTCATGTTTCAGCAACGTTGCCTTATTTAGAAATTGGTTGATTTCTTCGGATTTTTCCTGGAGTTGATCTAAGGAAAAGAAAATAAAATTGAAATGATCTTTGCCTCAAGCCTGAAACTTAGTGAGTTATCTTCTAGGGATACACCATATGCTGTTTATTCTAGTTCCGTTATCTTAATTAAAATTACGATGCCAATACCATCATTTTTATAAATTGTTTATATGCTCTCAAGGACCAAAGGACATCTCAGTAAACCTCCTTCAAAGGTAAAATAAAACAGGTCTAGGTATTTTTTTTTAAAGTCATTTTTCCTTTCCCCCTTGAAAATACCCTTAGCGCTTTTTATTTTATTTTCTTCACTCTCCACGTAAGCAGTATAAATCCTACTGAGATGTTTTAAACATGAACATGGTTCAATTAAGAGAACAGCATGCTCATGTAACACACTGTTCCCATGTAATGTCCCTTAAGGCTTTCTGATTAATGTTCAGCTCTCTTCAATACAGATGTTCAATTTAATGCTTTCTAAAATCTTTCCTGTATGCCAATCTTTTAGAATTAAACTAAATCAGAGGCATGTATTACTTTAATAATAACACATTTTTAAAAAAGTTTTCTTTAAAAAGAAATTTTCACCTATAAGAAAAGCATTCAGATCCATCTTTAGAGTAAAGATGACTCCACGCAATTCAGTCTCCCTACCTTTGCAGCTAGATCTGGCCTGAGCTTTCCGCAAATTAATTCAAATCCTACTCATTTCAGTCAGTGAACCCTTCAGACCACAGTTATGTTTCACATAGGGTTCTTTTTAATGTCTGACACATTACTATCAATAGTTTTTAGTACTATAATAATAATTTTATTAAGCCAGATTATAACTTCAGTCAGAGATGGGAGAAATGCAACAAAGAGTTCAGAAGAGACACCTTTCTTAATCATTCTATTCATTCAATTGGTTTAAGCAAATGATGTCACTAAGAGATTCCGTGAAATTTTAAAGGGATGCTAGACAAATGGGCTAGACAAATGGGCTTCAAATGCAATCAAATACTGACCTTCCAGCTGCTGAATGACCTGAGCTGAATGAGCTGCCTGTTCACTCTTATCTTGGAGAAGCTTTGAATTTTGATCCTTTAGGGCATCACAGGCAGAGTGTAGCTCTTGTTCAGTCTTTTGAAGACTCAAAATGTGAGAGGTCTTCTCTGCCATTTCTGTTTTGTACTTCTGCTCCAAAGCACTGTACCGGGACTGCAGTTCAGCCTGGGCTTGACCTGCCTGTTCAAGCTGTTCTAGAAGATGATGCATTTCTTCCTTCAGGTTATGGAAAGATAGTTTTCTCTCTGCCACTTCAAGTTCCATCTTTTCCATCAGAATCTTGGACTCCTGTCTTTCTGTTTCTATAGTGTTCCTTAAAGTACTCTGCTCAGCTTCTATCTGCTGTAACTGCTGGGAGAAAATCTAAGAAAAAAAGACAAAGCCTCATGAACTATAAATTCATTCTTTCATTTCAATAAGCATAGTGAAGAGTCTCTTCTAGGTGAAGCCCAGGCCTAGACACTCAGGACCAAACCTACAATTCCATAAGACCCTCTGTTTTTGCTTCTTGATACTTTTGACAGTTTCTGTTCATATATATATTTATTTGTGTCATCAGCTTTTCACTTATGTGTCTCCCAATACAAAATTAGTTCAATAAGGAAAGGGACTGTGTCTGTTTTATCATCACTGTTCTCCAGCATCTAGCATAATATATGGCATACTGAGTATGTGGTACTCAATAAATACTGAATAAATGGATCCAGTCCCTGCCCTCAAGGAACTCAGAGTTTAGTGAGAGAGTCACACTTAAACAGATCATTATAATACAAAATATTAGAGGCCATGAGAGAGATACTTATAAGGTACTAAAAGGAGCAGAGAATGGAAACTTACCATAAAGTCACACATATGTAACTATCTCCACAGTACCTATCTAGTAAGTAGCACAACTGGGATTTGAACCTGACTATTCAATGACAGCCAGAAAGGGGACTCAGGGTCAGGGTATGGGTTCTGTTAGAATTGGAGATATGGGAACATGTTTCTATGCAAGAAAGACAGTCGTTCTCAAGGAGAGTTGAAAATTAAGAAGAAAAGATATGACTTTCTCCAGCAGCATGCGGGACCCAGATGAACAAGCAGAGAATGTGGACCATAGCACCGATTCCACATTAGGATTTGGCTCCCTGGATGTGAAGGGGCAGGGACACAGGGAATCCAAGGGCTGGTAAAGGAGTAGTCCAAATCGCAGTTGCAGATCTATACCAGATAAGGAAAGGAGCGAGGCCAAGAAAGAACCAACATACCAGAGCAACACATGAAAGGATCAAGAAATCTTAATGAGAATGAAAGTCAGGACAGCCTAAGAAAGGGAATGACAGGATGGGCAACAGTCAGGGAATAGGATACCTGAGTTTAAGATTTTAGAACATCAGCATCCTTAATCACCTTTAAATTTAAGGGAATATTGCATGGTGGGATTATTTCAAACCAACATAAAGTTAAACAACAAAACAAACAAAGAAGGGACAGTACATAAAGCACAAGAACCATTGAAGACAGAGAAGGGGTAAACTGACAGAAAAGAAACTCCTTAGATGAAAATACGACATTCTAAAGAAACTAGGACCCTAGACCTAAAATCACAAAGGAAAAGAGCAACAATAAAAGATGTGAAATGTAAGCCTCATGAGGGAAGGAACTGTATATATTTTGATCATCATAGTATCCCCACCACTTAAGCACAGGGAATTGTTGAAAGAATGAATAAATGGCATCAATTCTCTGAAGGCTTCTAACAGGATTTTATACCTGCTGCCTGGCAAACTGAAGTGGAAATGAATACTCCCAAGGCAGGTAGTAGAGAAGGCAGTACCTGGTTTCTCTGTTCGGCAGCAGTCAGCTCCTGTTGCAGCAGGTCCACAACCTGAGCACGGCCCAACAAGGCTTCTTCATGCTCCTCAAGCTTCCTCTGCAGCACCCTCAATTTCTGAGAAGAAAACGTTTAGACATAATGTGCTAACGCATGAGCATCATTATCTGCTTACCTTTCAAAATGTCAGGTAGACTTGTGTACTTAAGATTTTTAGATGTTGAGGATGACAGATTAAAGGGTCGGACACCAGCATGCCATGCTTCCTATCCAACAGCAACAAAGAATCTCCAAAAATGTCTTCTTCAGAGCGCCAACAACAACCAAACTGACACAAGGAAGTCCCTGAATTAGGGAACCTTTTTAATAATTAGATATTTATTATACATATCCACTTTTAAAATTATATAGTCATGTCCTGTACCTAAATAACATAGGTACACGTATATCCCACTCACCAAAGAGAATATTCTCTATAGGCAAGAACCATTTCTCTTCTAGTTTCATGCATGGTACAGTCACTTGGTAAACATTTGTTGAATGAATAAGTCAACAATACATGTATATATTAATATACTACTTTAAAAGTGCTATATAAATTAACTTTATTTAGTGGTATATTCTGAAGAATTGCCTAGAATTTGGAAGAAGCTCAAAAACAGTTAAATGAATCAACTATGAAATACCACTGGAGGGCCTTTGGGTACCACACTGCACTATATACTAAACAGAAACAGATACTTTTGAGTTAGTCGATGATAAACTTAAAAACAATGAAGCCAATTTTCAAAAATTACTCAATGAATTAAAAATAATGAATGAGTTAATAAAAGACCTTATGGCTTCAAAATCACTGCTTTTTATCTTTAAATTTTCTAAAGTGTAAAACAGACTTCATTGTTTTTGAAGCTTTGGATCAGGTTTTCAATGCACAAAGGTAGCTACAATCAGCAAACTGAAGAGAAACCAATTTCTGACTACCACATACATTTGCCAATTAAACTCAGCTTTTGAGTAGGGACAACCTGATTAGAGGGGTAAGAGGCAAGGTAAGGGAAAATAAATAAGCAATATGCAACAGAAGAGAAGAACACCGAAAAGAAGGCAATTAATGAGCAAACCCAGACCAAGTGAAGAGCAGTGGGTAAGGGTGGAAAAGTGGCTGTGATAACTTAATTAAATGTTAACCAAAACTACAATCATTCTACTAGGTTTTAGCAACACACCTGTTGCATCTCTGTTTCCACATCTGCCTGGGTTACTAACTGAAGAAGCTCATCTTCATGAAGACGAACTTGTGTCTCAAAGCGGGCATCTTTCTCTCGGACCACCTGCTGCATGGAACTCAACTGAAGACACACACCAGAGAAACTATACAAGTTACACTCCCAGAATATCGCACAAACAAAACTCACAGACTATTCTCCAAACACAGACACTGAGAATTGATAGACAATAAGGTTTTCAAATTAAATTTTGAATGCCAAGGATGAGAATTTTGGAAGAGAGATAGGCTTTGATGCTAACTTCGGAATGAGAGAAAGCCTACCATCAAATTCAGAAGTCAGCCTAAACATAAATTTTGAATAAAAACTGTATTTGCATGGTTAATAGAAGTGTTTAAATATACAAGAGGTATATTTTTAAAAGATCTAAGGAGATTAGAATATTAAAGATACAAAGTTAGATTCCTGTTAAGTCCTAGACAATTCTTTGAATATCACACTCACGCTCAAAAACTTTCAGTTTATAAATATAAACTTCAAACTAATGTATCTTTTACTCAAGATTCTCTACAACTGGAAATACAAATCTTTCTTTCAGATCTCATTTTCAAAGAATTGCTTCTACCAAAGAACTCGGTATATTTCCATCCAAATCCACACCACCTCCCCAGACAGCTATTTTCAACTGTCATTACTTTCAGGCTTCTAGATCACCCTCATTTGTAACTGGCTCTTAACAAAATGAAATGGAAATAAATTGACTGGTTGTGAGTTGCTCGGTAGCAGTGTTTTTGTTTTGTTCATAGGTTTTGTGTGTGTGTGTGTGTGTGTGTGTGTGTGTGTGTGTGTGTATGTGCGTGTGCGCGCCTGCTTATTCATTTCCTTAAGATCTGTGGTTAAGCATGCCAAACAGCTCTTCACGTGTCCATTTTGCACAGGTCCTTCAACTATTGTTGATTTTTCAATTTGTGACACCTTGAACCAACCTTGGCTCTCCTTCTAGGTAGGAGAAAAAAAATCTTCATAATATCTTTGATTATCTGAATTCTGAAATCACTATGAATTTGAAATCCTGTGTTTCAAATGTATACGCATTGGACTCCTTCATGAGCCAAACACATCTACACATCCTTTCCCATAAATGTACCATATTCTTTTTCCTGAGACTTTGCTTACAGCATTCCCTACAATTGGAATACCTTTCCCAACCTTGTTGAAACTATATTATCTATCCATCATAGTTTTACCTAAATCCTGAGTTTTCCATGTAACCTTCCTTGGTTGTCACATGCAAGTAACCCCTTTCACCTCTCAAAATACTTTCAGTTTGTATTGTTGCTTGCGATGCACATTATGAATGGCTTGTATTCTGATGGATTTGTTAATTCACATAAATGTATTAACGGATCCATCATAGTGTGTGTGTGTGTGTATGTGTGTGTGTGTGCATGTGTGTGTGTATGTGTATCTTGGCTTGCCATGTTTTAAGCCACTCAGTAAAATTATTTTGTATTTCTCCATCCTACATTGTATAAAGTGTACAAAATAGGACACAATAAAAGCTAATAGGTAAAACCAAGGATTTTAGGATATCCAGTTTTAAATGTATACACAGCAGTAGGTTATCCATAGACAGAGAGCACCACTAATACTACAAGTTATCAATAAAGTAAACACCTAACACCCAATGGATAAGATTAGCTATTATACAAAGGCACTTGAGGGAAAAAAGAAAAAAAATGTTTCTTAAGTCAAAAGCATTCCCAAAGGAAAAATACGAGTGGGTGGTCAAACTGGAAATTTAGAAAAATAGAGAGAAAAAGTTGAGGATGCCAGTCCAAACGGTCTGGTCCTGGTAAGCAGAGATAACTATGAAGAAGAAAGGCACATACTGGTGCCTTTTAACATTGAATCACATAACCTATACCACTTTCTCATTACATAATCACTAAGTAATCTTCTGACTATAACTTATCATTAAGATTTTACTATAAAGAAATAATGGACCTAATCACTTGTATTTCTTTTGGTTTATCTAACAGTCTCTTTCGAACTTAGCATAAGCTCATTCCTTCCTGAAAGACAGAATCTCTGTGTGCTATTAAAACCAAGTTTCTGGGCCTGTAGATCTAAGAAACAGCCATAAATTAAGCTATGGTGTATTCATCAAGGTAAATAACACTTCTAATTTCTTCTACTATCACACCCTTCTAATTTCTACTATAATATTCTAGCTACTATACTTTCATCTACTAAAGTTTTAAAAATAGACTGTCTGAAGTGACTTGTCATGATTCTTTATTCTAATGATTCTGAGGTACCTTCCACCCTACCTGAGCAGCTTGCTCTGCCTGTGTCTGGCTGAGCTGGGTTTGCAAAGTGCTAATGAGTTCCTCCTTCTCTTGGAGCTGTTTCTTCATCATTAAAAATTCTTCCATCTCTGTTGAACTCTTAGCAAACTGAAGACATAGAAGAAAAAAATATTTAAGCAAAAGAATTGGCACTCTTAATTCTTGGACCTCCCTTTCTCATTTGCCCTAAATACCTACCAATATCCTTCTAATTTCTGCTTAACACTGAAGGGAATTGATGTACTGTGTTTTTTTTTTTTAATTATCAAAATTATTTGTCAGAGGAAAACAGAAACAATAGCAGCAGTTGTTCAATTTCTCTGAATCCTCACATAGAACCAGACAGTACAACTAGATAATAAAATCAAAAACCCATGGACAATATTAACAATAAATTAGGAAGGTAGTACTACAAACCCCAAAATACAAGTAGGCAGAGACAAGCCACCAAAAGACTCTGGTATTAGAGTCTGTACAACAGGAAGAAGGCAGTGACAGAGCAACATCTGATGGCCTTGAGAACAGGAAAACCTCCAAATAGCCAGTAAATTCTTATTGGAAAGCACAGTTGGCCAATCTTAGAACAACAGCTTAAATTGGCAGGGCTTTCCCATTCTCCAATACTGGCTGAATGCAAGGGGTCCACAGAAAAAAGGACAAAAGTGCTAGAACAATCTGGCCCAGCTGAAGTCTCAAAACTAACTCATCAGGGCTGCCTTCCAAGACACCGACTGCACCAAGAAAAGACTTCTAGGTGTGAAATAGAAATTAAACAGAATAGGGATAACAGAAATAGAAGACAAAGGGCTATACACGTGTTATAATATTCATTATCAACTATGATATATTCATATATCAATTCATGTGGCTATCAAGGGCTTGAAATATGCTTAATGTAAATGAGAAATTTATTAATATTAGTTAATTTTAATTAACTTAAGTATAAATTATTTTTCCATTAAATACAATTGTGTTTTGATATGATTATATTTCACTTCACTTGTTGCATCACATAATATACTGCTGAATTGTTGTGCAAGTAATAAGTGTGCATGTTGCTCCTAGTGTTAACAATAAACATACCAGCTATCTAGCCAGTGGCAATGGATTGATTCCATTTAAATAATTTTTTTCCTACACACCTATGTGATGTGTTTATTAGAATACTTTATGCAGAGAGCATGAATAACAGTTGATACCTATGTAAATCATAATTGGTAATTAAAATATAAATACTTATTTTTATTGAATTATTTTTCTAGTTCAAAAATAAGTATAGACACACTTAAGTTTAAAATAAAGGTGTACTACCGATGCATAGTTCATTCCTTTTTATTTCTAAGTAGTATTCCATTGTGTGTTTAAATATTCTCCTGTTGATAGACATGTTGTTTCTAGTTTTTGGTTTCACAAGTAAAGCTGCTATGAACACGCATATACAAGTCTTTATGTGGACATGTGCTTTCATTTCTCAGAGATGTAGCTTTAAAGCTGATATGCTTTTCAAAGTCAAATTAACGATTCTAAATAATTAACCAGTTTCTAAACGTGGATGCAAATATTAAAGGAAAATGATGTTTCAGCACTCAGTTCAGTTATTAGAAAGTTTCTATTTATGTATGGAACAACTTGAGTATATGAATCTATTTTCTCAACTGGAAATTTTATGAAATCTAAACACAGATGAAGTATTTCCAATGAAAGTTTAGCATCCAAATTGATATATAATATAAAATACACACCAAATTTCAGACTTAGTGCAGAAAAAAGATTATAAATTTACACAAAAATAATTTTATATTAATGTTAAAAGTATATTTTTAATAAATTGAACTAAATGAAATATATTGTTAAAATTAAGTTTACCTGTTTCTTCTTTACCTTTTGTAATGTAGCTGCTAAAAAATTTAAAATTATACACATGACACATATTATATTACTACTGAGCCAATTTGGTATAGACCAGAGTGAAGGGCAGGAAGAAGAAAGCCAGGAAATCTCAGAAATCCACCTGCCTTATCTTTGAACACAACACAAAAACAACAAAAGAAAAAAGTCTGTTAAATAAAAAAAGTTTTCCTGAATCAAACCTCCTTCTAAAAGTTTAGGAAAATTAATTTCACACAAAAATAAGAAACGTAAAATGATCAAGGTCAAATCCCATCCAAAGTTATTATTAAAAAAAAGAAAACTAAGGAGCAGGTGAGAAAAGCATATGATAGGCATGCTCAAAAAACAAATCGAGTATGGATACCAAAGGGGGAAGTGGGGATGGGATGGATTGTGAGATTGGGATTGACATATATACACTACTATGTATAAAATAGCTAACTAATGAGAACCGACTGTATAGCGTAGGGAACTCTACTCAGTGCTCTGTGGTGACCTAAATGGGAAGGAAATCCAAAAAAGAGGGGATATAAGTATACATATAGCTTATTCACTTTGCTGTAGAAACTAACACTACATTGTAAAGCAACTATACTCCAATAAAAGTAATTAATTTTTAAAAAATCAAAATTGCAATTTATTTCAACAGGTGTTAAAAAAATTAAGAAAATTATACAAGACATGAAAGAATAAAATTAAAAAATGAGAATCAGAAAAACTCAGAAATGAGGTGACAGAATTCAGGAAAACTTTGATTCTTCTGAATCAAAATGAATTCTGAAAATTCA